>NC_068914.1:113394822-113697852 GCF_023091745.1 Budorcas taxicolor
GACCCCCAGCATTTTGTGAGGAGCCCGGCCAACTCAAGACAACACTCACTCCTGCAAGTTGCTGTGATGCAGGGATGCGAGCCAGCTCCGCCGCAGGGCCTGTGGGCCTCTTCCTCTCTGGCCTGTTGATTCATGTCGATACACGGATGTTTTTTCAGACAGAAGCAGGTTGGAAGCCAAGAGTTGTATCAACAGGCTCCGAGAAGAGGCATCCTGATGCCAGGGAGCACGGCATGTGTAAGAAAGAGCTTTTTCTTCAAAGAAAAGCATCCTACCATTTGCTGCCACCAGCCCTTTAATTGTGCAAGAGGTTATGAAAATATAATCCTAAGTAAATCAGCTCTCAATCTTCAATTTATCAAAATTCCCCATAAAAGATGCTGTTTCCTTAGATGACACTGATTTTTTTTTCTCCTGCCATGAAAAATGTGTTCTATCTCCAGAACTAAAATGGCAAACCAGACTTTGATTTGACCAGGCCAGGGCCCGCCTAGGAGAACCTCCGAGGGCCCGGGGACATTTCTATCTACTTGTATAGCCATCCCTGGTTCCACGCCCGCCCCTTCAAGGGTTGAGTGGAGCATGTCATGATTACACGTGGCAATGCTGCAAGGGAAGTGGAATTAATGACTAAGAAACTAAGGGCAGATTTACATTCCCTATATGGCACTGAGGTTTGTAAACAGGAGACAGTGGCCAGGGCTGACCAGGTAGAAACCAAAAGAGCCACCGATGGAAAGTTAGCACCAGCAGCAATGCCAAAGTGAGCCACGAGCCTGCCCCCAGTGCACAGTTAGATTCCAGGGGACTGCACTTTGCCAAAGGTTGGTCGGCATACCACCTGCATCAGATCCCCTGGTGGGGAGGAAGGGGGACACTGATTGTTCAAATGCGAACTCCAGGGCCCGCACCAGACCTACTGAATTCGAGCGTGAGGGCAAGTTGTAGGCACCCAGGTGATCCTACAACAGTGATGTCTGAGACCCACCACCTTAAACCGCAACCAATGTGGCTAGAAGGGCACTCATTCCGTAATTTAAACCATGCAGGGGACTTCTCTGGTAGTCCAGTGGTTAAGACTTCACCCTCCCAAAGCAGGGAGCATGGGTTTGATCCCTGGTCAGGGAACTATAGGGCTTCCCAGGTGGCACAGTGGTAAAGAATCTAGCTGCAATCAGGAGATAGAAGAGACATAGGTTTAATCCCTGGGTCAGGAAGATCCCCTGGAATAGGAAATGGCAACCCGCTCCAGTATTCTTGCCTGGATAATCCCATGGACAGAGGAGCCTGGCGGGCTATGGTCTACAGGGTCACAAAGAGTTGGACACAACCAACCACATACACACAGAGAACTAAAATAAAAACAGTACACCGAAAAATAAAAAATAAGTACATAAAAATGAATTAGATAGAGCTTGAGTCAAAACAAAAGAAAAAAGAAAATACCTTGCAGCCAAAAAACTAGATAATTTTAAAAAGCTAGATAATTCAGGGAAATTCATGAACTGCCTATCTATAAAGAAAGGAATTTAAAGCAAGTTACTTCCTTGAGGAGACTCAGTGACCTGAATGAATTTGCCCCTGGGAAAAGGAAGGTTTGTTCCCAGAGGACATCTGGGTCATCTGGACATCTGGGGCCTGTCCTAACCCAAGGCAGGCCTGGGGATGCCCGGAGACCACAGACGCTGGCTGCTCATGGGTTACTTACGGCTTTGCAGGCCACCTGGAGCTCCTGCACCGGGTCAAAGTAAATGTGTCCGGAGGAAGAAAGAGCAAATGAGCTCTGGAGTCCCGCCCCCAGTCCTGCCTGCTCTGTGAGAGAGGGTCTGGCTGGGGCTGTGAGGAACCCCCTCTTACTGGGATCTGCTGGAAATCTCTAAAAAACAACCCCAGGGCTCCTTGCAGGAAAGGGCTTCTGGTAGCAGAAGAGATGCCACAAAGGCAACACCAGAGTCGCAAAAAGACTGAAAATGTGAGGCTGGGACCACAGGGTTTATCTGGGGACTCACACTGAAAGTGAGATGCCACAGCAACTCAGAAATAAAATACAACAGCAACTTGGAAATCTAAAGGGCAGCAGCTCTTGCTCCAGGTTTCAATCGTTCTGGGGAAAGGACAGACCAGACCAGAGGGCTGAGGTTACTTCTAAGTAGGACAGCCTCAAGCAGTAGCATCTGATCACTCTGACACTGTTTACACCACAGCTTGAATAAGCTTAGGGTTGTGCAACTCTGATTCATCCAGCTCCAAGCCCAGCGTAGCCCCAGCCAGCAGCCCTGCTAAGAAAGCGAGCCTCAGCCCCTCAGCACTGTCATCAGTCACAGGAACATGGCCCAGGAGCACCCCCTTCACAGGGAGGTCCTCGGGCCACCATGTCACAGCCTCAGTTACCCCGTCTGTAAGGGATGTGACAGAGCACCAACCCCACAAGGTGGCTGTAGGGATCAGATCAGATCACATCTTGCAAATACTGGCACAGCCAGTATCATTACTGCCAGCAGATGTCTGAGCTGCAAGGACCCCAGAATGTTCTATGCCAACCCTCTTGTTTTACAGCTGAGGAAACTGAGTCCCAGGGAGGTTAGAGTACAGACCCAAGTTCACGAAGTTAACAGCAGCTGGAACGGCAACAAGGGTCCTCAGTTCCTCTCTAGTCTGGGATATAACACACCTAGGGTGAGGATTCCTAACAAATTCCAAACCACAGCTAGCTTCAGAAATGAAACTGCCACCCCCAAAATACCATATATTAATGCACATACATGGCATCTAGAAAAAAATATACTGATGAACCCATTTGCAGGGCAGGAATACAGACGCATAGAGAACAGACTTGTGGGCACAGCAGGGAAACGAGAGTGTGGGACTAATTGAGAGAGTAGCATTGAAACATATGTATTACCATATGTAAGACAGATAGCTAGTGGGAAGTTGCTGGATAACCTAGGGAGCTCAATACAGTGCTCTGAGACAACCTACAGGGGCAGGGTGGGGTGGGATGGGAAGGAGGTGTAAGAAGGAGGGGACCTATGTATAAATATGGCTGATTCATGTTGTATGGCAGAAACCAACACAACGTTGTAAATCAATTATCCTCCAATTAAAAATAAAAAAATTTTAAGGGGTTTAAATTAACATTTACATGTAAAGCAGGCCCCAGCACAACGAAGTTCCTTTTATTAATAAATTGAGATGCGGGGGGCAGCGACAGCCACTCGTAAGTGTGCTGGCAAATTAGGACCCGTTTCACAGCACGACACATGATTTCATTCCATTTGATGCCAGGGAGCTGTCCTCACACAGACATGCTAAGGACGCTGTTTGCAATCCAACCCAGTCCAAACCTTGCTCCAATTCCTGAAGCCTGATTTGATATCACACAGGAGTAGACATATCTGGGAGGTTCTTATCCCATTTTTTCTTAATTCACTGAAAACACTTCTTTTAAATATTAACTTCAGACTCCCACTGGATCACTGACCTCGGGAACCAATGAAAAAGGGACACAAAAGACCTAAAAAACAACATTAGTTTTCCAAAGGGAGAGGAAATTAGCTAAGTGAGTTTGGCTGATCCAGGTGAACAGAAGAAAGAAAAGAAATTCTTAATGTCTTAAGATGGTAGGGTACACATAACACACACATACACAAATGAAAGGGCAAGGCTTTAAGTTCTACATTTTTTCCATGGGTGATTTCACAGACAAGTGGAAGAAGGGAGTCTTCAGAAGTTATTTTTATCCTGACTCAATCCCCCTTGTCTGAAAAGGGATGTATAGCAATTAGGGTGCACAGACAGAGCAGATAGGAAGGAACAAGAGGATGAGCTGCTGTCGGTCCCCCCAGAGGCCTCACTCATCATCTCCTCAGAAGCAGCGGCTTCTTTTTGAGGAAGCTCTCAGCGGCTCTCAGTGTCCATTTGCCAGAGAGTTCACAGGCTGGTCCCTGCTCCACAGTCCCCCACAAACACCCCCACAGTCCATCTGGATGCTGTCAGCTCCCTAATTACCGCCCTACCATCCTTCCAGGGATGCTGTCACAGCGGGACCTCCAGCTACAAACACACAGACCCCACCCAGCACTGACAGCCCGACTGAAGGAGCAAGCTCAGTCCCCTTGTGTCTGCCACCACATCAGGCTGGTTGCCTCCGTGACCCTCACCCAACAGCCATCACTCAGCTCCCACCCGTGGGGACACTGGGGCAGGGTCTGTTGGTCTCCACAAGGACTCAGGGAGCAGCCTGTGTGTCCACGGCCCTGGACATTTGTGCTTGTCATTTCCTCTGCCCAGATCCCTCCAGGCCCTACTGTCTGCAACTAACTTCTCCAGCTGACCACCTCCTCCACATCCAGGGGCCTCATCACAGGGATGCGCCCCCACGACACTCGCACAGGCCCCCTTTCATAACCTGAGTCACCATTACTTGTAGCTTTCACTCACACACAGACCGTTTCTCTTTTATTCACTGCAAAGTCTCCAGTGCCTAGAAGGTGGCTGGTGTTTTGTATATGCCAAAAAGCTGTGTCTGAAATGACCCCCCGCATATCAGAAAGACCTTTATAAAACCCTAAAACAATAACAGGGCATCTTATTCCACCCAACCTAGCCCCCAGCTTCCTGTCACTGACTCTTCTCTGAACTTGCTGAACTCTCAAGTGTTAAATCCCTACTTATCCCCAAATTATTGAGCCTGAAATTCCTCATCTTTAAAATGGAGTGGTAATAGTGCCCACTCCAGAAGGGCTGGAAGAGAATTCACAACAACAGCTAATGGTAATCACAATAATCACCAGTTATCAAGCCCTTACTGTGTGCCAGGCACTGGGCACCACTCTGTTAAACCTCTCCACCGCTCGCTCACTCATTAAAGTCTTGCTAAAACATTATTTCTGCTTGCTTGATGAATTTAAACTGAGTCTGAGGGAGGTGAATAACTTGCCCTAGGGCACACGACTAATGAATAGGAGAGCTGGGTCTCACCAAACCCAAAGACCACATTCCGAAATTCGGTACCAGCACTGACAAAGCAAGGAGCACAGGGCCTGGCATTCAGTGCATGTTTAGAGAAAAAAAAGAAAGAGCTGAATCAGAGTCTCTAGAGATACAGGTCCCACCAAAGCCACACTGCACTGCTTTGTTCCCACCCTAAGTCTTTTTTTTTTTTTTCATTTAAATCATTTCATCTTCAAAAACACAACCACTGCTGTTCCTTACTGCTCTCTGTGGAATCAGTCAACACAGCTGAACAAAGGGCAGAATCAGACAGGAAGGTCTGGGAAGTGCATCCCTAAAATGATGCAACAACGAGTCAATTCTCCAGCAAGCAATTCTGGGAAATCTGCTCTGGATAAGGCACTGATCAAGGTCTAGCAGACCACGGACCTACCCTTCTGGTTGCTTGTAATTCCCTGGGGAGGGCAAAGAACAGGGGGGCTCCGTCCTGCCCTGCACCTGTTCATCCTTCCACCAGTAGGAGCACCCTGACTTTGCACTGGGGATCACCCCTACCCCACTGGATACAGTTTTATAGAGACTACCAGACGAGATGCTTCCCATTCCCTGTGCCAATGAGTAGACACATGACCCAGGGTTTGACCAAGGACATGCTCTTTCTAGGACTCTGAGTCCCTGCCAAAGGGTTCTTCTGTGAGATAACAGGCAGCAACTGATGTCTGTGTGCAGAGGCAGGGCCTCGTGAGAAGTCCTTCCCTGCCTCACTCCCCATCTCCACCCCTGAGTCTCACTCTTGCTCCTAAACACAGAAATGAGTCCCACTATGCTCAGAGTATGAATTTTCCCATCCCCAGCAAAGAGACCCTCCCCTGTCCCCTTACACACACTCTTGTCGTGAGCCTTACTCTTCATCACCTCCAGTATAAGACGGACCTCTGACTACTCCACTTGACTGGTACTAGTCAAAATACCATCATGAGGACCCAGGAAGGTTAATTTTTACAACAATTTCCTCTCACACCCCAATAAAGCCAGAGTAAATTATTACGGAGTTCTGCCCTTTTTTTTCTGGCTGACAGGGGGGTCCAGTCAGGTCATTTTATCTATCTTGCAAAAGAGGTACAGGAAATCCAACTATATTCTCTGCCAAATCATGTTCACCCCTATAAAATATGTGTGTGTATGTGCTCAGTCGTGTCCAACTCTTTGCCACCCCATGGACTGTAGCCCACCAGGCTCCTCTGTCCATGGAATTTTCCAAGCAAGAATACTGGAGCGGGTTGCCATTTCCTACTCTAGGGGATCTTCCCAATCTAGGGATCAAACCCAAGTCTCCTGCAATGGCAGGGGATTCCTTACCACTGCGCCACCTGGGAAGCCCCTATAAAATATTTACCAGTTGTTATAAACTGAATTGTGCTCCCTTCCCCCCAGCATTCTTGCCAGGATAACCCAATGGATGGAGGAGGCTGGCAGGCTACACAATCCATGGGGTCACAAAAAGTCGGACGTGACTTAGCGACTAAACGACAACTGCCATGTATACAATGTCATCCACTTCATTTTGCACTCTCTACAACCCGTAAGGCAGGCTACTTATTTTGCAGAAGAAGGAAACTAAGAAATACTGGGGAAAGGAGTGCCCCGAGTCCCTGCAGGTCATCAATGCAACATCCCAAGTTCAACCGAGGTACCTGAATTGTGCATCCAATACTACTTGGGACATACCTGTTTCCAAGTGTCACCAAATGGAACCACAGGGAAAAGAAGAAACACCCCCAAGTCCTGGCACTGCGATGCTTCCTTTTTCTGTCATTTAAACTTTGGGGGAAAACTAGCTCAGGACTATTCCCCATGGGCGATCTGGCGGGAGAGCTAATCAGAGCAATTTGAGTGCACGGCTAAACGAGGACACCCCTTCCTGGACCAAGCCTTGCCTTTATGGCAACACTTCATAAGAACCATTCCCTTACAACAAAACTGTCAAATCCAGCAACCACAGGCCAGAAACATCCCAGCTGAAGCCCGCCAAGCTGCTTTCTGATGTACTGTACACACAAATACCAATATTCCCCAGATGTTCTCCATGTAAAACATTTGGTTTGAGACACAGCCCTCCCTGCCCCAAACTCTTACATTTGTTTAATGGACTCATACAGTTCAGCTAAAATATCCTGGAGCCGACATCTGAGGCCAGCCGGGCTCTGATGCAAACACCCCATCTGCAGAAAACACGAACAAGTAAATAAGACCGTCCTCCCCGAGATTTATGCGCCCTGCATCTCTAAGCAGGTCATAAAATGTAAGCTATGTACGGAGACTGGTGCAAGTTGCTTTCAAGTGTGTTTCTGCGTCCATCTCGGTATTAATCTAAGACTGATGTTCAAAAAGACAGTAGGTCTGGCATGCTGAAGAGGAGGCTGCATCCTGCTTCTCTTTTTTTAACTGATTTTATTTATTTATTTATGTATTTATTTTTGGCTGTGCTGGGTCTTCGTGGCTGTGCAGGCTTTCGTTGCAGCAAGCCCAGGCTACTCTCTAGTTGCAGTATGCGGATTTCTCTTGCAGTGGCTTCCCTTTTGCCAGAGCACGGGTTCTAGGGCATGCAAGCTTCAGCATGCATTTGTGGTTCCCTGGCTCTACAGCACAGGCTCAATAGCTGTGGCATGCGTGCTTAGTTGCTCCACAGCATGTGGGATCCTCCCAGGCCAGGAATCGAATCTGTCTCCTGCATTGGCAAGCGGATTATTTATCACTGAGCCACCAGGAAAGCCCTGCATCCTGCTTCCTACTCCTTCAGAAGTTAAAAAAATCTGTCACTTGAGCAACCTAGGTGAATGCGGTGAAGGTAGGTTTTCTCCTGGTTTTAGTTTTCCAGATATTCCAAAGTCATTTATCCCTTAACCCACAATCTGGAACACAGGCAAACTGTGAACAAAATGGAAAATGCAGTGGACCCTGAATCAAGAGAACCAGCTTACCCACATACTAAACTGAGTGAGTCTGGCTGGCCCAACTCCCCGCAAAATGGCTCATTCCATTACATGAGAAAACAGTACTTTTCTAGATTCACTGTCATGATTCTAGACTCTAGATTCATTTCTAGATTCATTTCCAGATTCGTGGCCCATTCATCTCTGAAGATTGTATGAGGAAGGGAAATAAACTCTTAGAAAAGCCACCCCAAGAAATGGCCTAGAATCTATCCACTGAGCCCCTGAATATGGTCGCCCATTGTCTTCCTGCTAACACAGTTTTAACAAGCTTGTCATGGCAAATCTGTAGGGAAGTGGGAACATGAAACTAGGAAGCCACTACAGACAGCCTCACTGATGGATCAAGGCAGGACAACTAGCTTTACCTTTCGTCTTTAACTTTTCTGTGCCTTGTGAGTTTTCAGTTACCGAGCATGCATTATGTTTGCTAGAGGTGAAAGAAAGACGTTATCATGTAAAAGGGTCACAAAAAGTCATGGAAGCTGATGAAGGAGCAGATTGAGAAACTATGAATAGCAGGCATGGGAAGGCCAAAATACGGCACTGGAAACAGTCTAGAAGTTCCCCCAAAGACATCAAGAAAATGTTTAACTACCTTCGAGGTACTTTGTTTTAAGAAGGAAGGAAGTGCACATCTTGAGAAAGATTTCCTTAAGAAATGGCTACAATTTTTTTTTTTTGAAAGACTGGCTTGTACACGGAGAGTTTCAATTACCCGAAAAAATATATTTGGAGCCCTCTATTGCAACTTTTTAGTATTTCCACTTGACCAATGTATCAGACTAATGAGAATTCTCCACTTTCTTGATTGGGACTCATGGCAGGTTGAATCCTAGGGACTGCTGGGCTGCTTTCTGCTTTTCCTGCTCTCCTCCGTTCAATCAGCCAATGACCGACAACCATCCCAGCCAAGCCAACTGCCCCAATATGGCAGCTTCTATAGTCCATGGGACACCTCATCCTCCCAGTGTGTGCAAGTGAAGAATAAAAGTCACTCAGTCATGTCCAACTCTTTGTGACCCCGTGGACTGCAGCCTGCCAGGCTTCTCTGTCCATGGGATTCTCCAGGCAAAAATACTGGAGCGGGTAGCCATTCCCTTCTCCAGGGGGTCTTCCCAACTTAGGGACTGAACCCAGGCCTGCCCTGCAGGCGGATTCTTTACCATCTGAAGCACCAGGGATGCCCAAGAATACTGGAGTGGGAAGCCTAACCCTTCTCTAGCGGATCTTCCCAACCTAGGAATCGAACTGGGGTCTCCTACATTGCAGGCTGATTCTTTACCAACTGAGCTACCAGGGAAGCCCCCTCTCCTCATCCTCCAAAAAACACCAGCAAGCCAGGCTACAACTGTAACTTCCTCCACTCAAGGATAAAGATCCCCAGATTTCAGAAGTGTTTACACTCATTATTGCCAAGAAAAGGCAAAATGCAATGAGACAATGTATAAAAAATGCCCAATACTGTCCAACATACACTACATGCTATGAAACTGCTTTTTAAATTATTATTATTAACAAATAGGCCATATGCAGAAATGTGTGTAAGTAAAAATCTTGCAGCAAAACCTTCCAAATATGAGGTTAAGAGGACGGTGTCAGAGGGCAAAGGGAGATGGGGGTTGGGAGACGAGGAACAGCTGTAGCCTCTTTTGAAAGGGGACAATTCGGGTCACCCCAGTAAAAGAAGTCCCTCCAAATGTACTTCTGTAGCACTCAGGGAATCGATTTTGCAGGATGGAATTATTTCCCTGAAATAAACAGACGCACAAAGGTCGCTACAATTGAAGCCTAAAAAGAAAACAAGCCAGCTGCCGATTTACGGGCAGCCTCTGATGCAACAGAGCAAAAGGTCCCCGGCTCAGGTCCAGTGGGATGGCTTAGGCCAAGCCAGCCCTCCCTGGAGGAAGGGGGCCACACAGGGGAGGGGCCTTGCCTTGCTGCGGGCAAGGTCCTAGTGAGACCAGGCACGGAGGGGACACCTTCAGGAGTGCAGACCCTAAGGCCCCTGTCGTCAACAGGCTCCACCATGGACTCAGCTATGCACTGAGGCATCTGTTCAAAAATGGTGCTGCCTGGGCCCCATCCTCAAGGGCTTCTAAAAGGGCCCTAGGCTATTCTAATGCTCAGCGGGATGGAGAACCCACAGTGTAGGGGGAAGAGCCCACAGTGGGGTCAGATGTGCCTGAGTCTTTAACTCAGGTGCTACCCTGCTTCCTTGAGCAGATGAGTTACCCTTTCTGAGGATCAACTTCTCTAAGCGCAAAGTAAGGAAAATGGTCACTTCACGACAGAGTCGCTGTGAAATGGAATGATGGAGGGTGATTATCCTACCAAGCTCACTTTATTCTCCTTCTTTCAAGGTTCTCCCAAGAAGGTCAGGAGTTCTGGCATCTCTCAACTCTAAGGGGTTGCCTGCCTTGCTAGGTGGAGGGAAAGGGCACATCGTTCCTTATGTTGAATCCCCCCTCCCCATCACACACACAAAATACTCACACTCAGAACCCCTACTGGGTGATATAGGCTTGTGTGCTAAGTCACTCCAGTCATGTCTGACTCTTTTCGACCCTATGAACTATAGCCTGCTAGGCTCCTCTGTCCAAGGGATTCTCCAGGCAAAAAATACTAGAGTGGGTTGCCATGTCCTCCTCTAGGGAATCTTCCCCACCCAGGGATCAAACTCACGTCTCCTGTGGGCTCCTGCATTGCAGGCAAATTCTTCACTGCTGAGCCACTGGGGAAGCCCCAAAATAGGCATATTCTACAGCAAAACTATGTAAAGAATGGAGTCACAAGCAGCAAAATGAGGGAACACCTAGTTGTTAAGATTTGCTTTGCTCTTCCTGTCCAGAGGACAACCTAACCTGGGGGCAAAACTTTCTTGGGAGGTCCCTGCCCCTGCCTCTGTCTCCTCTATGAGCTGCGAGCCTCTTTCACCTTCCAGCACCACACAGGGCAGGGTCATCTTAAGCCCAAGGGAATGTCTGAACGAATTATGCTCCTTGAAGCCAGGGATGGCACTTGTAGACCCACAGAGCTCCTAAGGCCCACATGTGTTAAGTCCCTAGACAGGCATTTCATAGATATGCCTGAGCTTTGATTCTGAGTAACTGGCAGAAGAGGATGCAGAGGCACATTTGACTTTCGGGGAGCAGCAGCTCAAGGCCCAGTGACTGACAGCAGAAGCTTCGCAGCACTTCAGGGTTGGAATTCCACCTACAAGTAGTGTAAACATGGGCCAGTGACTTAATTTTCTGTGCCTCAGTTTATCCACTGTAAAATGGGGATGATAATGCTGGGCATCTCCTAGGGGGGACCATGAATTAAGTCAGTGATTCAACAAGCTTAGACTACTGCCTGACCCAATTCCTGCTATGTAATTGTTTGCTATTATTATTATTCCTCCATGGGATAATAACAGACAAAGAGATCTCAAACTATGGCTCCAATATAAAGGTCTGGGGTTTTAGGGGGGCTCCAGCTATCACAAAAGGTGTGGAGTGAAGAAAGTGGGGTGATATATCCTCAGATGAATGCAGAGAGCTTCCCACTGCTGTGTTTCCCAAGGCCACACCATGGACCAACCCCATCACGCCTCCTTGTGGTATTTGGTTAAACTGCCGAAGACTCCCAGGTCTCCATAAGTTCCCCCTACCCCGCTGGACCAAGCTCTCTGGGGTGGGTGTGAAGGATGGTGCATTTTAACAGGCACACCCAGAGACTCCCATGTCCCTGCAAATCTAAGAGCCCTTAGACTGGCTAAGTTCCTTAACTAGAGAGTCCTGTCCATTTGCTCACCATCACAGCCTTTGAGCCTTGCACATAGTATGCTTGACATACAGTACCTGCTGGACAGGTATCAGGTGAATCCACTCAAGGGTTACAACTCTGTAAGTATTCAGTCAGTTGTTTTGAAGGTCTGCTATATGGCAGCTACATGCAAAGTGATGCTAAATTAGACAACTTCATTCATTTACTCAAAATCTTCACCATGCTTACTATATACTAGATAACTGTGCTAGACCCTGGAAATGCAGAAAAGATAATGAATCAGGTTGCTTAGAGGTAATTACAGAGGGTGACAAGAGCTATGAATGGAGCTAATAAACGAGGTAGCTGATGGAGCATGCTGTCACTAAACTCAGCCTCTAGAGCAACACCATCCTTTAGAACTTTCTGTGATGATGGAAATTATCTTCCCCACACTGTCCAATGGTTGCCACTAGCCCCATAGGGTTATCCAGCACTTACCATGTGGCTTGAGGAACTTAAGGTTTTAATTTTATTTCATTGTAATGAATGTTAATTTTAATAGGCACATGTGTCCACAAGAGACAGTGCAGGTCTGGAGGAGGAAAGAGATTAGTAAATGGGAAATTATAACACAAGGCACTCAGTGCTATGGGGTCGGCGGGGGGAGGTCAAGCACCATGTGTTATCAAATGCCTCTCACCCAATTACCAGATGCTCTAACATTCTCTGGCTCTGGGAATAGAAAGAACAAGGTCAGGTACAAGGCATTGTACTTGGGCTGGAATTTTTATAGGCCATGATCAGTTGGAAGTGGTATGCAGCCCGGCCAAGCCTCAGAGACCGTGGTTCAAGATCATACCATCACCCACCAAAGCCTGCCCACAGCTGCCAAAGAGATCTCTCTCATTCCGTCATTCCGCTGACGGTCATTTTGTCCTTGGCTACAACGTCCCACTGGGCCTTGCATGGATTTTATGAGATTTCTCTGCTTCAAGCATAAGTACGAATACAAGCCTCCTAAATTCCACCGGAAAATTGGTGGCTAATCCAAACATTTCATAAAATTAGAACTCATTGTAGGACTGAAAGGAATTCAGACTGTGTCGCCACCAGAGAAATGCAAAATATTTGTTATAATTTCTTCCTTCATGAGCTGTTTCAAGCAGCAAGGGCTCTTTTCGGCTTGAAGTTAAAGGAGGCAGTGGGGTGGGGAGGGGAGGGGTGAGAGAGTTTTTGTTTTTGTTTTGTTTTCTTTGTGGTTTGCAAAAAGCATCACCAGATGATGAAAAATCAAGGAATCCTGCCTGCCTCCCTAATCCCTTGGCTAGCAGGGATAATAAACTGTCCCCATCTCGGCTGTATCTTGGCTTTATAAAGAGGGTGTTTTTCCTGGAAAACGGTACTTTTGCTCCGTAATTTTCTTCTTGGGCTTTAGTGACAGAATTTTTGATATCCTGAGATTTCATCAGCAAGAGAGATACCTGCAATCATTCATTCAGGCGTGCACGCAGGCAGGTCAACAATACTGATTTGCCAGGCACTGTGTGAGGCACTTGGGCTATACCAGGAAACAAAGTTGGTGAAAATCCAAGCCCTGGGAGAGCCCGCCTTCCAGGGAAGGAGGACCAACAACGGAGGATTCAGTGACTCCCACTTTGAAGCAATTTGGAGACCAGACCTGAAGACTCACCAACTGCAGAATCTGGAAAGGGCTGGAGTGGAAGTCCAAATCAATCCTAGAACTCTCATCTCACTGAGAAAGTAGCTGAAGAAGTACAGAAAAAGGGACATAACTCTCCCGTGGTCAAGAGGCTCACGTGGTGGCAATGGAGGAATCAGCCCCCAAGCTTCCTGACCACATCCCCAGACTCCTAACACTCCACAGCCATTCAACAGACATGGACCGCCTTCTTCTTGTGCACCAGACATGGAACCAGGCACCAGGAGTAAGACATGGAACAACTGGCTTCACAGAAACAAGTTCCTCCAGTTGCTATGTTCACAAGCCTGGAGACAACAGTGAGTCTGGCTGGGTTCAGTGGGACTCTACCCCCGGCCCCCAAGTGTGTGTGAAGAACCAAAGCAGGAAGCTGCAGAAGATTCCAAGGATCCACACCCGTGAGAGGCCATGGAGCCCAGCGATTACCACCTTGAGCCTGAAGGCAGACAGCCCAGCCCTAGAGCCCAGCTCCATGACCCTGCGAAAGTCATGTGACTTCTCTAAGACTTTCCTTCCCGGTATGCAAAACGAATGTACTAATAATGCAGGTTCAAAGGAGAGAAGGCCCCTAAAGTGGTTAGAACAGTGCCTGGCACACATGCACCATTCAATGCGTGTTTCCTGCTATTATAATCATTAGGGGAAGCATCGTCCTTCCACTCAGGACCTTCCTACACATTCAATAAGGTAGCTACGAATCAGTGGAGATTTCCACTTCATCCCTCCCGTCTCCAGGATTGATACTACCGGCTGCCAGCATGCCCACCACACACTGGTTCCCTCCCAGAGCATTCCATTTGATTCTCCCTGGGAAACAGAGATCAACTAACTGTGAGGAAGACACAAAGTAAGGTTCTCCTGAGCGGGTGCATCACGGTCCTGCCTTTCCATTCAAACACATCCACGTGCTGGGCTCTGAGCTCACCAGGTCAACCCAAGGCTCAGTCTCTTCCCTCCCACAGCTTCTGCTAGTTGCAGAAAGATTCACTTTCTAATCTACCCAGAGCTAGACAAGCTGGAATGTTACATCAAGGACCACTGAGAGCTTCTCAAAGTTTGCTGGCATCTCTTCTAATTGATAACAAGAAAGTCAAGGCTGTATAATGGAAGTATCTGATACAAAGAGATGAAATTCTAAAAGAGGAGAGAAAGGGGAAAAAAACACACACAACAGGCAACGGGTCTCCTTCAATACATGGGCAGGAGGGCTAAGTGTACACCACAAAGGCTGGGAGGCTGGAGATGTAGAAATGACAAGGGTAGCTGTATGTTCTAGAACCCAGAGCTGGTTGAGTTCCTCTGGGGCAGAGGCTGTACTCTGTCCCCTTGTCCCAGCCTCCCCAGTGCCTACACAGTGCCTGGAACAGAACAAGAGCTCAGCCAAAACGTGCACAAATATGTTTAAACGTGCGACCTGGGAGAGGCAGAAGGAAAACTGACAACTGTTTCTACTTCTTGGAAGCCATCTAGAGTCATAGCCGAGAGCTCAGACAGACGTGAGTTTCATTCCAGCCATCATCCCCAGGTCGTTATAGACGGCGCATCCCTGGGGGCTTCAGTTCCCTCTGCAGTAAAACGGGGGCTGTGATAGCATCTTTCTTGTGGGAGGAGGGAGGGTCTAAGAATGACCAGGAATTCAGTGAGACGATGCAGGCAACACACTTACCCCAAGGCCTGGCGGATATAAAGTGCTCCACAGAGGTGAGTCTGATGGCATGATTTCATCTTTAAGGATGAGAGAGTAGTAACCATGAGCGTCTATTCTGCCTTTTAAGTGAGGCTGCCAAAAACATGCCTTTCCGTGGGGAGAGGGCCTCCTCCTTGAAGTCTTGCCTCCACCCACCTGTCCCCCGGATGAAGGAGTTCCCTGGATGCCGAATGCCCGCATCACTGCTAAAAGCACGGGCACACCAAATGCACAACAGAGAGCAGAGGTAGCCACAGGCCTGCAGCCTCCAAGGCAAAGTCCCCTAAACTCAAAGTACCCAAGGAATGAGTGAAGATCCCGTCAAGCAACCCAGCAGACCATGAGACTGCCTTCCTCTGAATCCCGAATAATAACAGCCTATAATTATTGACAACCAGCTACATGTCAGGTAATGTTCTTGGCACAGTCCCTGACAATCTGGGAAGCAGGTTTTACTATCATGCCATTTTATAGATGAGAAAACTGATAGCTTCTTTGAAAGTATTTTCTAACTCACATGGGTTGTGCAGTACCCACTTCATAAACAAGCTTAAAAAGCAATGCCTGCCTCGAGCTGAAAGGAAATGCAGGCTCTCCCTACACTTGACAAAGCCTGCACCAAACAATCTTAAAAGGGTTTGGAGAGCCGAAGATACTTCCCTTTCCCGCAACAAAGAGACCTCCTGCCAAAAACCAGGCAAGAGGAAATGAAGTCTGTTTCATCAGTTCCATTCAGCAAATCCCAGGATTCTCTTCCTATGAGCTGGCAGGGACCTTGCTGAGCATTTTGTCTTGGTCTCTCGATTTATAGGTAAAGAAAAGGGACTCAGCACTGTGTGCTGTCCCATGCCCAGGCTGCTGGAGGTACAAAGACGGCTGAGCCCCTGTCCTGCCTTTCCCAAGAAGAGGGCTCCTTCAAGGATAACATTTCTCTATGGGCCAAACACTTTTCTAAGAACTCGACAGACAGTTCATTGATCCTCACAATCACTCCCCATTTCACAGATGAAGAAACTGAGTCTCAGATTTACACAGGAGGTTAGAGCAGGGTCTCAAACCCCAGTGCCTGGCTCCAGAGGCAGACTCAGAACCACTCCTTTTGTACACTTTCCTTCCACCTTCCTGTAGGATTTTGGGCGTATGAGTGTCCTTGGCAGCTGGGGTGAATCATGCATGAACTGACCCCAATCACAATGAAATGGCAACAGCCAGCAAGGATTCCCTCCAACCTGCACCCATCAGTTGCCTTTGTGGCTTTAGAGTCAGAAGAACTAGCGATACAGGAAGCGTGACACCAGCAGGAGAGGATGGGGCTGTAAGGAAACACTGACAAAGCAGCAGCTCCCTTTTCTTACAGTGGGGAATTGCCCCTTTGGCCACAGAGATGCAAGCTGCACTCTGAGCCGTCTGGACACCGCCCTTCCCCTCCCTTCCAGGGAAAGAGGGAACCAACCATGGCGGCCTCTTAGCACCCTCCCACTAAACACCTCGGGCTGCCTCTCAATACCGCTAATGAAAGTAAACCAAGTGGAATTCTTTTCTTGAGTTTTAAAGGCAAATCATGATGGTGTTTTTTTTCCAGACATACATTAACTCTGCACTCCAGCTGGTTTACAATTCTTTAAGTACTTGATTTACAACCCAGGGAGAAAATGTTTTGAAAATCTTGCAAATGCATTTTGCATCTCAAGCTTGCCTACTTGCAGAGCTGATCACCGGGGATTCTCAGACAGGGTGGGGGATGCAGTGAGGGGGCGGCGGTTGCTGGTGGCTCCCGGAAGTGTGGGAGTGACCAGGGAGGCCTGAGAGTAGCAAAGAACTGCGGGAAGCAGCCGCCAAGGGTGGGAATCAGCTCCCTTCCTCCTCCGTGCAGCCTCAGCGCAGAGCTACGCAGAGCTACGATGGAGAGGCACCTGGCCATGCTGGGCCGACACCCTCCACAGCTGTCCAAAGGGTGGTAAGGAGAGGGGTGACCCGGAAAAGGGGGAGGATGGGGGCCCAAGGGGTCTTCCCTGCTGCCTCTCACCTCCACAGACCCCTCCCCGCTCAGGACTGCTGGTGCACTCTTCATGCAGCTGTTTCTTCATTCATTCATTCATTCATTCACACTGAGCATCTACTATACCGCCTGGCTACAGGCCAGGCTGCAGTGGTAAGACAGTGACCCTGCCTCCCTCCTAATGGGGGAGGAAGGGAAGAGTGTGGACAAATCATCAAAGCCACAAGCTCTGGAGGAAACCGATACAGGCCCAAGACAAGAGGATATGGAAGCAAGAGCTGGACAGCCAGGCAGGACTTGAAGGATGTGGCAAATTCAGTTTAAGTCCTCAGCCACCCATGCAAGAGTTTAAAGCAGGGACAGCCACAACCAGGAAGAAGAAGGCCACCAAGGTGCTCGTTGCTTGCACTTCTCACTAGCTCTGGTTTCCAAGAGCCTCGTATGCACAAGCTCTGCATCGGAAGGCTCCCAGTCCTACTTCTCATGGCAATCCCACTTGGTTGGATGTTGGCAGCCGCATTTTCTAGAAGAGAAAACAGCTCAGAGGATATGTGACTTTGCCCAGGATCATCTAGGTGCTGAGCTACAGGGGAGACTAGGAACCCAAGTCTGTCTGATTCTACAGCCATTTCTTCCTCCTCATTCATACCCTTGTGCTGTGCTCAGTTATTCCAGATGTGTTCGTGACACGCCCCAACTAAGTCCCCAGTACCTCCATGGCAAGAAAGACTTGTCATATTCTATTCTGAAACTTCCCACCATCCTGGGCACTTTAGGAAGCCCTCGGGAAATATACCTTGCCAGAAGGAAAGGGAAAGATGGGCCGACCCTAGTGGAGGCTGTGTCTTCATGACAGGGAATCTTTAGCCCAGCCCCGGGTTGAACATGCAGTTAAAAGTTTACAGAAGAGCCTCACTGTGAAGTCAACATCTGGCTGCCTCTGGACTATTTCCAGAGAATTTTATCAATACAGCCAGACTCTACTCACGGGTGGGTCATCTGGCCCGGCCCCTCCTGGGCCCTGGGCCTGGGATCTTCTCATTCCTGCACTGCACAGTGTCGTCTGGGCCGGCGGGATGATAAATGCATTCTGCTTTAAAGCAGATACTTCGCAAATCATAACTTACAGATGCTCCAGGACTTTCATGTGGGAAAGACAAATGAGACTTAGGCTGTCTGACTCCGGAGCCACTGAGGACGGGAAGCCACAGCCAGGACGGCTCTCTCCTCTCCACGAGCACAAGACCGAATGGGAATTCGAGCAGGGAAGGATTTGCCTGACTTTGCAGACACTGCTATGTTACCCGCCATTCATTTCCAGCCATTGTGTTTTGAAGCCCACAAATCAGAAAGCTCTTTGAGGTCAGGGGTGATGACCTACAGCTCCCATACCTCCTGAAATAGTTATTCGCTATTGTAATCCCTTTTGTGCCATCCCACAAGCCTTTTGCCTGGGACCTCCTATGTGCCCGGCACTCTGCTAGAAATGGACAGCAGGTCCAAGATGGCTGGATGGGGCTTGTCAGCAGACGAGACACCTTGACTCAATCCTTATCTCCTGCAGCTTCCTGGGAGGAAGTGAGATCAGACATCCCAGAGTGGTGAGGGAGCACTTCTGTCGCTGGAAAGTGAACCAGCTGATCTCCAGAGGGCCCCAAGGGATTCCAGAACCTGAGGCTGCTGAAGGCACAAAGAACTCCTGGGCACAAAGAAGCGCTCCTGGACCTGCTTCATTAAAACAGACTCGTGGCCCAACAAGCAGACCTCTCTCCCCCCTCACCCCTGACACCATTCCGATCTTTATCTTCTCATAGCTCAGCTCTTGCGAAAACCTCCAGGTTGGCTCCCTGCTCCAAGCCAGCACTGCAGACCCCTGGGCTGGGAGCCCCACTGTGATCAGAGCCCAGCTCAGCCCACTTAGGGGAAGGGAGCTGGCCACGGTCTTCACATTCACGCTGCCTGAGTCCAGACCCCGGCTCTGGTGCAGCGTGTGACCTCAGCAGGCTAGCAAACCTCTCTGTGACTCAGCCTCTTCATCTGGAAGATGAGACGATTACAGGATTGTTATGAGAATTAAATTAGTTCAATGGACCTGGCACGTTATAATCACTCAAGAAGAATTAGCTGCTATTATTTATTGTTATTAAATGTTATTATTATCCTCCCTATTCCTATCTTACCTGCCTTGCCTCCTACTGCGTCCTAGCATAAAGCCCACATTCCAAGAGATCTGGCCTGCTCACCCCGGAATCTGCCCTCTGCCTGAAAGCTTCCATATTTTGGTCTTTGGAAATACAAATCAAGGGTCATCTTCAACAGCCCTTGCCCTCCCTAATCCTACCGTATTCCCTGGCCCTCTCCCAATCCCCTTCCTGAACAATGAGAAACCTCTCAGGAGAAGCATCTCCCCACGGCTAGTTCTCTGGAACGTGAGCAAAACACCACATCCAAGTCCGGCGGTCACCCACCGTGCAACAAAGATAAAAGGTTCTCCATGTCTCCAGCAGCAGTGGGTCTCAAAATAGACTTGTTTGATGCTTCCTTGCTACTTAACCCTGGGCAAGTTACTTAAACTCCCCAAGTATTGTTTTCCCCATCTGTTAAATGGGTCTAAGGTGAGTGCGTGCCTCTTAGGGTCATGGTGACAATCAGACATGAGAAAATATCTGTAAAGCACTTAGCACAGCCTGACATACCCCAAACTCTCAAAAATATCGGCTGGTAGTAATAAGAGCAGTTGTGGCATTTGAGGGAATGGGTGCATGGCACTCAAGTTAATTAAGTGATCTTCAATGAGCTATGTTTCAACTTGAAAATCTCCAGAAGTAATCAATTCCTGTACAGAAGAGGTACCCATAGCCTAGCAACTGCTCACTCTTGTCTCGTCCACCAGACCATATGTTCCTTAGGTCTTACCCATGTGTATGCCCCAGAATTTAACATGGTAAGAAGCATATGGCAGACGGTAAGAAATCTTTGTTGAACTGAACAGAATTAGTTCAATACTTGTAAGTACATTTCATCATTGCTACTAGATTATAAACTCTTTAAGGATCATGTCTTGTTCTAGTAAAGATGTATTAAATGAGTTATGGAGAAAAACCAAGCAAAGAATCGGGTTTTTTAAACTCAGCCTACTCAGTTACTAGCTCTGCAACCTCAGAGAAGTCACTTGACAATTCTGTGCCTTATTTTTCTCACCTCAAGGATGGATGAAAAGTTTGGACTACACATCTGTCGAGGTCCCTTATACCTTAAAACTGGGTTTGGGCCTTAGCTGCAATATGGTGCCCCAGCCACCCTGCATGTGACAGTCATACACCCTTGGTTCAGCAGGCCAGCTTACTAATTTGCACCCCTGAGCTGCAGTTTTCCAGCATCAAGTTATGAATAACTTTGGGCCAGTGCTTAAAACACCCACTTTTAGTCAAATCAGCTCCTTTGCTGGGTGAGGATGCTCCATCACCCATCCCAGGGCATCATAGCTATCTGGGGGCACAACTGACTCACCAGCCCTGCCATTCCCATGTCAGACCCTCCCAGAGACCTCCTTCCTGCTCACACCACACCTCATACCACTCACAAGAGATAACCTGGAGCAGAGAGAGACTAACACATCTCCCCAAAACATTGTTTATTTTTGCTCTTGGATTTTTTGGCAATTCTCGGTGCAGCCTGAGGGTCCAGGGAGCTTGGCTCAAAGAAAATGCCATGTTATAACACAGGGGGTTGCTCTGCAGCCCTGCCCGAAACTGTATCAAAATGAAAGTTGTGCAATAAACAAAGCCCAAATTCAAGGCCTTAGAAATGTGTTCAGATCCTTTCAGAATCTGGCTGACAGTCTTGGCTTCCTATGGGTGCACTTCCCTAATTAACCTGAAAAGTTGATTATTTCTCCTACCTCTCTCTGAGTGAGTTAATTGTCCAATGCATCATGCCTCTCTGATGGTCTTAAAACCTAAATGAAAGTCCAAGTGAAATGAAGGGGGAAAAAAATCTGCTAAAAAAAGAAACTGAATTTGCTAATTTCCCCTTTTGAGGCTTTCTAAGGGCTTCCCTGGTGGCTCAGCTGGTAAAGAATCCACCTGCAATGCGGGAGACCTGGGTTCGATCTCTGGGATGGGAAGATCCCCTGGAGAAGGGAACAGCTACCCACTCCAGTATTCTGGCCTGGAGAATATCATGGACTGTATAGTCCATGGGGTCGCAAAGAGTCAGACACGACTGAGCAACTTTCACTTTGACATAGGTTATTTTATTCAATTCTCACAACTAGTTCATGAAGCAGTACTATATTAGCCCATTTTACAGATGAGGAAATGGAGGCTTCTGAAAGTTACATAGCTTCCCCAAAGTCACAAAGCTAGTCAGGAATCAGTCAGGATTGGAATATAAGCCAGAGCTCTTAGTCCTTCTGCCAGAGTGCCTCAGCTTATGAACTCTGGAAGAAGCCACTTTGAGTCCTTTCTCATAGACATGCTCAGACAGTAGCAGCAAGACTACATTTGGGATGACAAGGATGCCTGGAGAATGCCTGGACCACTTAGAGGGCTGGACCAGCTGACTCCAAGTTCCTAATTCTGCAACCTCTCTCTTCCGAACTGCCTTTCACAGAATGTTGATGCTCCATGGTGTGCTGTTTGACTCAGAAGGCCCTTCCAGACGTGCAATTAAAAGCCACAAGATTCTTAAACAATTCTCTGTCTCAAGGGTGCTGATTTCATAGCATCTCAGGCAGCCTAACACCCAGCACTCTACTTGGGCCACTTGCGTTGGCAAAGCAGCTGAAAGGCACGGCGCCTCTTGGAAAGTGCTCGGAAAGGCTTGGGTACAAATGAAAATAAAGCATCACTTCGCAATTCTACCCAAAGACCTAAAGGGCAGAATTGAGACGACATGCTCTGAATTTGGAATTGCACCTCAAAAGCAAGTAGATATTCAGTGTATCCTTGGAACCACAAGAAAACTCCAAAGTCACACTTCAGATGAAAATTTCTTGCTGCTCTTGACAGATTCTGAGTCACCAAGCACTGTACAGGCAAGAACAACTTGCTGACCAATTTTTTTTTTATGTATGTTTTATTTTTTGTCCAGTCAGGCATAGGGAATTTTCCACCTGACAATTTCTGTTTCTCACTTAAGTTCTGACACCATCTGTGAGCAGTGTGCTCCGCGAGGTGGGCGACGGGGGACGGACTTGAAGTCAAGGAAGCCTCCCCTTCACCCAATCTCAATTTTCTCATCTGCTTACTGTCTCTACCTAGATGATTTTGCTAACATCCTCAGCTTATCTATCAGGTAGAAAGCAGTCTGGGGATTGCCAGTTTCTGGATGTGGATGTGCTACCTGACTGAGAATCTTTACATAATCTTTGAGTAAAACGAGATTGAGCTGTAATGAGTAGCACAATGGGAAACTGAACGGAGGAGGACTGGACGACAGAGCAGGACTCAACAGCTTGCCGCTGTGAAATGAGCCTCTTCCGTTCTCAGGGCGCCCCCTAGTGGCCATTCGATTAAATTCCGAAGGAATGTTCAGAGTTTCTGCAAATAAAGGGAGAAAGACACCCACCACAAGAGAAAGGCAGGCTCGCGCCTACTGATGCAATCAATCCCTTTCGCTCTATCCTAGTCCGTGGATCAGACAGCTATCAGAGGGAATACCTGAGGCCCCAGTGAAGCTCAGAAAGATGTCTGCCATAAGACAAGTTTTCACTCTTGCAGTTGGCGGCAAGCTACTCAGCCTTCCGGAGTCTGTGCCCCTCACAGATCCCAGACACACCCTTACCACTCAACCCCTCACAAGCTCACATCCTCAACCTGCAGCTCCAACCGCGTCTGGTTTTCATTACTCCGCTTTCGAACTTCCCAGCGTGATTCTTCAACAGCTATTAAGACAACATGAGCAAGGAGCTAGGCTTAGGTTTTGCTTATTCAACATCCAGCCTGGGGAATATCACCTCAGACAAAAAGCATGAATGAAGCGCACGTTTCTCAGCCTCCTCCTCAAAGGACATTTTTGCATCTCCTCTCGAAAATTTTCAGTCTACAAAAATGGCACCGGCCCTCTCGACTACTTGCTATAGATTTTGTTGATAGGAGACAGCTTTAAAATACTATGTACATTCTCTCAAATTTCCAGTTAATCGATAATGGACTTTAATTTTTAGGATTTGGGATAAAGCTGTATCAACCCAAAGAGTGAAGCCTAGAATGAAGGAATCATCCAGATAAACCAATATTTGAGAACTGAGCTGGCTGAACTTTCTGATTGGTGCCAGGTTTTGTCCACAGAACTGTCACTGCACAGGTGCAAAAGAAAAACACTGACATCAACCCACCACTTACTTATTCAGCAGCCCATTTTGCTTTTCCCCTGTGATCATTTGTTAAGTTTATAAGCAACCCTGGGCCCCCAAACACCCCTCAAAAGTGTCCACAAGGAGTTCCATAATTACTTCCTGACTGGCCCTCAATCGATTAAAATCCATCTGATATGCTGAAAATCAAAGAACCATGTTAATTTTCTGCCACACACCACACAAAATCTTTCTGCAATAGTCAGTCACTTTGAACCCAACCCTCTAGCCACAAGCAGCATGGATTGCAAGGGCCTGTTCTGCAGAAAGGAAAATGACAACAAGCCAAGGTCGGGACAATGCAAAGACTCCAAAGCACTCAAGATGTTACTTGGGGCTGAATAAATGGCCTTAGGACCCTGGCAGGGTTACAGCTGTCACAGAGTGGGGCGGCTAGGTCAGACCCCTTACACAATACAGCAGTCTTGCAGCCAGGGCCTGAAAAGCAATTGAATCTGCAACTCAGGGTGGCTAATCATGCCCTAGGCATTTCAGTCCTCCCAGAAACCAGCAGCAAACTGTCACAACCCTCAGGCATGAGGGTTGAACCTTCACTTCTATTCCCTAACCTTCTCTCTTCAAAACAGGCAGGAGTCCGTCCTCCCTTGCAGCGACCTCAGCACCGCGGCGACGGGGACTGGAAGGATGCGGGGGGGGGGGGGGGGGGGTGGTCTCATTCATCTATAGGATACGGGACGAGGCGAACCAGCTCCGAACTGCGGATGTGGCTCTGTGTGGAGTTACAGCAATAAGGCATTCCAGGGCATGAATGCGTGCCCGAGAGGGAGACCCCAACGGTCCCGATGGTGCAAAGTGTTTGCAAATCATAAACACTACTTTGCTGCTGGGATCAAAACCCCCAAAATATGCGCAGACAGGATGTAACAAGTGTTTCGGGAGAAAGACACGCCTGAGCCACGGGGGGCTGGAGCCGGGGGTGGGGAGCGGTGGTGAGAGTGAGGAATCTGTCTAGGGGTTCCGGAGAAGCCCCCTCTCGGACCAGAGACTCCCCGCTGCGCCCCAAACCCCGTGGCGTGAGCGCTGCGTCCCCAGCCGCGTCTAGACCGAGCCCGCCGGGATTCCCCCCAACTTACCACTCGGCCCGAAAACCTCTCGGTGGCCCGCTTGACTTTGCCGTAGGTGCCTTTGCCCAGGGTCTCCTGCAGCTCGTAGCGGTGCTTCAAGTTGTGTTTGTGGTGATGCCGCTTCACACCGTGCGGCTTCCTGGGTTCCGGGCCCGCCGCCGAGGGGGCTGCGATCGCACCCGCCTCCGGCGGAGAGCCCGGCGCCCCCGGCCCCAAGTCCGGGCCGGCCGCGGGCGCAGCGGCCCCCTCCATGTCCGAATGCGGGGCGAGCAGGGCCGGAGAGGGCAGGACCGAGCACGGCGCTCGCGGTGTCGGGGTCCCAGCCGAGAGAAAGCTGGGCGCGCTCAAGGTCGCCCCCGCAGCATCGGGAAGGCGGCCGGCTCCCGCCGGGGCTGCGGCTGGGTCACTGGCGGCGGCGGGGACTGCACATCTGGCGCCCCGGGCGCGCACGATCCGCGCACCGCCCACCGGCCGCGGCGAGCTGCGGCGCGTCGGGCGAGGTGGCGGCGGTGGCAGGGGAGGCGGTGGTGTTCGCAGGAGGGAGGGGAGAGGGGTGGCCCCGAGCGCAGGAGGGGGAGTGTTTTGTGGGGCGCCGCGCCCCCAGACCCCTCCCCGGGAGGACGCGCAGACTGGGCGGGCGCGGGGGCGGGGGCGGCGCGCGGGCCGGCCCCCGGGGAGGGGGGCGAGGGGCGGCGCGGCCGGGGCTCCCCCCCAACTCCCGCCCGCCTCCCGGGCCTGGGGCCACCCCGAACTGGGAGGGGGATGGAAGCGTGTCGCGACTCGCCCTTTGTGCAGCGCCGGCTAGGCCGCGCCGGCGGCCAGGGGGCTTTGTCCTCGCTCGGCTGGGAAAGAGACGGGGGGGTTCCCAGCCCGGGCGCCCCCTCCCCCGGCTCGCCCGCCGCCGCCGCTACCGCGGGCTCTCCGCCGCCGCCGCCTCCTCGGACTTCGGCTCCGGCCGCTCGGCCTCCCTTCCTGCGTGAGCCCTGGCTGCGGCGACGGCGGCGGCTCGCCGAGCCCCGGCGCCGGGTAGACGAGAGCGCTCGGAGCCGGGGGCCCCCGGGGCCCGCTGGCGATCCGGCCGGGGGCGCTGCGGGCTCGGGCGCCCCTTCATTTTCTTTTAGGTGTCGCCGCGGCCGCCAGGCCGGAGACGGGGAGAGGCTGGGGGAGGGGAGGCGCGCGGGTGTTGGGTTACAGGCGGTGAGTCACGGCTCGCCCTCCCCCGCCGCGGTGCGCACCCCCTCGCGCTCAGCCCAGGCTGCCACCCCCGCCTCGCAGACCCCCATCCCGGCTGGCGAAGGGCTGCTCTCCCGGGCCGGGGTCGGGGCAGCTGCGCGCCCCTGAAAACCCCAAGAGAGGCGCGATGACCTCGGCCCCGCGCCCTCGCCGGAGAAAGGCGAAGGCGGGGAGGAAGGGAGGCTCCGAGGCTGAATCTGCGGCCGGTCGCCGCACTGCCGCCCTCCGACACTATCCAGGACTCCCGCCTGGGAGAGGAGGAGAGTTGGGTCGCTAGAGGTGCCTGATGCAGCTGGGCGCCTACCCTGCCCGCCAAGGCTGTGTTTGCAGATGGGCAAACCAGGGACCTCGGATGGAGCAGGGCCTGAGACTGGCTAAGCCAGGGGCGACAGGCAGGCCTCTTGGCCCCTTGGGCGTTTGCATTTCTCCTTTAACTGAGATGGCCAGATCCTGGAGATGGTACCCAGTACCCCACCCCCACAAGCGAGGGTCAGGCAGGAAGGCCTACGACGGTGGCAAGGCTGCCACCTTCTAAGCAGCAGCAAGGGAAAATAAGGAAGAGCACAAGAGAAAAAGGAGGCTTCGGGAGTTTTTTCAATAGTGTGGTATACCAGACTGGGATGGGAAGAGTGAGGGGTGAGGAATGTCTGGTGCGTTCTGCAGATGGCCTGGTGGTTCATTTTTTCACCAGTGAGCCGGACTTGCCCTTACTCCGCAGCTCTCAGGTTCAGCCCTCTGCATTCCTGCTGTCTTCAGGCCTGTCTATGCCTTATCACCTTACCCTGGATCCCGCAACAGCACGTCCTCCCTGCAAGTCCCCTCCGCAGTGCCAGAATAATAGCCTGTAACACTAGTCACCATACGTGTCCTCCACCCTTGCAGGGTCTCCCTGCCTGCCTCTTGCAACTATTCTGCTTTTATACAAAATCTGTAGACTTTGCATATGTAGATTAGAGAGTCAGTATAAATAACAGGCAGGTTGAGCCTGGCTTCCCAGTGGCTAGGCTGTGTGACATTTGTCAAATGACTTAACCTCTCAGAGCTTCAGTTTTTTCTTGAAGTGTAGATTACTGGATCTGTTTTACAGGTAAACGGATCATGTCTACAGTGGTAATTAAAACTGTTAACCCTGGGTCTTTCCCTTCCCAGGGATGTGGTGTGCTGTGCTTAGTCACTCAGTCATATCCAGCTTTTTGTGACCCTCTGGGCATGGGATTCTCCAGGCAAGAATACTACAGTGGGTTGCCATGCCCTCCTCCAGGGGATCTTCCCAACCCAGGGATAGAACTGAGGTCTCCAGCATTGCAGGCAGATTCTTTACCATCTGAGCCACCAGGGAAGCCCATGAACATGGTAGGAATCCACTACCCCATCTCTTGAAATTAAATGTGGCCACGTTACTTAGACCAATGGAATGAGAGCAATGATGTGCATTGCTTTTAGGTGGAAACTTTGAAGGACCAATGGGTAAATGCCCATGTCTTGACAGTCCTGAAAATGCAATGTTGGCAATCACAACAACCATGAAGTACAGAGATAGAGCCTCCCTCATCCAGCCTGGGCCTCTGTAATGATGGCAGAACTGGCCCAAGTAACCTGCATTGTAAAAGTAGTGTGAGCAAATATTAAACAGGGAGATTTAGCGGCTGTTTGTTACAGCAGCATAACCTAACTTATTCGGGCTGATGGTGATCCTCCCCAGTGCCTAGGACTTAATCAGTATCGAATAAATAGCACCTACCATGTGCTGATCCTATTTTATGACAGTAAAGCCTGTTCTCAGTTGAGGAAACCATATCAGAAAGGTTAAGTAATTGGCCTGAGATTACACAGGTTGTAAATAGCCACGCCAGGAATTAAACCCTACCTGTCCAGTTCCCAAGCGTGTGTTCTACCACATATGCAGTTCTACCTCTCCTTAATTGGGAAGGATGGAAACAGTACAATGCCTGGCACAAAGTCATGCCCAAGAACAGGGAGTTCCTCTCCAGACTGAATTCCTATAGCATTTATAACTGGAACCACACTTTACACAGTGTTATCGTGCACTGTGCTCAAGTGTTTTCACATAGATAAAGCATTTCCTCCAACAAGCCCCCAGGCTCCTTGGTTAAGAGCTTGAGTTCTAGAGTCAGACTGCCTGGGTTCAAATCCCTGTGCCACCACTCATAATTGAGCATTTTGGACAATTGTTTTCCCTCTCTACCCTTCTGTTCTCTCATCTGCAAAGTGGAGATGGTAATAACATAGGTGGTATTTGCAGCGGTAACAGTATGTCTCAGAGGGTTGGTGTGAGGATTAAGAAATATATATACTCAGTAAATCATGGCTATTAAGATTATACTCATTTTTCACCTTCTTATGACTCTTACTAGAATTCAGGCAGTTATAAGCAGGTTAGTCATACTGCCTGATTAGACTCTGATTTCTGGCTTCATTATGGATATGGGACCAATGTTGTCACATTAGCAGTTGGAAGCATAACATCCGCACTGTCCTACAACGTATATTTTCATAAGGCACACGATTTGTTTTTTATTACACTTTCCATTGTCAAGGCAATTTAAAAGGAAAGAAAGTAATATTTGCTCTCTTAAGAAATGGCCGTTTAGAAGACCTCATAATGCTAGTTATGGTTTATCTGCTATCTAAAAGTCTGCCAGGACCTTTATATATATTGGGGGCTTCCCTTGTGGCTCAGATGGTAAAGAATCCGCCCGCAATGTGGGAAACCTGGGTTTGATCCCTGGGTTGGGAAGATCCCCTGGAGAAGGGAAAGGCTACCCACTCCAGTATTCTGGCCTGGAGAGTCACAAATAGTTGGATACGACTGAGTGACTTTCACTTTCACTAAGATGTATTACCTCTAATCATCATGAAACTGCAAGATGAGTATTAATGATTGCCACTTAGCTGTTCGCACTGAGGACTTCCCTGGTGGCTCAGACGGTTAAGCATCTGTCTATAATGCAGGAGACCTGGGTTCAGTCCCTGGGCTGGGAAGATCCCTTGGAGAAGGAAATGGCAATCCACTCCAGTACTCTTGCTTGGAAAATCCCATGGACAGAGGAGCCTGGTAGGCTACAGTCCATGGGGTCACAAAGAGTCAGACACGACTGAGTGACTTCACTTCACTTCTTCTAATCATCATGAAACTGCAGGATGAGTATTAATGATTGCCACTTAGCTGTTCACACTGAGCCTCAAAAAGGTTAAGCTGTCTGTGATCAAGCTTTCCTCTGATCCCTGTTCCAAGCTGCCTGACATCCCAGCTCATATCCGTGAATGCATATGCTTTGGTTAACTGAAGTCTTGCATTTTTCTAGATGAGGTTTTGGAAAGTTACCAAAGGTTGTAATATTTCTAACTTAAGTATGTTGTTTGGTAGACACCTTATGATAAAAAGCAACCCAGGGAAGTGTTTATTCTTCACAGTGGCAGATTTCTAGGTGTTGTTCAGTTGGAAAGTCGTGTTCGACTCTTTGTGACCTCTCCAGGCTCCTCTGTCCTTGGGATTTCCCAGGCAAGAATACCGCAGTGGGTTGCCAGCATTCCCTTCTCCAGGGGATCTTCCTGGACCAGGGATTGAACCTGTATCTCCTGCATTGGCAGGTGGATTTTTTGCCACTGAGTCACCTGGAAAGCCTATATTTCTAGTTGCCCACCAAATATTCATGCTTCTCAAGGAGGTGAGCTCACAGACAGCTGCTCTGCTGGGAATGTGTGTCCCCCACTTCTCTTGCATCCCAGTGTGGCCATATGACTGGTTATCTCTAATGGCATATGAACAGAAGTGATGTGCATTAATTCTAGAGCAGAGTGTTGAAAAATGGATATGCATTCCCCTCTTGACCTAGCTGTAAGCAGAAGGCTCCAAAGCCCCGGAAGAAGGTGAGGTCACCAAATAAAAGAAGCCTGTGTCCCTGCATCACCTTAAGGATAAAGCCAACCTCTGGCCAGGACACTGGACTGGTATATGAGTGAGAAGTAAGCTGCTACTGTGTTAAGCCCTTGAGATTACAAAGTTTCTTTGTTACAGCAGTTAGTACTATCCTAACAAATATATACAGTTTATACTGTGTGTGTGTTCAGTCACTCAGTCATGTCCAGCTCTTTGTGACCCTGTGGACCACAGCTCGCCAGGTTCCTCTGTCCATGGGATTTTCCCAGCAAGAATACTGGAGAGGATTGCCATTTCTCTCCTCCAGGGGATCCTTCCAACCCAGGGGTGGAACCTTCATCTCCTCACTGCCAGCAGATTGTTTACCACTATACCACCATATTTACATATAAAAAGCACAATGGTAGATTATAACAACAATCTCAATAGTTGGAACCCAAAATGCCACTTTTATGTTCTCTGTCCACTTGCTTATTTAAGGAGAAAGCTTATTATTTAGAACTGGAAGTTTTTCCTCTAATTTTCCTTGTATTACGTGTATCTAAGATCCAAACAAGAATAGTATTCAGTAGTCATAAAATGATTTAATAAGAAACAAGTTTAGTCATTCAACAATATTTCTTGTTTTTCCCGCTTCATACCAGACATCTGGGGCTGAGAATGCACTGTAACAGGACAGGCCTGGTCTCATCTTCAGGAAGCTGAACATCTTACTCACCCCGTCTGTGGGTAATAAATACAATTTACAGTTTTCAACTGACCTCCAGCCACCAAACTTCTTGGGAGATCCCAGGCTATTTAAAAGTGGAAGATATGCTTAAAAACTAAAATTTCCTTGTACATCAAAACAGAATCCTATGCTTCTTCCCCTGCTAAGTGGCTAGAAAAACAGTAAGAATGGTGGTTAACAGCATACGCTTCAGAATCAGAACTGGCTGAGTTCAAGTCCTGGCTCTACCATTTTCAAACTGTGTGGTCTTGGGCAGCTTCTTTGTTTCTCAGTTTCCCCATCTTTAAAATGTGGATGCAATACCTAGCACAAGGGGTGTCTGTTGAGGATTGACTGTGTTAATGCAAAAAATAAAAAGCACTAAGAACAACATGAAATGACATGAGATAGCACTCAATAAATTGGCTGTTACTATCTTTGGCCACCTTCCCACTGGAATGACATTTTGTGTATACAAGGATATAGTGGACAGCCATTTCAGGGGGCTGACATGACACCAGGGAAAAGAATTATCAATAGAATCGGTGGATATTACAAGTATTCAACTGAAATAACCCAGGTTGAGATCCTACTTTCCATTCTTCTCATCTACTTGCTGATTGAGGGTCCAGAAGAATCCTGTTGGGAACAGCATCCCTTTGGGTAATCCCTGGAGAATGGGACAACCCGTGGGACAAGAGACAGGGCTCCTGACCCATACTCTCCATACCCATACCCATGTCTCTCCCATCCCATACCCCGGTACTTTGGCCAGGTACCTCCACCTCTCTGTGGAATCCTGTCATCAGGTGAGATGCTCCTAAGGGCTGACAATCCCCGACCCCTTTTGGAGATTTCAGTTTTACATCCCCACCATGTTCCTTCTTTTCCTCCCTGCTTCATGCACGTGTAAAGTGAATGGGGCAAGTGGACGATTGGCAGCAGCTCCATTTGCTTTGTTTTCTCTGTCCTAAACTTTATACTGAAAAATAAGATAGCAGCTTCCTGTGGGAACACAACAGCAGGGATTCGTTGGAAGGTTCTGTTACTGAGAAAAGAAACTGAAATGTGATAAATTCCCCATCAACAGAGAAAGCGCTGGCAGGACTCCAGCAGGAGCAAACAATACCGTACCACCCTGGAAAGAGTGGCTGCCAGAAAGTCGAGAGACTACACGTGTCACATGCAGAGACGTGCTGGGGTCACGTGGGAATAACTCTAATTGGCTACAATGAAAGAGCCTTTGGGTTTCAAGGAAGTTGAATGGAGATTTCTGGGCAGGTTCGGGAGATATAATGAATTCTTGATGGGGAGGAGGGGGTAGTTAGGGAGTTAGGGGTTGACATGTACACACGGCTATATTTAAAAGTGTAACAAATAAGGATCTACTGTATAGTAGACCTACAAAGAACTCTTTATGATGTTATATGGATGGTCTCGGGTTTGGCGGGGAGGGTGAAGTGAAGTGAAATTTGCTCAGTTGTGTCCAACTCTTTGTCACATCACGGACTATAGAGTCCATGGAATTTTCCAGGCCAGAATACTGCAGTAGGTAGCCCTTCCCTTCTCCAGGGGACCTTCCCAGCCCAGGGATTGAACCCAGGTCTTCCGCGGATTCTTTACCAGCTGAGCCACCAGGGGGTGATGGATACATATATATGTATGGCTGAGCCTCTTTGCTGTCCACCTGAAACTATCACAACATTGTTACTCTGCAGTACTCCATTGTGAAATAAAAAGTTAAAAACTAAAAATCAAGATATTAGAGAGAGGGTTTCCCTGGTGGTCTAGTGATTAAGACTCCACCTGTCAGCACAGGGGACATGGGTTTGATCCCTGGTCCAGGATGATCCCACACAATGAAGAGCAACTGAGCCAACGCACCACAATGACTGAGCCCACCTGCAGCAGCTACTGAAGACCCTGCACCTTACAGCCCATGTTCCGAAACAAGAGAAGCCACCACAATCAAAAGCCCCTGTTTGCTGCAACTAGAAAAAGCCCACGTGCAGCAATGAAGACCCAGCACTGCCATAAACAAACAAACAAATAAATAAATCTTTTTTGGAAAAAGATATTAGAGGCAGCCCTGCAAAAATCATTAATAAATAAAAATAAAGAGTTTTCCTTCGTTACACTTTATAAGTGTATTCCTTATATACTCCCTGTACGGGTGAGTGCACTCAGTCTCATTAGCTACATGCTCACCATAGGCTCATCGTGATTCTAGGTACTGCAGGTACAGAAGTGAACAAAAACTAAGTCCCTGCCTTAATTCAGTTTTGTTGTTGCTGTTCAGTCACTATGTCCCACTGGTTGCAACCCCATGAACTGCAGCATGCTAGGCTTCTCTGTCCATCATTATCTCCCTGAGTTTCCTCAAAGTCATGTCCATTGAGTCAATGATATCATCCAACCATCTCATCCTCTGTTGTCCCCTTCTCCTCTTGCCTTCAGTTTTTCCCAGCATCAGGGTCTTTTCCCATGAGTGCTCTTCACATCAGGTGGCCAAAGGATTGGAGCTTCAGCATCAGTCCTTCCAATGAATATTCAGGGTTGATTTCCTGTAGGACTGACTGGTTTGATCTTCTTGCTGTCCAAGGGACTCTCAAGAGTTTTCTCCAGCACCACAGGCTGATAGTGTCAATTCTTTGGTGCTCAGCCTATCAGTTTACAGTTAGACAAATAAATGTATTATATGTCCTATAACCGTTAAGGGTTAGCGGGAAAAATAAAACCAGGTAAAGAGGTACAGAATGATGAGGATGGTAAGAAAAAGAGTTTCTGATAAGGTGACATTTGAGCAAAGCCTCCAGGGAAGCAAGAGAATAGACCACGTGGGCCTCTAGGAACAATATGGATATCCAGGGAAGGACCATCTCAGGTAATAGGGTCTAGAAAATGCAAATGCCACAAGGCAGGACTATCCTTGGCCTATTGATGAAACAGTGAGTAGAGCAGAATATTCCACTGTGAGCAGAGTGAAATAGGAAGAGAGGAGAATGAATGAAGTCAGAGAGTTAACCAAAGGACCCAATCCTATAGGGCTTTGTGGAGTGGTGGGAGAGTTCTGGGTTTTATTCTAAGTCAGGCAGGAAGCCATTGGCCAATTCTGATTAGAGCAGTGACATAATCAGACGTGGGTTTGAAAAGTCTCTTTGTAACCACTGTACTGAACATAGGCTTGAGGAGGGAGGGAAGGCATCTGGGGAGGTACCTCTGATGATGGCCAAGGAGAGGCACCTACAGGAACTACAAAGCAAGGACTATGGCTCTTTAGTTGATCTCCTCTCTGCCATCCTTCCTCCACATGGTCACCATGTCTTTCCTAAAGCACACGTCTATCTGACCCTCTATCTCCCTCCTCTGCTATCTCCTGTGGCCTTCAGGACAAAGTTCAAACTCCTTAGCCTCACATACAGGGCAGCTGGACAGGGTAATAAGAATATCGGCGTTAGCATCAGAAAGACCCGGGTCAGAATCCTGGCCCTGCCTATCAACAGCTGTGTGATTTTACCCAAGTCACTCAGCTTCTCTGACCTTGGTTTCTTCTCTTTTCTCCTTGTCCTGGATATTATTATCTGCATGTCCTTGAGAGCAGGGACTTTGTCTTGTTCCCTCTGTATATTCAGCATGTAGAACGATGCCTAGCACATAGTAGGTACTCAACACATTTGTGTGGACTCAACCAATGAACTACTATAGAAGAAAGCATCTGTTATGGTTGCTGGCTCACAGGTACCCAGCCGTGCATTTTCCTTTGGCTGAGTAATGCCTGCTTCCCTTGCCCTGATGGTCTGACCCTAAAAGCCCTCTCCTGATTCGTATCCATACCACCTCCTCCCACTTAACGTCCATTGTTTCTGGGGTACCTCACTCCATTTTATATCTCTCCACCTTTTTACATGCTGTACCCAGTGCCTAGAACACCCCCTTTCCTGCCCTCCAGGTGACAAACTCCAGCTCCCCTCGGACACTGAGCCTAAGATGTCACTCTGCCTCTGATCCTGCACTAGATAGAACAGAAGGCTCTGTCCCTAGAGCACTCAGTCCCTGGGTCTATTATAGCACTTACATCATGGTACTGTAGTTACTCAATTGTGTGCCCAGGTCTGCTCAGTTTCCTGAAAGCTCCAGGGCATTCAGGTCTAGAACAGCACCATCCAACAGAAATATAATGTGAGCCACAGATAGCATTTATTTTTTCTAATTCATCCTTTTTCTTTCTTTCTTTCCTTTTTTTTTTTTTTTTTAGTATTTCTTTTTCTTTACTTATGTGGCTGCTCCAGGTCTTAGTTGCAGCATGTGGGATCTAGTTCCCTGACCAAGGATCAAACCCGGGCCCCCTGCATTCGGACCACAGAGTCTTAGACACTGGACCACCAGGGAAGTCCCTGTATAGCATTTAAACTTTTCTAACAGCCACAGCACCAAAGAATTGATGCTTCTGAACCGTGGTGTTGGAGAAGACTCTTGAGAGTCCCTTGGACTGCAAGGAGATCCAACCAGTCCATTCTGAAGGAGATCAACCCTGGGATTTCTTTGGAAGGAATGATACTAAAGCTGAAGCTGCAGTACTTTGGCCACCTCATGCGAAGGGTTGACTCATTGGAAAAGACTCTGATGCTGGGAGGGATTGGGGGCAGGAGGAGAAGGGGATGACAGAGGATGGATGGCATCACTGACTTGATGGACATGAGTCTGAGTGAACTCCGGGAGTTGGTGATAGACAGGGAAGCCTGGCGTGCTGCAATTCACGGGGTCGCAAAGAGTTGGACATGACTGAGCGACTGAACTGAACTGAACAGCCACATTAAAAATGAGTTAAAAAACTGAGAAATTAATCTTAATCCTATATTTTATTTAACCTATTCTGTTCAAAATTTGATTTTAATGTGCAATCAAGGTGTAATCTTGACTGTAATATTAAAAAACTCATTGATGAGATATTTGACAAGCTTCTTTTTGTGCTAAGATGTCAAAAATCCCTTGCATAATTTACTCTTACTGTAAATCTCAATTCAGAGCTTTGTTTCCAATGGTTAAACTGAAATGTAATCCTAGCAAAACAATTAAGTTGTATTTAACAGAAAAAGATTTTCCATTGTTCCAAGGTTTTCTGCTTTGAATTTTAATTAATTGCATGAAATTAATGATTTAGTTTCCCAGTCACATAGCCACATTTCAAGCACTCACTAGCTACATGTAGCTCATGTCTATTGTATCCAACAGTACAGAGCTAGATCTTACCTTCATTCTAATAGAAATATAGATCTGACTTATAATGAATGCCATACAAACATTGGAAAGATGATGGATGGATGGATGGGTGAATGTGACTACCTTTACTTTCTTTCTAGTTTACCTTCTTATTTCTTACTCTGGAAATGCATAGCCCCAGAAAGAAAGAAGGAACTTAAGAAAAAGGTGAATCCATAGAAATCGTCCTTGAACTCCAATTTTTCAAGTTGCCCAATGGGCAAAGTTCAAAGGCATTAAAATTCTACTCTCTGACCCATTTCCACACAACTCAACAACCCAGCTCAACTCTTTGCTCAGATGTCACCTTACCAATGGGCTCTTTCCTGATCATCTTGCTTAAAACTACAGCCCACCCTCTCCTCCCCCACTCCCTCAGTGATGCTCCTTACCCCCTTTATTCTTCACTATTGTATTTACCAGTGTACAATATTATGCATGCCTGCTAAGTCCCTTCAGTCATTTCTGACTCTTTGCAACCCTGTGAACTGTAGCCCACCAGGCTCCTCTGTCCATGGGGATTTTCCAGGCAAGAATACTGGAGTGGATTGCTGTGCCCTCTCCAGAGGATCTTCCCCACCCAGGGATCGAACCCACATCGCTTACCTCTCCTGCACTGGCAGGTGAGTCCTTTAACACTAGTGCCACCTGGGAAGCATATAATATTATACAATTCACTTATTTGTTGTGTCTGTCTGGACAAAGCTGAGATTTTTATCTATATTACTTGCTCATGAATCCCCAGGACCTGGTATATAATAAATGCTCAATAATTCTTTGTGAAATGAATGAATGGATGGATAAATGATTTGAGTTCCAGCTCTTTCATCTGCTAGCTCTATGAACCCAGTAAGTAAGTAAAGATTAAACCTCAGTTCCCTCATCTGTAAAATGGATATCATTATAACACTTTATAGTATTGTGCAATGTGATCCTATGGAGTTAATACTTATGTTATAGGACTAAATAAGATGATGTCTATGAAGTGTTTAGCATGGTACCTATATGTGATAAGCATTGACAAAAAGGGAGCTGCTATCTGACTGTTTAATTAATCATTTTATTCCATTTATTCCATCAGCTATAACAACCTTGTAAAGCAATTACAATTTCCCAAGTAATTGTGTCCCAAACAAACAAAAGAAAGAAAACCTAGGTCAGGGAAAAACAGCCTTGGGATCTAGATAGCCTACATAATTGCCTGTATTTACCTGTCTTGTTTTTATTTGTATTTCTAACCCTGGGATACGGGTCCCTCAGCCCTGCCCTGCCAAGACCCAGGGCAGCTCAGTGTCAGGCCCCGTGTCCATTATGTTTACGGTCACCAGGGACTTAGGCACTGAACGCAGGCTGGAGAAGGGCATTCCGGGCGTGGCACCAGCAGGCCTGTGACGGCAGAAGTTCCTGGCCCACCTGCTCTAGTGCGGTCCCCTGGGCCTCAGATGGCCTGTGGCCTGGCGCCAAGCTGCCCAGGCAGCCAGCTGGTGAGCGATGTGTTAGCTGCCTTCCCAGCACCTGCAGCACGTGCCCCAACTTCCTCTCAAGGATCTGCCACTTCAGCTCCCTCTGCAGCCTCATCTCTTGAAACCCTTAATTTACCAGGCACATTGCCAGTCTCCCCTTCCCTTCACGATCTCTGCATCCCCGTGGTTTTCCGTTCGTTCATGCAACAAATGTTCCTTGAGCACCTATAAGAGGCAGTCTTTGTGGCAGGACTGGGGATCAAGAGTCATCTAATAGAGTCCTCTGCCCTCAGAAAGTTTCTAATATCTCCCATGGGCTTGCTTGACAGGCTACCAAACGCCTTCACACGACTGGCTTCTGTTCATTCTCATAATGATATTTTACTTTGGATTAGAGATTTTGATTTTTCCGACATTTCACTGGATGTGTTAAGAGACTGGGTGCCTTATCTAAGTTCTCACAGCTCATAAATAGGGAACCAGGGGCTCAAACTCAGGTATTTTGGCCCCACCGCAGCTAGTATCCAAGCAACATCACATCTCACAAACAGCAGTTCTATAAAAGTCACAAAAAGTCAGCTCGCTGAAAGATAAGGGCCATTTGAATGGCTCCAAAGAGAACTGCATGTTTTGTTTGGGGAGGAGAGACAGATTCCCTCCCTAAACAAGACAGAAGTGGGGGTGGGGCAGGGATCTGGGAACCAACCAGGAATCCAGATGAACTGGGAGTCTCCCCAGATGTCTTTCCCTGGTCCCTCCAATGCATATATCTGACTTGGGATTCCTGAAACCTCAGAATCCAGAGCCCTGAATACCCAAATTAACAGAATGTGGACAAAAGCAGAAAACACATGCCCAGGTATGAACCACATCTCTTTCCCTGCCTCCCCCCACGAAATGCCAATTCTGATGTCCCTACCTTGAAACTTAAGTTCTGTCAGGAACTTCCAGGTGGCATTACGAGTAGAAACATTTTCCCACAGCACCACCAAGTGGCCGAGTCTCTGCCCATGAAAATCTCTATGAAACAGGCAGGAGAAATCTAGTTCATTTCAGGGCGATCCAAGGCACAGACTAACTAATGACCAGGACTGAGAGGGAAAAAAAAAAACTTGGCTAAAATGGAAGCAGAGCGGAGAATTTCAGGGGCGATCCAGGAGATGTGGATGTCCTCAGGCCCAGGAGAAGGCAGGAAGTCAGAGCTTTTTCTCAAGAATTTGGGAGGAATTTGCAGACTGCCAGGCCTGCAAGTGGCCAGCTCTTCACTCTTTGTGTTCAGTCGCTCAGTCGTGTCCGACTCTTTGCGACCCCATGGACTGTAGCCCGCAAAGCTCCTCTATCCATGGGGATTCTCCAGGCAAAAATACTGGAGTGGGTTGCCATGCCCCCCTCCAAGGTTCTTCCCAATCCAGGGATTGAACCCAGGTCTCCTGCATTGCAGGCGATCTGAGCCACCAAGGAACGGAAACCCAGGGAAGCCTATGCTCTGACAGTGGGACAGAAGAGCAACGATGTCCTCTGCGAAAGTGTATCCCCTGTCTGATCCAATTTAACCCATAAAAATCTAAGAGAGAGGTATGCACACTCCCCGGTTTTACAAGTAAGATAGAGCTGGGGCCCGCACCACCTTTCTTTGTGCCCCACACAAGCTGAGACTGATCTTCACATTATTACGTGGTTGGAAAAATCAAATAAGAACAACGCTTTATGATATCTGCAAATTATATGAAGTTCAAATTTCAAGCTACACATAAAGATTTCTTGGAGCACGGCCATGCCCATTTATTTATGTACATCTATGGCTGCTTTTGAGCTATAACAACAGAACTGAGTAGTTTCAACAGAGACCAGATGATCATCAAAGCCTAAAATATACATTGCCTGGCAGAGAAAAATACATTGACCAGCTCCTAGGACAGGGACTCGAAGAACTTGAGGAATCCAGGGAGAAGTGATGTGAAGGAAAGAGTAGAAGATGGAGTTAGAGGACCAGGTCTGCCACTAAACATGTGACCTATAAAATGGGAGACAATATTCCATCACAGGGACATTGTCAAAGCGAAAAAAGAGGGGGCATGTTTGTGAAAGTCACTTGTGAAACACTTTCTATGTGGTTCATTACAGGGTCTCGATGTCCTTTTTCTAAAGAAATGGACTCTATGTAGCTATCGGTCTCCAGATTAGAGTATAGTGAGCCACAAAAAGGGCAGGACGAAGAACCCGGCCTGGCTTCAGCTTGACCTCCTGCTCTTTCAAACATCAAGCTACCTCGACGTTCTCTGAAAAGGACGCAGACCAGACCACACCTTCGTTAAGCTGGAAGGGCTTTTAGGGAAGTATTTTCACCCAGGAGACTCGCACTCTGGTTCTCACCCCTGGCTTTCGTGTGTTTCCAATAGGCTTTCTCGTCAGCAGCACGACCATATTGAACTGTGTTTTCCATCTGGTGCATAACAAGGGCTTGATTAAAGGGCGATGTTATTTTCGACTGTTGCAGCAGCTGTTACTCCTCATGCATCTTGGTAACCCTCTGCCCCTCAGATCAGAACTACCGAGAACCACCTGCTAAATGTGAATGAAGCACCAACAAGCAGGGGCTTCCCTGGTGGCTCAGTGATAAAGAACCTGCCTGCCACAGCAGGAGGCGTTGGTTTGATCCCGGATTCGCAAAGATCACACAGGCTGAGGGGCAACTGCTCATGCATCCCAACTATTGAGCCTGTGCTCTAGAACTGGGAACTGCAACTATTTTTAGCCCGCATGCCACAACTGCGGAAGCCTGAGCGCCCTGGAGCCCACGTGCTGCAACGAGAGAAGCCACCGCGATAAGTCCCCATACTGCAACTAGACAAAAGCCTGCGCGATAACAGCAAAGACCCAATCCAGCCAAAAATGAATAAATAAAAATATTTTTTAAGAAAAGAACTAACAAGCAACAGAGGAGCATGCTTCATTTGGTCCTCCTGATGACATCCACGAGCGCTGTGCTGTTGCATTATTTTTTTTAAACTAATGATAACCCTTCCTTTATTTTCTTTAATTTACTTTTGGCCTCATGGCATAGCATGTTTGATCTTCATCCCCTGATCAGGGATTGAACCCAGGCCCCCTGCGATGGAAGCACTGTCTTAACAACTGGACTGCCAGGGAAGTCTCAGCTACTGTATTATGGTGTCCGATCTTCACATGAGCAATGTAAGACCCAAGAGCCCCCATCCCCCATAGAAATTTGAAATTCAAGCTAAGGGTTTAGAATTCAGCTTCTGTTTGGGCCTCTGTTTCCTCATCAATTAAACAAGTATAGTCATCAAACATCATACTGGGCTGCTCAGGAGCATCCAGTGAGAAGCAGGAATATGAGAACATCACTTTTGCGACTCGTAAATGTAACAGTTCACTCTCCAAGAAATGTACTTAACAAAGCACAGATTGCCTGTTTGACTTTAGCCGAAAGGATGAAACTCTAATTACTGAATTTCAAGCATACCCAGATGAACTTAAGAAGTGTCAGTGCGGGTGAAAGAGAACTTGCCATCACTTTTGCAAATAAGTCCTATGTGACAGTGTTGGCCAGAGGTGAGCTTGTCCTCTAAGGTATTTTCCTGGATTTGTAAAGAGTACAACCTTGATTATGATCCTGGCCTCTTGAGTGAAGCCTATTGACAACAGAGTTGCAGAGACAGTGGATCCTGCAAACTCCATCTATGTTATTCTAGGAGTACCTGACATAGTCCCTGTTTACAAGTACCCTGTCAGAGCTACAGGGGTTTCAGGCTACAGCAAGCTGGGCTTTGTTCACTGCACTGGCTCTGCCATATGTAAAAGCCCATCTGAGGACATCTTTCAGATTACACACACAAAGAGGATTATTTAACACTAAAAAGTCTCCCAATAGAAAATTACCTAAACTGTCTAGACTAAACCTTTGCATTAATGCAAACTCATCTACTCCTTTGAGATAAAAGGTTTTATCAGTACCCATCCGCTGGATCATGGAAAAAGCAAGAGAGTTCCAGAAAAACATCTATTTCTGCTTTATTGACTATGCCAAAGCCTTTGACTGTGTGGATCACAATCAACTGTGGAAACTTCTGAAAGAGATGGGAATACCAGACCACCTGACCTGCCTCTTGAGAAATCTGTATGCAGGTCAGGAAGCAACAGTTAAAACTGGACATGGAACAACAGACTGGTTCCGAATAGGAAAAGGAGTACGTCGAGGCTGTATACTGTCACCCTGCTTATTTAACTTCTATGCAGAGTACATCATGAGAAATGCTGGACTGGAAGAAACACAAGCTGGAATCAAGATTGCCGGGAGAAATATCAATAACCTCAGATATGCAGATGACTCCACCCTTATGGCAGAAAGTGAAGAGGAACTCAAAAGCCTCTTGATGAAAGTGAAAGAGGAGAGTGAAAAAGTTGGCTTAAAGCTCAACATTCAGAAAATGAAGATCATGGCATCTGGTCCCATCACTTCATGGGAAATAGATGGGGAAACAGTAGAAACAGTGTCAGACTTTATTTTTTTGGGCTCCAAAATCACTGCAGATGGTGACTGCAGCCATGAAATTAAAAGATGGTTACTCCTTGGAAGAAAAGTGATGACCAACCTAGATAGTATATTCAAAAGCAGAGACATTACTTTGCCGACTAAGGTCCGTCTAGTCAAGGCTATGGTTTTTCCTGTGGTCATGTATGGATGTGAGAGTTGGACTGTGAAGAAGGCTGAGTGCCGAAGAATTGATGCGTTTGAACTGTGGTGTTGGAGAAGACTCTTGAGAGTCCCTTGGACTGCAAGGAGATCCAACCAGTCCATTCGGAAGGAGATCAACCCTGGGATTTCTTTGGAAGGAATGATGCTAAAGCTGAAGCTCCAATACTTTGGCCACCTCATGTGAAGAGTTGACTCATTGGAAAAGACTCTGATGCTGGGAGGGATTGCAGGCAGGAGGAGAAGGGGACGACCCAGGATGAGATGGCTGGATGGCATCACGGACTCGATGGACCTGAGTCTGAGTGAACTCCGGGAAATGGTGATGGACAGGGAGGCCTGGCGTGCTGCGATTCATGGGGTTGCAAAGAGTCGGATATGACTGAGAGACTGAACTGAACTGAACTGAATGTTCAGGAAGGTACCTGCAGGAATCACTCACCTGTAGAAATGAGTGTTCTCTCTCTTGCCTCAGCTATTGTCTCAGCCATCACTGTGGTTATATCCAGTCCCAAAGTTCTCATCAGAGCATGATCCAGTTCAGTCCAGTTGCTCAGTCGTGTCCGACTCTTTGCAACCCCATGAATCACAAGCACACCAGGCCTCCCTGTCCATCACCAACTCCCGGTGTTCACTCAAACTCACGCCCATCGAGTTGGTGATGCCATCCAGCCATCTCATCCTCTGTCATCCCCTTCTCCTCCTGCCCCCAATCCCTCCCAGCATCAGGGTCTTTTCCAATGAGTCAACTCTTTGAATGAGGGGCCAAAGTATTGGAGTTTCAGCTTCAGCATCAGTCTTTTCAAAGAACACCCAGGACTGATCCCCCTTAGGATGGACTGGTTGGATCTCCTTGCAGTCCATGGGACTCTCCAGAGTCTTCTCCAACACCACAATTCAAAAGCATCAATCCTTTGGTGCTTAGCTTTCTTCACAGTCCAACTCTCACAGCCATACATGACCACTGGAAAAACCATAGCCTTGACTAGACAGACCTTTATTGGCAAAGTAATATCTCTGCTTTTCAATATACTATCTAGGTTGGTCATAATTTTCCTTCCAAAGGGTAAGTGTCTTTTAATTTCATGGCTGCAATCACCATCTGCAGTGATTTTGGAGCCCAAAAAATAAAGTCTGACACTGTTTCCACTGCTTCCCCATCTATTTCCCATGAAGTGATGGGACCAGATGCCATGATCTTAGTTTTCTGAGTATTGAGCTTTAAGTCAAATTTTTCACTCTCCTCTTTCACTTTCATCAAGAGAGCCTCTGGCAGAAGACTTTCAAGGGTTACTTAGGCCAGTGAGAGAGGGACATGTTGAGGTATACAGTGTGGGCCGTACAGTGTCAACAGATGCCACCCAGCTCTGAAAGCTCATAGTTCCTGGCTCCTTTTCTGTGATTGGTTTCACTGGAGTGTTGCTGTTCACTGGAGTGTTGCTGTTGCTCTGATTGGCTATATGCAAATAAGCAACCCCTAATACGGTGATCCTAGGTATGTTATTAGTGCCCAGGCTGGCTATGCTACCCTCTCATCTATCTGTCATTTATGGAGGTGTAAATTAATCTAGCTTACTGTGATGATGCTGAAAAGATGAGGAAGGAAGGGAGTTCTCATGAGCTGATGTAGGTTTCCAGAACTAGGAATTCAAGATACAAGTCATATATTCATATACTCTGTATACTCCCTGGTGAGTCAGATGGTAAAGAATCTGCCTGCTATGCAGGAGACCCAGGTTCAATTCCCAGGTCAGGAAGATCCCCTGGGGAAGGGAATGGCTACCCACTCCAGTATTCTTGCCTGGAGAATTCCATGGACAGAGGAGCCTGGCAGGCTCCAGTCCATGGGGTTGCAAGGAGTCTGATACCAATGAGGAACTAACACTCTCACTTTTTTAATTTTTCATACACCCCGTAGTAAGTGTTCAATAAATACTCTCTTTCCTGATTTGATTCACTACCTCCATCATCTTCCCCAACCATGTGGTTGGTTCCCCTCCTTTGAACTTTCATTTCATCATTGACATTTCCTTTTTTTGAAACTGTTTATCTGTTTGTTCTCCCCTCTGGACTGGGCAGAGTCTGGGTCTCTTTTTCTTTGGGTATCACCAGTGCTATTACTGTGCTTGGTACAATTGGCGCTAAGTAAATATTGAACTAAGCTGAGCTAAAGCCCACGTGTGTAACTATAAAGAAATGAGACTGGTTTTAAAAATACATTGAGATGCACAAATCCAAAATAAATGGTGTCCATTTCAGAGTACTCACCGTGGGGTTGGGGAAGAACACTTGCTGGACATTTTTTGGGAAGCGCATTTTAGTGTGTAGCACATTCTTTTGAACAGCCTTAGTGAGAATGTACCTTTCTCCTATCATGAGAGGATTTATATAAAAATGCTTTTAACAGCAAGGAACAAAACAACTAAGTAAAAGTGACAAACAATGAAGACATATTATTATCTTACATGACAAAAAGCCTGGAGGTACATTCTTCCAGAGATGGCTCAGCAGTTCAAAAAGACCTCAAGAACACAGACTCTTTCTATTCTTCTGAACCGTTCTTAGTTTATTGGCTTTTTTGTAACTTTGGGTTATTGCCTCATGGTCACAGATGGCTGCTATAGCTCCAGACATCACATTCTCATACTATTGCTTTCAAAGTAAGAAAGGTTGGGTTCGGGTGAGCCCTTCATGTGTCCTTCTCTCCTTTTATGAAAGATGAAAATACTTCCCAGCCTACTCCGTCCACCAGAACTTGGTCACATAGTTACATTTATCTACAAAGCAGGCTGAAAGTAATCGGCAGGCACATTTAGGTTCTGTAGAGGGAGGCAGGGAAGGAGAAAGGAAGCTGAGGGGCAAGTAAGAAAAGTTATCAGAAATTTGATCTCCATTAGATTCAAAATTCTGTTAGAGCCAAAAGAATCCAGTAGTTACCTTCAAGGTTTGGAATCACAAATAATAACCTGCTGAACACTAACTGTATGCCAGCTTTGTAGTAAGGAGAAGGAAAATGACATCATCCTCAAAGCCAAGCTGAGATCGCTAGTCCACCTTTAGCAGTATACACCTGATCCTTTCCTCTGCCTGATCCCTGTTCTTTTCTCAGTTGATTTACATCTAGAGGGGAGGAGAAGGCAATAGGGTCATACCAAACCCCTAACATCTAGAATGCTCTGACCTCTCCCAAGTTCTCCTATGGCTAACACCTACTCATTATCAAAAAAAAAATTGATAACAATAGCTAACACTCACATAATGCTTATTATATAGTCACTGTTATAAGTACTTTTCAAATATTCATTTAATACTCATGCAAACACTATGAGGTAAGCACTGCTTTTAACATCTGCATGTTAAAGATGAGGGAACAGAGGTACAGAGAGGTCAAGTGACTTGCCCAGGATCACACCCCGATTCAGAGCTGGGTTTCACTTTGGGCAAAATGGCTGGAAACCATGGCCTTAACCACTATACTTTACTGCCTCTGACTTCTCTACATCTCACCCCTACTCCCAGGCTGGATGAGGAGAGCCCATCTCTTATTGATGTCTGCAATTATCCATCCACACTGCTAAAGGCCGCCCTGACCACACTGTATCAGAAGGATCTGTTTATGCATCTGTCTTCCTTCTTGGCTCTGAGATTCTTGAGGACAAGGACAGCATCTTATTCTTACTTTTATCTTTTCTGCCTAATAAATTGCTTCTATTTATTTATCCAACATTTCATGAGCATGACTAATGGCAAGCGCTGTGTTAAGTGCTGTTTCATTATTTCTCCCATTCACATGATGTCCCAGATGATAGCAAACTTGTAAAGTTAGAATGATAGATTGTTTGCAAAACCAGCCTGCCATCATTCCCCTCCTTGAATCAATTTGCCCATTCCTTGGATCTGGGCTGACTCTGTGACTCACTCTGACCAATAAAATGCAGTGGAAGTGACATTCAGTCAGTTCCAAGCCTGAACCTCAAGGGATCTTGTCCACTTCTACACTCTCTCTTGAGGTCTTGGACAACTGCCACTGGAACAAGCCCGGACTGGGTCACCCTGTTGGAGGATGGGAGGCCACATGAAGCAGAGATGAGCCAGCACAGCCGAGGCCACTCAAGACCAGCCAGCCCCCAAGCCATCCTGCAGCTGACCACAGATGCATGAACCTAGCATTGTAAGTCACATCTGGCCCAGATAAGAGAAGCAGGGAGTCACACCTAGTCTCATGAGCTAAATAAATGGCTATTGTTTTAACCTACTAAGTTTTAGAGTCTTTTGTTACACAGCACATGCTAACTAATATAACTGGTAACTCTGGTGTGCACAGAATGGTAGTGAAAGTTGCAGTAATCATGTCCAGACTCTCTTAAGGACAAAGAGGCAATAAGCAATCATCTGCTTCCCTTGTCACCTGGGTTGGACACCCCAGTTCTGCCTCTTCCTTTTTTCCTCTCACTCCAAAGACCAATCACATGGCCTGTGAGATGAGAAAGGATCACAGTGGTTCCAAATACTCTGTGAAAATAAGTCAGACAATCAAACAGGGCTTTCATTCCAGTCTCCAAGGGTTTTCATCTACTGGTTCTCAAACCCTGAGATAAATCTTGCTCTACCAAGGAATGGCTACTGTGTATCCCCCAAATTAAAACATTTCAAAGGAATGTTCACTGAATAAAACAAAGTGCCAGGAAAGCCTCTTATTCCTCTTGAGGGAATGAAGCCAGTTCCTTTGGAAGTGAACTTGAATCCTGGAAAGGATTGAAACCATGTCTGTTTTTCTGGTTAGTGATTAAGGACTCAGCATTTCTGGAAAGGGATGAAGTCTTGCTGTTCTCTCACCAAGTCTTGGCTCCACTGCCCCCAAAGCTTTCACTTTTCACCTATCTGGTTCTATCACAATCAACTGAGATAGCTCTGATCCCTCCATTAGCTTTTTGTGGAATGGAGGTGCCTCTGCACTGCATGGTATACAGTACCTTAGTTCCCCAACTGGAGATCGAACCTGCACCCCCTGCACTGGAAACACCAAGTCTTAACCGCTGGACCACCAGAGAAGTCCCTTTATTAGCTTCTTAGCTGCTCTGCTGACTTTATACAACCCATGTCAGGAGCCTCAAGTTGCATTTCTAGGAGTATAAGTGGGAGAGCAGAGACAAGTTTCCTAGGAATAGTCTTTATCATGTTTTCACTGAAGAAAATTCTAGTAAGCAGGCACTGAGCTAGGTTCTGGAAATAAAATGGGGTTAAGACCCAGGACCTGACTTCCCAAAGAACGAAATGGGGAAGGAAGACCAAAAGTAGAAGATGATCTTATAACTACCAGTGGGTTTTGTTCCTTTAGTTAATGTTCCAAGGTTTGTTTTGCTTGAAGCTTTCCTATTGTAGAGCCTGGAACTGTGCTGGGCTAGGAAAGACAAAAGTTAAGAAAATAAACAGGATCCACTTTCAGAAATATAACAGTAATCATTATTAATAATAACGTTGCTAGTATATATATATATGTATACACACTACTATATATATATATATGTAGCATATACGTATATATGTATATATATATATAACTTCCTTGGTTTGGTTTTGTCTTGCTACTTTTTGTGGAAAAATATGCATAGCATCAAAACTACCATTTTCATCACTTCTAAGCATACAGTTCAGTGGTATTAAGTACATTCACACTGTTGTCCAGCCATTGCCACCATCTGTCTCTGCATCTTCATCTTCCCAGCCTGAAACTCTGCACCCATTAAATACTGATTCCCCTTCCACACTCCCTCCAGCCATCACCATTCTACTCCTTGTCTCTGTGCTTTTGACTACTCAAGACACCTCATAAAAGTGGAATCAAACAATATTTGTCCTTTTGTGACTGGCTCTCTTACTTAGCATAATGCCTACAAGGTGCATCTGTATTATAGCTTTCATCAGAATTTCTTTTTTTTTTCCGAGGCTGAACAATGTTCTATCCTATATCTCTACCACATTTTGTTTATCCCTTCATCCATCCATGGACACTTGGCTGCTTCTACCTTTCAGCTTTTTTGAACAAGGCTACTGTGAGCATGCATATCCAAGTATCTCTTCATGTCCCTGCTTTCATTTCTTTGGGGTGTGTACCCAGAGAAGGAATTGCTGAGTCAAATGGCTATTCTGTAGTTAACTTTTTGAGGTTCCACCATACTGTTTTCCACAATGGCCGCACCATCTTATGTTCCCGCCATCAGGGCACAAGGATTCTATTTTCTCCATATCCTCATCAATGTTCATTATTTTCTGAGTCTTTTTTTTTTTTTTAATAATATGCATCCTAGGGAATTTCCTGGTGGTCCAGTGTTTAGGACTCTACACTCTCACTCCAGGGAGCACAGGCTCAATCCCTGTCAGGGAACTAGGATCCCACAAGCCACACAGTGCAGTCACAAATAACAATAATGGCCATTCTAATGGATATGAGATGCTGTTTCATTGTGATTTTTATTTGCATTTACCTAATGATTAATGATGTTGAGCATCTTCTCATGTGTTGATTACCCTAATTACCCATCCATATGTCTTCTTTGGGCTTCCCAGGTGGCGCTAGTGGTAAAGAACCCACCTGCCAATGCAGGAGACACAAGAGGCGCAGGTTCAAGCCCTGGGTTTGAAGATCCTCTGGAGAAGGGCATGGCAACCCACTCCAGTATTCTTGCCTGGAAAATCCCATGGACAGAGGAGCCTGGTGGGCTACAGTCCGTAGCATCACAAAGAGTCAGACACCACTGAAGCGACTTAGCAAACAAGTACACACATGTCTTCTTTGGAGAGATGTCTATTGAGGTCCTTTGGTTTTCTTTTTCACGAGCACATGCTGTCATCATGTTTTGTGCCAGGCATTCTAGCAAGCTCCACAGATACATTATAACATTGCACTTAACCTCACGACAAGCAAATGAAGGGTTATTGTTCCTATATTGCAAGTGAGGAAACTGAGGCTCCTTTCATTATTTGCTACCTAAGAAGGGGCAGAGAGGGCTTTCAAGGCCCTGCCTCATCTCAGGCAGGGGAGACCTGTGAGACAGCAGCCAGGTCAGGGGCTGGGGGGACCCAGTGCAGTCTGGTCCAGAAGGGCTGGTCTTGCCATCTCCTGTGTTCCTTCCTGCCTTTTGCTGTACCTTGTGCCTCTTTTTTCTCTTCCCCTTCCTCTTTCCCTCCTTTGCTCTCTGAGCCACTGAGTGTCTCTTCCCTTCCTGCCCAGATCTGATAAACTCTTAGCACCTCAGTGAAAATAGCTCCTTCCCCCAGAGGATTTTCATTTTCAAAGGCTTGAACTGGGATAGAAGTATGCAGAAAGACCCTCTAGAGGCCCTGACAGTGAAAGCTGAATCTCACATGGACTGAGACTACTGGAAAAAGGGCAAGCCAACCCCAACCCCACCCCACCCTGATGATCTCATGGCTGGTTCTTTTTTATTTCTCTGCATGAGGAAGTGTTGCCCAGCTATTCACTAGTTCGGAATACAATGGGTTATTGGCATAGCTACAAACTGATAACTACTCTGTGCCAGGTAGAGCTCTAAGCACTTTACACATATTCACTCATCCTCCCAACCTGGTCCCATTGAGAGATGCAGAGACTGAGCCTCAGAACACGGAGATAACCAGTTCAAACTCTGACTGCTCATAAATGGTCCAGCCAGCACTCCAACCCAAGTCATGCAGTTTCAAAGCCTGAACTTAGCTGATAATTCATCATTTCAGTTCAGTTCAGTCACTCAGTCACGTCCGACTCTTTGCAACCCCATGAATCGCAGCACGCCAGGCCTCCCTGTCCATCACCATCTCCGGAGTTCACTCAGACTCATGTCCATCGAGTCCATGATGCCATCCAGCCATCTCATTCTCGGTCGTCCCCTTCTCCTCCTGCCCCCAATCCCTCCCAGCATCAGAGTCTTTTCCAATGAGTCAACTCATTGGTCACATGAGGTGGCCAAAGTACTGAAGTTTCAGCTTCAGCATCATTCCTTCCAAAGAAATCCCAGGGTTGATCTCCTTCCGAATGGACTGGTTGGATCTTGCAGTCCAAGGGACTCTCAAGAGTCTTCTCCAACACCACAGTTCAAAAGCATCAATTCTTCGGCGCTCAGCTTTCTTCACAGTCCAACTCTCACATCCATACATGACCACAGGAAAAACCATAGCCTTGACTAGACGGACCTTAGTCGGCAAAGTAATGTCTCTGCTTTTGAATATACTATCTAGGTTGGTCATCACTTTTCTTCCAAGGAGTAACCATCTTTTAATTTCATGGCTGCAATCACCATCTGTAGTGATTTTGGAGCCCAAAAAAATAAAGTCTGACACTGTCTCCACTGTTTCCCCATCTATTCCCCATGAAGTGATGGGACCAGATGCCATGATCTTCGTTTTCTGAATGTTGAGCTTTAAGCCAGCTTTTTCGCTCTCCTCTTTCACTTTCATCAAGAGGCTTTTGAGTTCCTCTTCACTTTCTGCCATAAGGGTGGAGTCATCTGCATATCTGAGGTTATTGATATTTCTCCCGGCAATCTTGATTCCAGCTTGTGTTTCTTCCAGTCCAGTGTTTCTCATGATGTACTCTGCATAGAAGTTAAATAAGCAGAGTGACAATATACAGCCTTGATGTACTCCTTTTCCTGTTTGGAACCAGTCTGTTGTTCCATGTCCAGTTTTAACTGTTGCTTCCTGACCTGCATACAGGTTTCTCAAGAGGCAGGTCAGGTGGTCTGGTATTCCCATCTCTTTCAGAATTTCCCACAGTTGATTGTGATCCACACAGTCAAAGGCTTTGGCATAGTCAATAAAGCAGAAATAGATGTTTTTCTGGAACTCTCGTGCTTTTTCCATGATCCCATACCACCTACAATTTTCTCCTAGAAGAATTTAGAGACACATATAACTGATGGTTGGGTTTTGTTGGTAGCTCAGTGGTAAAGAATCCACCCATCAATGCAGGAGATGCAGGTTCAATCCCTGGGATGGAAAGATCCCTTGGAGAAGGAAACAGCAATTCACTTCAGTATCCTTGCCTGGGAAATCCCATGGACAAAAGAGCCTGGTGGGCTACAGTCTGTTGTCTATAGGCAACAGGATTATAGATGTTTTTGTTTTTTCTTTATGCATTTCTAGATTTTCTATGATATTCATGACAAATTTCCTAATGGTCTTTCTGTTTTGAAAGAAATGCTGATCCATTGGTGAGTAAGCAGAGCCAGTGAGGGCAGGGGGCAGGGTGAGGGGGCTCAAGGATATATTTGGGCACCTGGCTTCTTCTGATTTTCCCTGAAATCACATTAGGAAGAGAGATACCTCCTCTGCCTTTGCAAAGACCCACCCCCACCCCCTCACCCCAAGCCCTCTCATGACCATCACAGAGCTCTGACCCCAACCCATTAAGAGCTCTTCTTTTCCCCCAAAGTGGCCAGAGGTATCAGCTGGCCCTCTTGCTGGGCCTTTGTCCCCCTGTAGTCCCCACGTGTGGTGTGGAGCCCACCCCCAAAATCCCTTGCTCCCTGTCTGTGAGGAGAGTCAAAGGTGGGCTCATTTGTGAGGACACCCCAGGCTTCCCAGACAGTCTAGGAGTCAGGTCAAGATCCCTGGGCAAGAAGGGCCAATGCCCCTCACCCAGGCAGAGGCTGGGCTCCCAGAGCCCACCAGCCCTCACCAGAGCTGTGCAGTAAAAGAAGGGAGTTTCCCACACCTCGTCGTCACTTCCATCTTCTTCTCACCCCCACCCCCTCACAGCGCCCAGTTCAATTCTCTTTCAGGACCTGTTGGAGATCAGAGCGGCTCTGGCTCTGCCAACAAAAGCAGGTCAGATGGAAAAGTGCTGCTGCTCCCAGGGTTATTTACATTTTAAATAGAGGAATCTTAGCAAGGCAGCCCCCAAGGAGGGCCTTTAAGGGAGCAGTTTCAGGCAGTGGTGGGTCTCTTGAGAAAATGAAGGTGTCACAGTGCCCTTGTTCCAGACCATAATCAACTTTCTACTGCATTTCAAAGTAGGGCCGCCGGCCGGGTCACTGCCCATGGCTGCTTCTGAGAAACTAATCTAACAAGCATCTAGCAACACCAAAGGGAGGAACCAGCTATTGAGATAGGAAAGCAGGTCCAGGCAAATGAGTCTAGGCTCCACCCCACTCCCCAGCTCTGTGGAGGCTTCCAGGAAGCAGCAGTCAACAGTCTCTGTGGGTGGCAAACAGCCCCAGGCCAAGAAGTTGAAAATCCAGTGTTCTGCACCCAGCTATCTCCAAACTTGTTATGTGACCTTGACAAGATAAACCTCTCTGAACCTTGTGTCAGGACTGGTAACAGGGAGAGGGTGGACTACAGGGCCTTAAGGTCCTCGGCAGCCTCCGGGTGCGAAGATCTTCCTCTTCTTTCCCTCCCTCCCCCTCCTGCCTCCCTACATCTGGAGCCCAAGAGCCACAGCTACTGAGCCAGCGTGCTGAAATCTGCATGCCCAGAGCCCTTGCTTCGCAAATAGAAGCCAGCACAATGAGAAGCCCGTGCACCACAAGGAAGAGTCGCCCCTGCTCACCTCAACTTGATAGAGCATGCTTGCAGCAACAAAGGCCCAGTACAGCCATAAATAAATATACAGACTTTTTAAAAGAACTGAGAAACAAAATATCTAAAAAAAAAATAATGAAGAAGCCCATATAGACATATACATATATATATATATATGGGCCTCCCTGGTGGCTCAGTCAGTAAAGAATCCCCCTCCAGTGCACGAGACCTGGGTTTGATCCCTGGGTGGGGAAGATCCCCTGTAGAAGGAAATGGCAACCCACTCCAGTATTCTTGCCTGGGAGATCCCGTGGACAGGGGAGCCTGGCAGGCTACCGTCCATGGGATGGCAAAGAATCAGACACAATTTAGCAACTAAACCACCACCACCACCACCACACACACACACACACACATATACATATATAACTGAATCACCACATGTACACCTAACCACATGTAACTAATACCACACGTAAACTAACACGATATTATAAATCAACTAGACTTCAATTTGAAAAACAAAAAAATGAAGACAAAGGCAGAAAGTCTGGCTCAACTCAGTCCAGAGACATCTGGAAACTGCAATTTTCACATTTGACCAACTGTGGCAAGCTGGATTAGGGACCAAAAGAGCATCTCTTCCCATGTTCCACAAAGGTCCAGGCCTAGATAAAGGGCCTGCCCCAAGCTCAGCTAGTTGAGTTGTTCAGCCCACGTTCAGGATCAACCAAGGCTCCTCACTGGCTCTCTGGTTTCAGAACAAAACTTTTGAAGGAGAACTGCATTCCGTGGAAAATCTTCCAGTAACAAGACTCCTGGGAGCACTAGGGGAACAGCATCTGTCAAGCACTGGGTTTGTACAACCTGTGACCAAAAGCAGCCTTTTAATGTCAATACCAATCACAATCATTGCACCTTGTGTACTTAGACAGCGCTACTGACCTTTCAAAGCCCTTCATCTGGGCTTAATTTGGCCTTGTGCAACTTTCTAAAGTAGGCAGAGCAAAGGACTTGCAAATAACTCAGTCCTGTGTCAGAGACGGAGAAACTGAAGCCCGGAAAAATAACAGAGCTGGAAAGAGAGATACTCAGAGTTTGAACCAAATCCCCTAAGTAAAGCTCAGTGAGTTCCCCCACACCAGTGCAGCCCAAATGCCATCTTCAGTATCACAGCCATCCAGACCCCACCACAGACATTAGAAGTCTTCGATGTCACCTCCAAGCAAGCAGCTTTTTTAGTTTCCAGCATGATGCACAAATCTGAAGGCCAATGTCCACTATGCTGTGTTCACAGAATCTGGGGCTCCTAGAAATTCTAGGCTACAGAGATCATCAGACCTCATTAAATACGATCACCTGCTCTGCGCAAACCACCCCCTACGCCTCAACAAGTGCTGGACACAGGTTCTGCTCTAGATCATGCGCGCATGCTCAGTCACTCGGTTGTGTCCTACTCTTTGTGACCCCATGGACTATAGCCCATGAGGTTCCTCTGTTTATGGGATTCTCCAGGCCAGAATACTGGAGCGGGCAGCCTTTCCCTTCTCCAGGGCACCTTCCCGACCCAGGGAGTGAACCCACGTCTCCTGCGTCTCTTGCATGGGCAGTTGGGTTCTTTACCACTGCGCTGCCTGGGAAGCCCCCAGTGCAGGGTTGTTGCTGTTGTTCAGTCACTAAGTCATGTCCAGCTCTTCACGACCCCAAGAACTGCAGCACACCAGGCTTCCCCGTCCCTCACCATCTCCTGGAGTTTGCCCAAGTTCATTTCCATTGAATCGGTGATGCCATCCACCCTTCTCAACCTCTGTCACCCTCTTCTCCTTCTGCCTTCAGTCTTTCCCAGCATCAGGGTCTTTTCCAATGAGTTAGCTATTCACTGCAGTGTAACATGCAGCAAAAAGTACAGGCTTAAATGTAGAGGTAGTTTCTCTTTTTCTATATTTTATTTTTCTATATATATTCTTTCATTCTATAGTTTTATATTTATATCACAGTAAACAGTAGAGGCTGATTAGGGCAACTCCCTGAGGGTCAGACACAGGATCTTCTCTGCTTTGGACCCTTTAGGGTTTGTTGCTGTTTGAGCTCCCCAGGAAACAGACTCGGGATTGGAGACCAGCATACAGGGTGGACATCTATGGAGAAGTATACAGACTGGATTGAGCAGAGGGAAGCGTGGGCTCTGATACAGTCACAGCCTTAGCCAGCCCCTTGGGGTGCCCTGCGACTGCAATGCCTTTTCAGGGTTGTCCAACTTGAGGTCCTGAGACCAGGACTTTATACCACACACAAAGACTGGTCACTGGATCCTGTCTGCCCCTAGGAAAGACATGTGACCTTGGAGCAGAAAACAGGGTTCAGCTGAGGGCACCTCTCAGCAAGGGTTGAGAGCTGGGGTCTGGCAGCTGTCGGTATAAACCCTTCAGTCCCAAAAGGTAATCACAGAACAGCATCCGCTATGAAGTGATTATGGGTTGAATTGTGTCCCCTCTAAGATTTATACATGGAAGTCATCACCCCTCAGTGCCTCAGAATACGACTTTATTTGGAAAACTAGGGTCATTGCAAATGTAGTTCATTAAGCTTGGATGAGCTCATCCCAGAGTAGGGTGGCCCCTAATCCAATATGACTGGTGTCCTTATAAAAAGGAAAGATTTTGACACATAGATGCACACAGGGAAAATGCCACAAAGGCAAAGACTGGGGTGATGCGTCTCCAAGCCAAGAGAAATTCAAACATTGCCAGCAAACCATCAGAAGCTGGGCCACAAGCACAAAACCAACCCTCTCTCACCTTGACTTTGTACTTCTAGCCTCCAGAACAAGGCCAGAAAACAATAAATTTCTGTTTTTTAAGCTGCTTAGTTTGTCATACTTTGTTACAGCAGCTCCAGAAAACTAATATGGAGATGTTGCCTTTATCTACATGGTCCAAAATGGTTTACCACCATGTCTGCCTTCCAGCCAGTAGAAAGGATAAAAACAGAAGGCAAGGAGACCTCCTTTCTCACTTCCTGTCATATCCCATTGGTCATAACCTGATCACGTGGTCATATCTGTTGCAAGGAATGCTGGGCAATGAAGCTTTATTCTGGGCAGCCATGTGCCCAGGTAAAAATCAATTATAAACAGTGAGACTAGTCCTCCGCAGGGGTTCAGTGGTAAAGAATCTGCCTGCAGTGCAAGGGATGCAGAGATGTGGGTTCAGTCCTTGGGTCAGGAAGATTCCCTGGAGGAGGAAATGGCAACCCCATGGACAGAGGAGCCTGTCGGGCTGAGTCCCCGGGGCCACAAAAGAGTCTGAGCAACTAACCAACAACAACAATGAGACTACAAATAAAGTTAGGTTAGGATTATCCCATTGACCCCACCTTTTGCTTAGACTACTTGGTGAGCCTGATCTAAGGCATCTTTTTTCAAGTCTTTCCTTAGCTCACTGATTGTTCTCCCATGCTTCTGGTTATGGGCATCTTCGTTCTTCCTTCTACAGTTGAAGACATGAAGTTTAGAGCACACATCTGATAAGCATCAGAGTCAAGATTCAAACCCCATTGCTCTGTCTCTCTGTGGAATGAGCATAGTTCCGGGAGTCCGGAGGCCTTGGGTGAAGGAGTAGTCCTGTCCCTCACCAACCACATGACCTAATCTAGCCACTTAACCTCTGAGCATCCCATCTGACCCTTCTGTAAAATGGGAATAATATCTCCTCCCCTACCCTCCAGGATGAAATAATATATGTGACATGCTTTTCTAATTGCAAAATACTAGCCATTTGTTCATTCATCTGTTTTTCTATATCGTTCCCTATTTTATGAGATTGTTAAATTGAAGATGCCACATAGACTTGAACGTCCCCCAAGAGCACCTGGAAGTCTGTTGGTCCTCGGAAAATGTGAAATAACTCCAGGTTGAGAAATCCCAAACACATTTGTCTTCCTAAAGTAGAGGATATAGATTTCATAAGGAAAGTAAATATGTTGAGAAATTACTCAATTTCTTAACTCGCGTTCCCAGCTGTTCTTTGGAAATGCTGTGGATGGCATTTGGAGTGATTAACAAAGAAGAAATAATTTATGTGAATGTCTGCATGTTGTTTCTCGAAGTAGCTATTAACAACACAACCAAATAGCATGTGTTTTTCCATTCTCTGGAAAGCAAGAAATATAGAGCTGTTTTTACCCGTTTTTCCAAAACAAATCACCTTTTTGTGATGGAAAATGTTGCCCTAAAGAGAGAAAGTTTCAGAAAAATTCTGAGTGAGTGAAAGAAAACAGAGCACCCAGTGGAAGTTCTATTTAATGAGAACAAGAACCTTAGCCATTAAACCTGAATCTGTTCACAGCCCATTTCACTCAGTTGGCATCTACAGGCAGGCATGCTGACGTCAGACAGAACTAGGTTCAAATCCAGCTGTGATTGTTAGTGGGGTGGCCTGGGCTATCTTGTCACTTCCATAAGCCTCAGTTTCCTCCTCTCCTCATAGGCTTCTGGAAAGGTTGAATGTGGTTACATATTTAAAGTACCCACGATGTGTTAAACTGAACATCATGTCCTTTCTCTGGCTGCACTGGGCACATTTAATCCCATTGAACATATCACACTGCCCCACACAGCATCTCCTAGGACCACACTCTTCCTAGTGATGCCTACTAAAATATTCTAGTTTCTAAAACTGAAGTTAGCCTCTCATGCGGGCATGCGTGCTAAGTCACTTCAGCCGTGCCTGACTCTTTGCGACCCTGTGGACCTGCCCATGGGACTCTCAGGCAAGAATCCGCTGGAGTGGGTTGCCACGCACTCCTCCAGCCTCTTCTCGACCCCGAAGTGGACGGAATCCGCATCTCTCACTTCTTCCACATTGGCATTGGTTCTTCACCACCAGCGCCACCCGGGAAGCCCACGCCTCTCATCCTGGTACCCGAAAGAACAGGGGCTGGGTGAAGAAAGGGAAAGTGGAACAGGGCGTGGCATCCCACTCCGCTGTTCTTGCCTGGAGAATCCCGTGGACAGAAAAGCCTGGCAGTCTACAACCCATATGGCCACAAAGAACCAGACACAATGAAGCAACTTAGCGCACATGCACACAAAGAAAGGGAAAATGATATTGTTCTCTTACTTGTGTTTATTATTCTAAACAACATTGCTAAGTACAAAAAGACCCACCAAACGAGAGATGTCAATGCCTGTGGGGTGTGAGAAGGAGAGGAAGGAGGCTGAGGAAGTGGACCAAGAAAGAAGGGGAAAGAGAATTTCCACTTTAATTTTAAAATTTCATTCATATAAAAATATTTGAGGGAAAGAAGATAAAATATCAACAAAAATTCAAGGTGGCAGCTACATAGATATCTAGTAATTATATTCTTTGTACCTTTCTTCATGTTTCACTATCAAAATTATTTCCAACTAAACAAATTTCTCGTTGAAACCATAATACATTTTTTAATGGCAAGAACTTCACTACTATCCTGGCTACCCTAACAATTGATATCATTTGTATCCTGTTTCTTTTTCTCTTTGCACCTGAGTGTAGCTGTTTTATACAGAGCATGATATATAATCTCTCGGCACATAGGGATGTGCCAGGATATAAGAGTAGTGGGCCCAGGTGTTTTGTGGGGCAGTTTGCCCAGGGCTTCCCTAGTGGCTCAGACAATAAAGAATCTGCCTACAATGCAAGAGACACAGGTTCTATCCCTGAGTTGGGAAGATCCCCTGGAGAAGGGAACAACTACCCACTCCAGTATTCTTACCTGGAGAATCCCATGGACAGAGGAGCCTGGTGGGCTACAGCCCATGGGGTCACAAAGAGCCAGGCATGACTGAGCAATTAACACTTGCTTAACCCATGTAATAGGACAGAAAGTAGATGGTTCATGTTACAAACAGCCAGGCGCCTGTGGTCTTAAGCACAGCCAGCTTCAAGGATTTTTTTTTTTCCTTGCCTGGTCCTTGAGTTGGCAAGCTCTGAATCATACCATAACACCTGCCTGCTTTAGCTCTTCATCGATCGTTGAGTCATCGATTCATTCTAAAAGTCTGTCGAGTGTCTCTCTGTGCGGGGCCTGAGGAAAGTGAGTCAAGCCAGGTGGTCACCCTTAAATAACTCAGGGTCAAATCTGGACAAGTATGCATCCCACGAGAGATTAAACAAAGTGATAAGACCAGATGATGATGGAGAGAAGCAGAGGGCATGGGGGGCGCTCAGAGGAGACAGGGGGAATGAACGACTACCCAGAAGTGATCCCTGGAATGGGTCTTGAAGGAAAAATAAGAGGTTGCTAACATTTAAACTTGGGAGATTATTTTGTGCTTTTAAATCCAGATGTTTGAGCTTATCTTTAAAACAAACAAACAAACAGGAGATCTGACCATGCTGGGGAAGAGTTCGACAGGGTGAGAGTCCACTGGACCTGAGTAGGGGGCGAGTGCCTGAGCAGGTGAAGGGATTCCACAGCCAAATCCCATCACGTTCAACTAACCCCATACGGGCCGGTGGAGTAGAGTGCTTTGCACACCCCCTTGGGTTTCTCTCAACTTTGTGGGGGGCGGGGAGGAAGGACACACTGGCTCCCACAGGCAGAGGAGCCTGGATTCAGAGAGGTTCCCTTCTGGAATCTCCCAGGGTGGAGACGCGCTGCACCTGCTAGTAGTAGGTCTGGATCTCTTGCTTCTGGGCGGCCAGAGAAGTCCCCATCGTGATGAAGGGGTTGGGCACCAAGGGAGGCCAGGCGAGGATTTGGTGTAGGGGGCGTGGAGAATTCAGTTCTCCGTAGATTACACCCCAAGGCCCACTTCCTTCCCTGTGGGCTCACAGGGAGGTGTCCCTAGGTAAAGGAAGAGAGACAAGAGACTAGCTGAGATGACCCCAGGCCCAGAGGTAACTGGAAAGAGATGAGAGCTGGGACGAGGAGGCAAAGGCTGCATTGACCTCCTATCAACAAAAAGCCTATGTGCTAAGTCGTTCAGTCATGTCTGACTCTTTGCAATCTATGGACTGTAGCCCAGCAGGTTCCTCTGTCTGTGGGATACTCCAGGCAAGAATACTGGAGTGGGTTGCCATGCCCTTCACCAGGGGATTTTCCCAACCCATGGATCGAACCCACGTCTCATGCGTTGCAGGCAGATTCTTTACAACGAGCCACCAGGGAAGCCCCTATGAGTCTGTAAGTTGTATTATTTCAGTTTCATGTGTTCAGAAAATAACTGATTGGAAACCATTTTACAGGTGAAAAACACTACAAGAGTTGATTGGCACCAGGTATTTCCAGGCTGATCTGTGTATCCCAAACTCTGGGATATTTTTAAAAATTGTGGTGATGTCATTTGGATTTGGCCAGATCACTCAGCTAATAAAGTGGCCAGGCTGAAATTCAAACCTTGTAACCACTATGCCACATGGTCTTTGCAAGGTGTGGCATATCATCCAGAGTTGAGGGAGCACCTCTAATCCTCTAAGGTTGATGTCATGAAGGAAACCTTGCCTCCCCAAAGACCCAAACCCCCAGCACCCCACCTCACCAGACCCAGCACCCCAAGCCTGATCTTACCAGCAGTCCTGAGCTTGTACTGTGTATTTATCCATCCCATGCCCACACAGTAAGTTTTGAAATATTAGAGTAGATGACCTGGTTCAACCCTCTCTTTGACAAATGAGAAAATGGACACCCAGAGAAGTAAAAGGACTTTCTTAGGGTCACACAGCTAAGTGGTGCCTCTAGTCCTCACTCTGACTTACTTCATGGACTGTAGCCCACCAGGCTTCTCTGTCCATGGCGATTCTCCAGGCAAGAATACTGGAGTGGGTTGTCATGCCCTCCTCCAGGGGATCTTCCCAACCCAGGGACTGAACCCAGGTCTCCTGCACTGCAGGCAGATTCTTCACCATCTGAGCCACAGGGAAGCCCATTTCTGCTAGAACGGTACCCCAAATGCTGTGGCTTCTAGCCCACTTTCCATTTTTCCTCTCTAGGCTTAATTCTCCCAAGTCCCATTTCATTCTTCTAAGAAGAAGAATCATTAGTCCCAAATGGGAAAGAAGGCAAGCTTTTCTGCCCCCCTAAAGATCTTATTTCCAATATTCAAGTGATTATTGCAAGTGACAATAAGTAATATTAAGTTATTGAAGCAACCTCATGTAAAATGAAAACATCGTCTCTCAGAAACTGGCTCCAAGACCATCTTTCAGAAATTAGAGGGAAAAAAAGAGTCTAGAATAGGGCAGGAAAATCACCATCAATCCAAACTGAACACATGAAAGGTCCAAGGCTCAGCCTAAGGTGACAAAAACAGCCAATTTCTTTCAATTACCCCCATTTTCCATCCCCTAAACTAGATGAGGACTGTCATCTTATTGGCTTGTCAACCTTCAGGAAACTTGACCCCGCTGTTTATTTACTCAATTATCTCCCCAGCCCCAGCATTCAGCAGAGAAAATCGTGCGACCCTGCGAACTCACTCCCGCTCTGGGGCTTCTCTACCCTTCCTTGACCAAGAAGCTTCTCATTTCTCTGTTTGGTTACTTTTAATTTCCTGACATCCCTAAAGTTTGCGCTTCTACCACCACTCCAGGCATGCAGACTCTGGAATCAGCCTGAAGTATAGCTGTATAAACTATACAGATTTCCTTGAATATTGGAGCTCTCTGAGTCTGTTTCCCAGTCTATAAAATGGGGATAATAAAATGACACAGGCCTTTTGTGAAACATACATAAGATTATGTATATCAAGTAACTAACACATAGTAAGCCCTCACTCATAAAGGCTGGTTTTGTGCCCCAAGACACCTGGCATGACACATATATCAGTAGACCTTACTAATTAACACTCAGAGTATCACAAAACATTTAAGGTACTTTAAGATGTAGAGGGCCCAAAGGGGAAATAGTCATCAAAAATAAACAGATGGAATGCATTTGACTCAGTTCTATGAGGTGGATGAACACAGAACCTGTTACACAGAGTGAAGAATGTCAGAAGGAGAAATAGAAATTTCATGTATTAACACATATATATGGAATTTAGAAAAATGATACTGAAGAACCTATTTGCAGGGCAGGAATAGAGATGCAGGCATAGAGAACAGACTTTGGACACAACAGGGGAAGGAGAGAGTGGGACGAACTGAGAGCGTAGCATTGATATATATACACTGCTGCTGCTAAGTCGCTTCAGTCGTGTCCGACTCTGTGCGACCCCATAGACGGCAACCCACCAGGCTCCCCCGTCCCTGGGATTCTCCAGGCAAGAACACTGGAGTGGGTTGCCATTTCCTTCTCTAATGCATGAAAGTGAAAGTGAAGTCGCTCAGTCGTGTCTGACTCTTCGCAACACCATGGACTGCAGCCTACCAGGCTCCTCCATCCATGGGATTTTCCAGGCAAGAGTACTGGAGTGGGGTGCCATTGCCTCCTCCTATATATACACTACCTTGTGTAAAATAGATAGCTGCTGTATGGGTACCTGGAGCTCTGTGATAACCTGGAGGGGTGGGATGGGGTGGGGGTTGGAAGGGGTTCAGGTGGAAGGGGACATATGGGTACTTATGGCTAACTCACAATGATGTATGGCAGAAGCCAAAACAATGTGTAAGGCAATTATCCTCCAATTAAAACTCAAGAAAAATATTCCACAAAGGTGAACAAAAATAAATTCTTCCTAAAAGTGATTAAAAAGTAAATGAATAGGAAAGCCATGTCTCTTTTTTCAAAAATCAGAACTGAGAATCCTAAGAAGTAAGACTAGAGACAGAGTTGGAGAAGAATTCAACTAAAGGCATTGAGAAGTTCTATAGAGAGAAATCTGCATATCTTGTACTGTCTAACTTATTTGGCTATAGAAACTTTTGTCAAGTAATACCTCTTAATTCGCAAAAAAAAAAAAAAAAAAAACAACCCTGTACTTTAGGAACTGTTAGGAACAGTACACTTTAGGAACTGTTGGTTAACTATCTTAAGAGTATTGATAGCTATACCTGGTCAAGGTGACTGTTACGTGTTAAGCATTTCAGTGACTCCGTCTGGGCTCACACAGACCTGAGAGCTATTGTTGTCCATTGCGAGCAACAGTTTCTAAGGATAATCCCGACATTACACAGGCTACCATGTAGGAAGCATCTGTACCCAAGTCTGCCCACCTCTGAAGTCCGTGGCTTTCCCCCTGTACCATACACCCTCCCAATTCTATCTGATTTCTACCCCTTTCTTCCCAACCTGAGCTGCAGCTAGTCCTTCTGTATAAGGTCCAAGGGTCCAGTGAATCAGACAAAACTCCACAACCAAGTGATGGAGAGAATTTGCCTTTGGTAAGCAAGTATGCACAGTGACTCTTCACAAACACCACCCAGACTTCACCCCCCTCCAGTCCCATCTTTCACAGAGCATCTCATTATACCTGCTTCCAGAAATATGTCATTGAAATTTCTATTTGAATTCACCAAGGAGGTGGAATTCTGACTGTTTTAGTATAGTTAAATCCTGATCTTTTCTAATATGTGTCTAAAGTAGAGTCAGGGACTGAGTTCTTACCCAGCTCCATCTCCAGTCACAGGTATGACCTTGATCAAATCCTCAAGATGCCTCCTCTCTAGATTTCTGAAGTCCCAGGTGTACAAGGAATAGAGTGTACCCAGTGACTAATCTTTGGGTCTCCTAACATGCACATGAGATAATCTAGGTTTATGATTTCATAAAGACTTAGGTTCTGCAGTCCAGTTGCTTGTGTTGGAATCCTGGCTCAATCACTTACTGTATGACCTTGAGCAAGTTACTTAAGTTCCTCAGTTCTGTTCTCTGTCAAATGGGATTAAATCAGAGAACAGAGGCTTTGAAGGGTGATCAGAACAATGCCCAGCCCATTGCAAGTTCTTGAGAAGTGTTAGTTTCATTTGCATTAGCCTTGTTGCAAAGCATTGCCTAAGAGGTTGTCATTGTTCAGTTACCAAGTCATGTCTGACTCTTTGAGATCCCATGGACTGCAGCATGCCAGCTTCCCTGTCCTTCATTATTTCCTAGAGTTTGCTCAAATTCATGACCACTGACTCGGTGATGCTATCCAACCATCTCATCTTCTGCCACCCTCTTCTCCTTTAGTCTTCAAACTTTCCCAGCATCAGGGTCTCTTCAAAGTCCAAAATGCCCTGGTTTCAGGACCAAGCTGACCTCTTACCCACAAAGCTCATTCCCTTCTCCCCTTCTCTCCTCCTTCCTCCCCTCTCCCTCCAACTCTGCCTTCCACCCCGTTCGCAGCCTCCTAGTCTGAATCCTTCAAAGAGTCTCCAACAAGGCTAAATGGAAAGCACCCCGCCTGAGGATAGAGAGGCTGACCTCTCACAGCTGGACAATGCTCACAGTGGCCAATGGAGCCGCACAAGGTCAGGGGCAGCAGCAGGGTCAGCAGAGAGACTGGCTGGGCTGCCAGCCCATTCACTAACACCTGGCACCCAGCCTGTCCCCAAGCTCCAGGGCCTCTGCGGCTATTGTGAGGTGGGCTCAGCCACCTGGACCCCACAAAGGCAGTGGCTACCCAGAGCTGGCCCCAGAAACCAGCAGGGGGGTTTCACTGTTGCAGCTGGACCAGGGAGAAGCTGGTGGGGTCTGGGGGAGGGGAGGAGGGGACAAAGATGGGGGTGTGGAAATGAACAACAGTTAAACATGCTAGGATTTTCAACAAGAGCTGGCACTTTTTACATGATGATTAGGAGGTGGTGCTGGGGAGGGAACAGGTGAGCTCAAACAAGGCTGCACCACTGTACCACCCACATGCCCCCATGTCACCCAGCTCTTCCATGCCCCAGCTCCCTGAAAGGACCGAGTGAAATGATACATAGAAAACTCTTAGAAGACCTGAAATAAACTCATAAGAAATCTTAACTATTATTATCAGCAGTTATTCATTTATGCCTCACAGTCCTCCGAGACAGCAATTATTACCATCTCCATTTTCCTAATGGAGAAAGGAAATTTTCCATTTTCACAGAGCTTGTATTTGGAGCCTTGGTTCATATACAGCTTTGCTTCCAGTGCCCACACTGATGCAAAGCCACCTTCTGCCTGGGGTGGGGTTCAGACTGCCCCTCTCTAGCACATTTTTCTCTAGCAGAGACAAAAGCTATCAAATGTGTCATTCAGGCATTATCTGGAATGTGCCAGGCACTGACTACAGGGTCAGCAATACAACGGGAAGCAAAAGAAGTCACGTCCACCCTCATCAAGCTTACAGTCTGTGGCTGACAGGCACAGATCAGACCAGCAGGGGTAAGAGAGTATAATTCCTACATGAGGCAAAAACTCCAAAGCTGTGCCATCCAAGATGGTAGCCACTTGCCCCAAGTGGTGACTTTTATTCAACTTTCAATTAAAATTAAACGTAGTCAATAATTCAGTTCTTCAGTCACACCAGCCAAGTGCCCAACAAAAAAATGGGATTAGTGTCTACGCTACTGCTCAGCACAAATACAGAGCATGTCCTTCATCATAGAAGCTTCTACTGGAAAGCATTGCTCATGAGGAAAGGAACCAAAACTATGAGTTCTGGAGGTTCAGACACCAAGTGGCTTCCCATAGGAAGAAGCATTTGAACTGAAGCTGAAGGATGAGGAAAAATCCAGAGGTGAGGAAAGCTGGGGAAGGACAGGAAAGCATGGTAGGCAGGGTAACAACACCCATGGAAAAAGCCTGTGATGGGAGGGACCTATGTGACTGGAATGCCAAGAGACGTAATGGAGTGGTTAGGAGTGGAGTCTCCAAGGGACTGGCTGGCTGGTTTACTTCCCAACTATGATTCTTCCTAGCTGTGTGCTTTTGGATAAGTTACTTGACTTCTCTGTGCCTCACTCCTTGCCCATAATATGGAGACAATATATCTCCTTCCCAGGATTTTCTTGAGACTGTCCAGAGTCCAGAACATATTTAGCCCTATATGTAAGACTGCTTTTATTATTTCTGGCATAAGATGAGGACAGGGAGGCAGGCAGGAGTCAGTCTATGCAGGCCTTGTGGGCCATAGAACGAATGTTGGTCTCTAACCTGAAAGTAATATGAAGCCTGAAGAATTTTAAACATAGCAGGCAGAGGGTAACTGTAGGCACCAGTAACAGCGCAGCTATGACTCAATACCAGCCAGGTGTTAGAACATGAGACACTGAACTCAGTATTGCCAGGCATTCCAATTTTCAAAGAAAAAAAAGTTGGAAATTCAGTGAAGTAGTTAAATTTTTAAAAGTAGACCTCTTATTTCCCAATTTTTGATATTTTGTGTGACAAATCAACCACCTTCTAGGACTTCTGGTCTACCTCACAATCTGCAACGCCCCAAACCTCCATAAACCAAAGTCTATAACAAAAGCCACATCACCTGGTGAGCCAGGTGGTTCCAGGAAAAACCAATAGATTGCCTAGAATGCAAGTGGCACGTGAAGAGTCACCAAATTAAATCTGATCCAAATGCTGCACAACTGCACTGGAGGCCCTCAGACCCGAGCAAAGGGGCCCAGTGATAAAAGCATGCACAAGCTTCATAGCCTTTTTACTTTTATTTGTTCACCTCTCAGTGGTAAGGAAGAAAATATATGAAAATCGGTATTCTCGTCACTAATCAATTGTTAAGTATTCTCAGCCTCTCCCCAGAACCTGTCAGTCCTTTCACCCCAAAAATATAGGGAGTGAGTGTTCATTTGGGAGGTCTATGTTTCATGTCATTTCCTGGTGCAAGGTTATAAAGCAAAACCACTTAATTGGACACGGTATTAGGTGGGAGAGCAAGAGAGGATAATAGAGAAAGACTGGTTTGATGAAGAAAAATGTTTGAATGAAAGCCTTAGGACAGAGCACGAATCAGGTATTTTAGGTTTTCATTCTTGACACCTAACCTTCATTGACTATTGCTTTTTCATACAAGTTTTTCTTCCAAAAATATTGAATGTCTAATGCATACTAGAAACTGGGATACAGAGCCTGGTTTCCATGCTCAAGTAACTTACAGTCAACTAGTCAGTGACTACCATTCCTCCAGACTAAGCAAGAGACCCAATTAAGCCCTTGCTCTAGATGGTAAAACATTTGTAATAAAGGGAATAAAGAAAACTCTGATTGGCTTCCTGGAGTAGGAAATGGCAACCCACTCCTCCATGGACAGAGGAGCCTGGAGGGCAACAGTTCATGGGATTGCAAAGAGTCAGACACAACTGAGCCGCTAATCACACACACTGACTGGCTTGAGCATCTTATTAACTGCCCCCCGCCATCTACTCCCCTGATCAGGGAGGAAAGGTGGCCATTGGTCTCCTTAATGAAGACTTTACAAATACCAGGAAAGTGTAGAAACTGTCTCTTTAGAAAGAGGCTTCTAGCACTTCTTCCAATACTGGACTTCCAAGGGTCAAGCTCAGTTCAATTCAGTTCACTTGCTCAGTCATGTCTGACCGTTTGTGACCCCATGGACTACAGCCCACCAGGCCTCCCTGTCCATCACCAACTCCCGAGTTTACTCAAACTCATGTCCATTGAGTCGGTGATTCCATCCAATCATCTCATCCTCTGTCGTCCCCTTCTCCTCCCGCCTTCAATCTTTCCCAGCATCAGGGTCAGCTCAGCAAATAGCAATTTAGAAACGCTAGATTTTCTCTCTAAGAAAGGAGGGGATTTCATTGTGTGAAGTATTCCAGTTTGAGCTGGCACTGGGAGCTGGAGACTGAAGCTGAGGCTGAGGGCTGCCAGCAGAGATCCAACCTCCTTTCCATCTTCCCCCATCGTCCTCACCCCTCCTATAAGTAGATGAAGGGAGGGCAGGTTATAGGCAGGCTGAAGTTTCAGCTTTGAAAGCAGAGGATAAGATACATGATACAGAGACATAGTCAAAATGCTTCCAGATCTTAGGTCAGGGCCATCTAAATTGGACTGCTTTGCTGCGGCGGCGGCGGCGGCGGCGGCGGCGGCGCTTCAGTCGTGTCCGACTTGGGGTGCCATTGCCTTCTCCAAATTGGACTAGGGCAGAATTATTAACTTACAGTCTGTAGACTGAATTTAGAGCTCCCTGAATTTGGACATTAAAAAAAAAATGTTATCTTAATTTTCTCCAACCTGTAACTGAAATGAGAAAGCCCTTTCTCCTAGGAGTGTAGGCAACAAACCACAGTGGCATAGTGGTATCCATGACTTTGGCACAAATTATAATCACAGATACTCTTATATCACATTTCATTTGTGACAGAAACTTTGAAAGAGCACGTATGTGCATCATGACACCAAAACCGTGGTAAATACTAGACTTGCTTCCGGATCTTGTTATCTGATGCATTAAGAAGAAGCAGATAGGTTACTATGCCACAAATTCATTTTTTTTTCCCAATGGGGTCCAAGGCATTAAAAGACTAATGGCCTCTGGACTGTAAGATTCAAGTGTGGTCTTTAAAAGGCGAGTTGCTTCCATTTAAAGGGTGTGAATTAAAGCAGGCACAGGAAAGGGGCAGGGAAAAGGCATCTGAGGCTAGGGAAGAGCATTTGGGAAATCAGTTGCTTTTCAGGCACCATAGTTATTTGGTGTAGCTCAGTTGGTAAAGAATCTGCCTGCAATGCAGGAGTCCCAGGTTCAGTTCTTGGGTTGGGAAGATCCCCTGGAGAAGGAAACAGTAACCCATTCCAGAATTGTTGCCTGGAGAATGCCATGGACAGAGGAGGCTGGCAGGCTACAGTCCATGGGATCACAAGAGTCAGACATGACTTAGCGACTAAAGAGAGAGAGAGAGCTTTTTGGTGAGGCTGCTCAGGGCCTCTTAGGCTGGGGAGAGCTGACAGGGTTGAGGCTGTGTGTGTAGCTGGAAGCCTATTCAGCTTGAAACTCCTCATCACAGAGGACCCCAGATTCAGGATTCTCCTCCTAGTCATCTAGTGAGATTATACCCCCATTGAACTTTTCATGCACGTGTTGAAAGTGTTAATTAACAAAAAAAAAATTTAAAAAAAATTTTCCTAACTCTATTTTGACATATCTTCATTTTGCTTCAAGGTGCTCTTCCCTACACCCCAGCCACTCCCCTGAATTTCCACCCTGGTGAGTGAGGAGAGAGGTCCATAGTCGTCTGCTGATTGCTGAGAAAGTTAACCTGGCCAAGAGGGGGATTTACTGGAAGTGGGGAGGAAGGTGAGGTCAGCAAAGTAAACGAGGCCCAGATCAAAGAGTTGCAATTTGTCCCCTCCATATATATATGTACGTATATATACATGTGCGTGCCTGTGGCTGATTCATGTTGATGTATGGCAGAAACCAACACAATATTGTAAAGCAATTATCCACCAGTAAAAAAATCAAAAATTAAATAAAGAGTTGGGATTTGGTTCTGAAAATTAAGGGGAAGGGGGATGGTTTAAGTTTTTTCCTCACTGTCATGCAAGTGACAAAGGGAGGATAATGCTCAATTACTGATTTTTCTTCCAACAGATATTCCCTTTCTCCTGCCAATAGTAGCTCAGTTGCCTTTAGGAGAAGCACCCTTCTACAACTCTTGGGTCAATAGCATGTGATCCAAACCCAATCAGAGCACAAAATCCCCCAAGTCATACAGTGATCGATTTAGAAGTAAGCCTATCACAGTTACTCTATCTTTCAGACTTCTCAGGAATTGTTTCAGGAATATTCACCCATGTTGGTCCAATCAGAGTGACTCTTAGGATTTGCGCAAGCACTATTGGTAAAAGAGTGTCATTTTTAGGCTAGACTGGATTAGCCTAGAGAAGGTGGTTAAAACAGCTATCTTGCCTGAGAACAATGCAAAAACGAGAAAGCAGAAAAGTAGCACCAAGAGATGGAGAGAAACGGCATCCTAATGATAATACTGTACCACTGGGTAAAGTTGGGACAAATTTATCCTCAAGTTTTCAGCTGAATAAACTATTAAACTCTTTTCCTTTTTTTAATCTTCTGCTTGTTGAGCTGAGTTTTCTGAAACTTGCAACCAAAGAGCCCTAATGGACACGATCAGATGATCTGGTTTTAGAATGGGCATGCCTTCTGTGTGGAGGGGAATGACCTAGAGGCTCCTGCTTTGGAGGCAGGAAGACCCAGAATGTGAAAGCTGGAGACCACACAAGCCCACTTTCCCTAAATAAGGCTGCCGTCACAGACAGCCACAAGCTTCCGAGGGCCTACAGTAACCAAGGTTCACTCCTCACTCACACTGCTTGCTGGTTGCAGGCGGATTGCGGCCCCGTGGCTCCACTCCAGATGTCTTCTGCGTTCTAGGATCCAGGCTGGGGAGCAGCCCCTCTTAGTATCATGGCCAAGAGTGAGAGAGCAGCAACTGAGCCACACCTAGACTCTTAAAACTTCTGTTCAGTGAGTGACCCTGGCATGTCTGCCCACATTCCATCCGCCAAAGCAAGTTTACGGCCAAGCTAACGTCACTGGAAGCACCGAAATCTATGCGGCAATGAGCACCAATGTCTAATTCACTTAGGAGAAAGGCAGTCACTGATTAGAACAGTAACAGGACTCACTGTCAAGTTTCGGAGGCAGTTTGATTCAAGCAGTTCATTTGACAGAGGGAGAAACTGAGTCCTGGATTAAAGTAGCCTGCTCACAGGCATGTGGGTCACCAGTGGCAGCATGAGGGTGAGAACCCAGGTCTCCTGGCTCCCAGTCCAGAGCTCTTCCTTGCACCCCAGCCACTCCCTCAAAGTTCCACCTTGGTGAGTGAGGAGAGATGTCTGCCGTCCTCTCACCCTCACAGTGTGCTTCCCTGCACTGGTTGCTGGATAATGGTCAGGACAAAAGGAAATTCTCCAGAATCATGATCTGAGCTGGTTTCTCCCAGGCATTTAGTGAGAACAGATGGTGACTGCAGCCATGAAATTAAAAGACGCTTACTCCTTGGAAGAAAAGGTATGACCAACTTAGATAGCATATTCAAAAGCAGACATATTACTTTGCCGACTAAGGTCTGTCTAGTCAAGGCTATGGTTTTTCCTGTGGTCATGTATGGATGTGAGGGTTGAACTGTGAAGAAGGCTGAGCGCTGAAGAATTGATGCGTTTGAACTGTGGTGTTGGAGAAGACTCTTGAGAGTCCCTTGGACTGCAAGGAGATCCAACCAGTCCATTCTGAAAATCAGCCCGGGATTTCTTTGGAAGGAATGATGCTAAAGCTGAAACTCCAGTACTTTGGCCACCTCATGTGACAAGTTGACTCATTGGAAAAGACTCTGATGCTGGGAGGGATTGGGGGCAGGAGGAGAAGGGGACGACAGAGGATGAGATGGCTGGATGGCGTCACTGACTTGATGGACGTGAGTCTGAGTGAACTCCGGGAGATGGTGATGGACAGGGAGGCCTGGCGTGCTGCAATTCACAGAGTCACAAAGAGTCGGACACAACTGAGCAACTGAACTGAACTGAGAACAGTTTTGGGGTGATCAAACGTCTAAGAAAGTATAATTCTGCAACATTTAAAAAAACAGATTTAGATATAGAACTGGTGGTTTGGGGCTTCTTCCTCTTATTATGACTTGATTTTTCTTTTTACCATCTTTTAATACTGGAGGAGAAGATAAAGTAATGGCTCTTGAATATCTAGAAGGTGTCAGACACTGATAGATTTGACATATGTGTAACTTTATTACATGTGCTTTCCTGGGTAATTAGGAATTTTAAAAAATATTTCTGAAGTGACATGTTGCTCTGTCCTTTCTACCCCCTTTTTGTAGCAGCCCTGAGGATACACAGAATATAAGAGAAGATGGGTCATCCCGTGGTACTACTCTCTTAGACTTTCAAACAGCCAAATATTCCATACAACATATTTCAAACACAAACTATATAAACTGACTATAGACATTGAGAATTTTAGAGAAGTCACAGTCTGAAAAATCCATTTACCTTGATGCCACCAGGAGTGATCTTCCAGATCTAGGCAGAGCATTTGGGTTTGTGTTCAGCCTCCCATTGTCCTGAATTCCACTGGACCCAGTGACTTGCATCCTGTTACAGAAATGCTTCCAGCAGAGACTGCCTCAGTGGAATCGGGCTTGGGGGGGGGGGGGGGGCAGGGCCTGGGTACCCTGGACTGTACATGGAAGCCTGTTAGGAACCTTCCAGTCTCCTTGCCTGGACATCTGAGTTTCTGGTCCAAAAAGAGAGGGTGGACTAGGCAAGCACTAATGGTCACCAGCTGAGGGAAACAGCTCCATTCTATTCTCTTCAGTGGCCTTCACCGTATCTTTGGCTCTTCCTACCATCTCACCTCCAGCTCTGATGTCTCCATTTTAATTCCCCCCAGAGTCACCATCAGTTCTGAGGGTCTCTCTTGACTGAATTTTTTCATCAATTGATATGCGAGCTCATCCAACCCTCAAGATGAGCTTTGTGTGATGAATACTATTATCTCCATTACGCAGATGAGGAAGTGAGGCTCAGAAAGAAAAGAGATCAATTTTGGCCCCAAAGCTATGGAGCCAGCTTTCGAAAACACATCTGGCCAACTCCAAAGCCATAGATGCTGGTATTCATTCACAGATAGGATAAAGTCCCTACCATCTCCTAAATCCTGTGTGAAATTGGAAATAAATGATAGATGAGACCCACTCCTCGTGTAATGTATTCCAAATTCCCTTAACAGGTAGTGTCTGAGATCCCACTAAATGCCTGAGCCACAGCAGTCTATAAGCTACTAGCAAATGCAGACAAATTCCCCAGCAACTAACAGCCTGATTGGCTAAGTGTTACAATGATGCTCTGTCAAAGGGTGATAACAGAGAGGGTAGGTGAGAACCACCTTCTCCACCACTTGCCTTGCACTGGGTTTGACAAACCTTGGAATAGGTCTACCCAATCCCACTCTCTCCAATTCTAATCATCCCCTTCCTTAACAGCTCATCAAAATCAGGGACTTGCAAGGACTTAGGGTATACTGAGTTTGGGCCTATCCTCTGCAGCTATAGAAAACTGTACGGGAGCAGTACCTTAGGCCAGAATTAATTTCCATCCAGGAAACCAGGCAGTATACTTGCAGCTCCATCATGGGAGGGTGCAGGAATAAAGTCTGAGATGGTTCTGGAGAAACACAGAGATGGTTCTGCAGTCAATTACTGATGGTAAGTAAAAAATGAGGTCAGCTCCCTGACAGCAAGGCCCAAGAGAAGCAGCGAAATACCACAGAACCCCCATTCTCTGTGGCCTCGAGGACATGGTGTCTAAAAATAGACACACAATACCACTGGATATGCTGTGGATTTCACAACTGCTGGCCCAGCACAAAATGTTTGGCTTGAGCCAAATCAGGATGCAATGAAAACCAGCCAGGAAGGCAAGCCTGACCAAGATCAACATTTACCAGGACAACAGCAGCCCCTCCATCCATCAGGATTTGACCATGAATTTGAACATGGAGTTACCTACTGTCCTCCATTCTTGTTTGACTCACTCTGCAACTTACAGAAAACTTGCCTTGCATGCCAGGGACTTTCTAAGACATCACATTTCAGAGACACCAGGGTGGAGGTACTGGTGGAAGCTTGCCCTGAGAACTGGAAAATGAGTGAGCAATGTCCATAATTTCAGTGTGAGAAGAAACACAACTACAAGCGTGGGTTGTGGGTGGATGGGATAAGAAAACATTTTAAAGAGAAAATAATGACAAACATATGAGAGAGAGAAAGGGCATGGCCCAGGCTGGAAATGTGTAAGAAAATAAAAGGAAAACAAGAAAAGTTTTGGCATTATACTTATAGGTTTACAACCAATTTTAAAGTTGACAGTTCTACTCTGCTGGCAAAACTCTATTTTTATAGTTCATGAGATATCATTTACTGAGTAGGTCACATGTGCCAGAAGCTGCTCTCAACTCCTTCCATGTGTTATTTCATTTAATCCTCATACCAACCTTCTGGGGCAAATACTAAGAATATTCCCATTTTTCAGATAAAGAAAGCAATTTAGACTCATGAAAAGACTTTAGCAGTCATCTTGGCCAGTGGGTTCCTAAGCTGCCTGGTACATCAGAATTATCTAGGGACCCTGTTATAGATACCACCAACCTAAATTGGAAAATGGACAGGAGTGGGTCCAGGAATCTGTGTTTACAAAGCACCCCCAACTGATTCTCATATACAGCCTTGTTTGGAATCCACTTGTCAATCCAACTAACCTCTTCACTTTCTAGACCAGAAAACTGAGGCCCAGAGAGTTCTAGTATCATACCCAAGGTAATCAGTCTGTTGGCAGCAGAGCCAAGCCTAAAACCCAGGGCTTGCAATATGGCGCTCCTGCAATCACATCATACATCCTAAATGAGGGATCTTTCTCTCCCACTGAATCAACAGATATGCATCACATTCACCCATCTCTAATCCAAACCCTTCAACTCAACTCAGCACAATTACACAAAATTTTGCTGAACACCTGCAGTGAGCTACACACAATCCTTGCTGCTAGGAATTCCCCAGTGAATAAGACTAACACGCACTCTAGCCCCCCTAGAGCTGAAAATGCAGCCGAAAAGAACCATCTTTCGAAATATAACCAGCTTCCTGAATGAACTGAAATCAGTCAGAAGCAATTCAATTTTCTCATCACTGCCTCCACAAACCTACTCCATCTTCCTATTCCTTGGAAATCTTAGGTGCTGTCAATTGATCCTATATTTATTCTGGCCACTCTTAGGTATTAAAGAATAACTTCACATTTCAGGTAATTTATAAAGTCCCATTTAGTCTAATGGCAAATTTCCAATCTTTCATCCAGTTAAAGATTTCTCCCCAAGCCTCATCTTGGGACCAACTCAGGCTGGGAAGATTCAGCAGGGAAAGGGAACATCTGAGCTCCTTTGCTGGGTTCTTGGGCTTCCCAGGTAGCACAGTGGTAAAAGAATCCACCTGCCAATGCAGGAGATGCAGGAGACTCGGGTTCGATACCTGGGTGGGAAAGATCCCTCGAGGGAGGAGGGCGATCTCCTCCAGTATTCTCGCCTGGGAAATCCCATGGACAGAGAAGAGTTAGACACAACTGAGTGACTGAGCATGGACGCATGCATGCCCTTCTCTTCCACCCACTGCTTTGTTGGCAGGAAGGAGGGGTGAGAGAGGTAAGGAAGATGAGAAGATCTTAAGGAGCCAGGGTCACCTGTCTTGGTCAAATGTCCTCATTAATGCATATGTGCAAACACTTGTTTTTCCTCCTGGCCTTCTCTAATTCCCTGATATGGGCCATGCCTTCCCCAGCTGACCTCTCAATCCCTCACTTCCAGTCACCTGGACTCTCTATTGGAGTCACAAGGGATCTCTTGGCTAGAGACCCTCTCAGCATGACTCAAGTCTGGCTCCTCCTTCTCAGGACCATACCCAGCTCCCATTGCCACTGGGAGGACTGTTTATACCAGTATGGTCCTTATACCTCTTTCTCATCAAGGTAGAAAGTCAGAGGAGAAAGTCAGACCTCCCAGGCATAGTTGTGGACCAGTCATAAGTCCCTTCAATGCCAGGGATTTTTCCAAGTGATTCTCTGAAGTGATTCTCCTCATCTGGTGTGGAGGAAGGAGAGAGAATCATTCACCCTCCTTCTCCCCACTCTGACTACTCCCTCTCCAGTCTCTCCGGATTCATCCCCACTACCACCTCATTGTTCGTCCTCCAAGTGTCTTAACTCATGTGGGTGATGTACTAAGAATCTTTTTTAATAAAAACTGATTTCACAATCCCTTAGCATGTACTACACAGATGGTCTCAACCTTGGGGACTTTGCCAAAACACCAAAAAGTCAAATTTCACATCCTGTTATATGAGAAATCACAGACTCAGGGTGCCAAGACAACATACAGCAAGGGCATTTGGAGCCAGCCCCCTTTAGTTTACTAAGATTTTTCCCTCACAGCCCTCAGCTAAGGTACCAAGTCCCTCCTCTTCTAGGCTTCAAGAGAGACAGGCTTTCCAGGGAGCAAACAAGCAGGTCTTTGCTACAGCTCAGGAATCACCCTTTTCACTCCATCAAAATAACTTCTGCTTTGCATTATACAGTATATATGTAGCTTTATACAAGTGTGGACTTCTGTCCGTATCTTTAAAATCAATTGTAAATACTTATGAAAGTAGTCCAGGACATCTCTAGAATGATGATGGTCATAAGGATGATGACAATAACCATGTCAGTTAACAACGATGATGACAATTAGGAGTGAAGAGGCAAAGAGAAATGATTAGCTCCTACTTCCTATCTTTTCTAGCTATTAATATACTGTCCAGCCTTCCAGGTCCAACTCAGAAACCTACCATTTCATCAATACCATTCCAAAGATGTGAAATACCTCACCAAGTACTTCCTGTGTGTTGAAGAGCACACTGTAGCAGCCAGCCTCCAAGATCATCCCCAGTGACCTTCAGCTTCTCTTATTCACACCTTTGTGCAGTTTTCATTCACACTGAATGGGACTGCCCTATGTTACCAAAAGAATATTGGCAACTGTAGCCCCAGCTGACACTTTGGTTTTTAACCTCATGAGGGACCTTTAGCACCCAAGATGAATAACTCCTGAGTTCCTTACTTACAGAAACTGTGTGAGATAATAAATGTTCATTGTTGTTTTAAGCTGATACATTTGGGGGTAATTTGTGACATAGCAATAGATAACTAATATATTATGATGGCTAAAAGCATGAGCATGCCTTCAAATCTTATCTTGATCTCTGATTAGAGATAAGTCCAAGATACTGTGTGATCTTGGACAAGTTATTTAATGTCTCTGAATGCCAGGTTCCTCACCTGAAAAATGAGGAAACAATACTTGCTTCAGAGATACAGAGAAGATTCGACGAAATGAAATGAGCCAGGAAGGCACTTAGCACAGGATCTGGCATAAAGAAGGCACCAAATAAATATTAGTTATTACTGTTAAGCTTTGCAGAAGTTTTCCTGATGTCCCACATGAAAAGATTTCTTCCTTCTCTGAATTCTGAGAATGTTCGCTATTATTCTGTGAAAACAGAAAGGGAACGGAGGACTTCCCTGGTAGTACAGTGGATCAGAATCTGCATGCCCATGCAGGGGACATGGGTTCAATCCCTGGTCCAGGAAGATCCTGCATGCCACGGGGCAACTAAGCCCATGCACCACACCTACTGAAGCCCTTGCTCTAGGGTTTGTGCTCTGCAACAAGAGAAACCACTCCAAGGAGAAGCCTGTGCACTGCCACAAAGAGCAGCCCCCACTCGCCACCACTAGAGAAAGCCCACGCGCAGGAATGAGGACCCAGTGAAACCAAAAATAAAACAGTCTTTTTTTAAAAAGAGCGGGAATGGAAATGGAGTTGACATCTGACCATTATGTATTATCACATCCGATCTTTGCATAGTCCTAGGAACGTGAGGGAGTTGCAGCCAAGTCATATAAGTCATGTTCAACCTACTGTGTTGACATGTGTGGCTTACTCAGCAGATTGATGGGACTAGCCTGCCAGAAATCGATTTGCATGAGGGACCAGGGAGCACCCTAGGAAATAGGCCACTTTAGGGATCAAAGATTTTTAACCTGGTGTGACAGGTGAAAGATGACCATAAATTCTTTTACACTTCACCCATCAAGAGGCGGATACTATTTCACCTCCCCTAAATCTGAGTTGGCCTGTGACTGTTTTGAGAAATAGAATACAGTGAAAGTGACAACATGCCAATTTTTGGTCTAACCATCGAAGAGGATGAGAACTTCTTAGGTTCTTGGAGCCTCCTGACCAGAACAGTCAGCAGGCAAATGCCATGATTCTAGTTCACACCATGTGGAACAGCAGAATAAAAGTGTTGCTTTAAGCCACTAAGTTTTGAGGTAGCATAAGATATATCTGGGACATCTGGGGGCCACATATCCCAAAATGCCTAAATAGAAGTCAGGGAGTACAAAAATTTGGAGAAGGAAAAAAAAATGCGTCTTTATTTTTACTAACCTAGAACTGAAATATATTTTTCATTTAGAATGTAAGCAGCTAACCACAGTAATATTAGCTGCATCTAATACTTTAGCTTTGATACTGAAAAGGGATTTATGGGCTTTTTCCAAACCACCCAAATGGGTTGGGGATGTGGGTGCATGTGAAAGTATGCATGCACAGACATACACACACAGAGATACACACACACATAGCTTAAGAATAATGGAAGACAGTGAAAGCACAGCAGAGAGGGTCCAGGGCAACAGGCCAGTGTTATGCAGGGGTGAAGGCTGATTCTGAGCATGAGGTCCTATCCCCACATTGTCTCTGACTCATGCCTGAGCCCGGGAAACAAGGGGGCTATGTGGCACTAGTGGTAAAGAGCCCACGTGCCAGTGCAGGAGACGTAAGAGATGCAGGTTTGATCTCTAGGTTGGGAAGATCCCTTGGAGGAGGGCTTGGCAACCCACTTCAGTATCCTTGCCTGAAGAATCCCATGGACAGAGGAGACTGGTGGGCTACAGTCCACAGGGTTGCAGAGTCAGACACAATTGAAGCATCTTAGCATCTACACAAAGGAGCTGTTTACTGACATAACTGCAAGACTGAAAGTCCACAGTGGGGACTTCCCTGGTGGTCCAGTGGTTAAAAATCTGCCTTGCAAGGCAAGGAATGAGGGCTCGATCCCTTGTTGGGGAACTAAGCACAGATGCTGCAACTCCTGAGCCCAGGTAACACAACGAGAGTCTGAGTTCTACAATAGAAGAGCCCACATGCCACAACTAAGACCGGAGGCAGCCAAATACATTAATAATTTTTTAAAAAAGAGCCTCTGGTGGCATTTAATACAGCAGCGCAAACAGAAACAGACAGTCCAACAAGAGCCAGAAAGAAAAGGAGAATGCAGCCAACATCTCCACTTGGCTGCAAGGAAGCTGTGAACACAGGCTTGCTCTGGGGGCAGTTATTTGGAAATCATGGAGGAGAACTCTAAACTGGTCTGTAGTTTCACAAAATAAAAGGGGGAAAGAATAGACAGGGATTCTTTGGGACAATTCAGTGACACCTTTTTTCTCTCATGGGCTGTATGACACGGGCAAAAGCATTACCCTTTTGCAGGGGCCCTAAAAGTTTCCATCACTTAGCAGAGAGCATCCAGGCAGGAAGCGGTGGAATCAGGATTCGAACTCAGGTCTGCCTGGCTCCAGCATGCACATTATCTCCACAAAATTGGCCCAGCCTCGCCTCCTCTGATTCCAAATCTTGGTCTTCTTAGACACACCCTGAGTTCCCAAAGATTTGTGTCTTTGCTCATGTTGTTCCCTTTTCTGAGGATTCTTCCTCTGTCCCTCCTACCCTGACTCCCACCCCTGAAAATCCCCTTTCACATGAAACTTTCTTGATCCATCAGAACTTATTTTTCTCAATATTTCCATAAGTCTTCCCTGGTGGCTCAGTGGTAAAGAATCCACTTGCAAGGCAGGAGATGCTGGTTCGATCCCTGGGTCAGAAAGATCCCCTGGAAAAGGAAATGGCAACTCACTCTAGTATTCTTGCCTGGAGAATCCTCTGGACAGAGAAGACTGGCTGGCCACAATCTATGGGGTCTCAAAAGTCAAACATGACTTAGCGACTACACCATCACCACCATGTTTCCATAACCCTTCATTCTAGACTGTATCACATTGTGAGATTTGGCCTATTTGTCTCCCTGGTTAGGTTAACAACAGAATTATTATTAATAATAATAGGTATTTACTGAACACTTACTGGATACTATTCCAAAGACCTAACATTTAGGTCATTTAACAACAGCAACCCTATAAGATGGGGACTATTGTTATTCCTAGTTTACAGACACGGAAACTAAAATACCAAGTTGAATCAACGTGCCCAAGGTCAACTAGCTATAAGGAGACAGGTCTGGGATTTGAACCCCCCCAGCTCATGTTCTTAACCACTAGGTTACAAGGTAAAGATTGCGTCTTATCAATCTCTGCTTTCCTTGCACCCAGCCCAGGGTCTGGCCCTCTGTGTACACTGAGTAAATAATCATTAAATGAATGACAGGAAAAATACATCATCTCTATTTGTGCACTGCTGCACCCAGTTCCAGGTCTGGTGCCTGGACAAATGGAGGATGCCATGTGTTGATTTGATTGACTAAATAATTTCATTTTTAGCTGTGATGCCCTGTGATGGTGGGGTAGGAACACAGAAATAAAATCCACCTCCCAGATAAGAGCTGCCACAGCTTTTGATTCTGAAGCCTCTATTCTTTTCTGCAGCAATCACTTCCAGCACCTTTTTTTTTCAATGCTGCACAGTTTGCAGAGTCTTAGTTCCTTGACCAGGGATTAAATCTGGGCCTTTATGGCTCAGACAGTAAAGAATCTGCCTGCAATTCAGAAGACCCGGGTTTGATCCCTGGGTCGGGAAGATCCCCTGGAGAAGGGAATGGCTACCCACTCCAGTATTCTGGCCTAGAGAATTCCATGGACAGAGGAGCCTGCTGGGCTACAGTCCATGGGTTGCAAAGAGTCGGACACGGCTGAATGACTAACACACATAGCAGTGAAAGCGCCAACTCCTAACCACTGAACCAACAGGGAATTCAACAGTGATTTTTAAAAGCCTTGTTGTTGTTCAATCTCTCAGTCGCGTCTGACTCTTTGTGACCCCATGGACTGCAGCACGCCAGGTTTCCCTGTCCTTCACCAACTCCTGGAGCTTGCTCAAACTCATGTTAATTGAGTCGGTGATGCCCTACAACCATCTTGTCCTCCGTCGTCCCCTTCTCCTCCTGCCCTCAATCTCCCCAGCATCAGGGTCTTCTCTAATAACAGAACCCAAGCCCCACCAAGTTCTTAGACTTACCCCTTCATACACTGGGGAGTCGTGTGAGCAGGTCCAGGAAGAACTGAGCACGTAGTCTGTGAAGTTCACGCTCAAGTTCCTTTCCAAGCCAGACCCAGAGGCCTGACCTTGAAGCAAGCCAATGTTCATAAAGGACAGACTTAGCATTCTCAAACCACTACTTCAATAAATCAATAATAACAGCGAGTTGAAAGAATAAGCACTCTAGGCCAGTACGTATGGACCTGTGGATCAGCCAGGCGGCTTCAGCACCAAAACTTCTAGGTGTCACGTGTGACAGGGAAGGATGAGGTGTGAATACAGAGAGAAAAGGGGGCCCATTCAGCCCTCTTGGTGTTGCCTTTTCTGATTTTGCCAGAGGCGCTGCTCTCAACCAGACCCATGTAACAGCCCACTTCTCCTAAGCTGGTTTTAATCAACCACAGGGGCCTCAGGAGCACCTTCTTACCTGCCAGGTGCACTACTAAAGGGGGTGTAGAGAGAGGAAAGAGGAGGCCCAGGGGAAAAAGAATGCTGGGGTGTGCAATTTGGGATTATATGAAATAAAACAATAGAGACCATAAAGTTAAACGAAATAATAGGCCCAGCCCAGGGCTGCACCAGATGAAATACTTGTAGGTGTGAGTTCCACTTCCTTCAGCTAATTACAAGGACAAGACGTTAGCCCTTGCAGTGCCTGTTCCCAGCACATGCCTGTACTGCTAAAGCATATGATTCTCAGTGTCACATTCTCAGATTCTGCATTTAGCGTCCCAGTCAAGGCTGATATTCAGCCAAAGGTTCCCATGAGATTGTGCTACTGCTGCTATTGTTAAGTCTCTTCAGTCGTGTCCGACTCTGTGCGACCCCAGAGATGGCAGCCCACCAGGCTCCCCCACCCCTGGGATTCTCCAGGCAAGAACACTGGAGTGGGTTGCCATTTCCTTCTCCAATGCATGAAAGTGAAAAGTGAAAGGGAAGTCGCTCAGTCATGTCCGACTCTTAGCGACCCCATGGACTGCAGCCCACCAGGCTCCTCCGTCCATGGGATTTTCCAGGCAAGAGTACTGGAGTGGGGTGCCATCGCCTTCTCCTGACTGTACTGATAGTTTGTAACAAACATCCATCCCAAGTGGACCACACCTTTACTTTCTATTAATGACATATTTTGAATATGACATCCAGCTCTACATATTCATTTATTTAATATGCGTGCATGCATGCCTACTGTATGCCAGAAGCTGATCACACAGCAGTGAAATCCTGGACCAAAAAAAGAAACTGAAAATGCCCCCTCTCTTTAGGAAGCTTACATTCCAATGGGAGAGACCAGTACAGCAGCACAATATGTATATGGAGATACATGCCAAGCAGAAGACGGAGGAAAGGCAGCAAGTACAGGAGGACAAGTTCTGAACTTTTTTTTTCAATATTTATTTATTTAGCTGTTCCTGGTCTTAATCGTGGTAAGTGGGATCTTTTGTTGTGACGTGTGGTATCTAGCTCCCTGCCCAGGAATCAAACCCTAGCCCCCTCCGTTGGGAGAATGGAGTCTTAGCTACTAGACCACCCGAGGGAAGTCCTAAGAACATGGGTTTTGAAGTCAGACAGACCTGATAGTGCATCCTAACTTTACTGCTTTCCTGAATATATTTAAAGTCCCCTTCGCCTCGGTCTTCTTTGTTGTAGCATGGAGCTAATACTTATCCCTACTGCATAGGGCTTTGCAAAGGATTTTGTGAAGCTGGGCCTTTCATCATTTACCATAATTGTTGCACAAAGTGATACCCAACATATAATTTTTTAACCAATCCTTCCAATGCCATCTGACCTGTCTCATTGCTTCCTCTTTAAGAAGGCTAAGATCTGCATGGCAAGGATCCCCCATCTACCCTCAAAAGTTTGCTCTTAAATCTGAATACCGTGGTAAGACAGGAGTCCTAACTAGGATTTGAGTCACATCTCGGTCAGTGACAGGTTCTCTGACTCAAAGCAAGTCCCCTGTGTCCTCTGGGTCTCAACACATGACTTAAGGCAACTGCCTTTCTGAAACGCCTGTGACAGACAGAATAATGGTCCCCCCAAAGATCCCCACATCTTGATCCCTGAGGCCTGTGCATGTGCTACCCAGTGTGGCAAAAAGGACTTTGCAGAGGTGATTAGGTTCAAGATCTTGAGATGGCAAGTTTACTGGATCAGCTCAGTGAGTCCAATGTAATTACAGGGGTCCTTAAAAGAGTCAGAGATGCTGTGATGAAGCAAGGTGTCAGAATGATGTTACATACATTCGAAGATGCTACATTGTTGGCTTTGAAAACAGATGGCAGGGCCATGAGCTTCTGTGAGCTGGAAAAGGCAAGGAAACAGAGGCTCCTCCAGAAAGGATACAGTCCTGCTGATACCTTGATTGCAACCCAGGGAAATCAATTTCACACTCCAATTTCCAGCACCGTGAAAGAAGACACCGGTGTTGTTTTCAGGCACTACGTTTGCTGTCATTCGTTAGAGCAGCCACGGGGAAGCAATATAAGGCCCCTCTGTGCATGTTCTCTGAAAGTGTCCCTGCCTGCCTGCTTTCCCATCCCTAACTCTCCACCGCTAACATCTAAGATACGTGACCTGGCAGGTCAGCAGGTAGTTGAAGCTCTCACAGAGGGGAGAAGTATAAACACTGAGCTTTATTACCCAGAAGCCAAGGGTCACTGAACCTCCATCAGACCAGAGCCAGATGGCGCAGAAACTGAACCAGGAGCTTCAGAATCACCACTCCCAGAGCCCCAGAGCCCGGACAGGGCCAAGGAATTTATGATCTTTCCAACAAACACGTATTATGCGTTCCACCCTTACTCAGAACCAAAAGATTTTGCCCTGACCAGATCCATCCTGGTAAAAGATGGGACCGTCCACAGGAATGTAGCAGAGCGTGGCTCTTTTGCCTCCAACGTGAAAAGTACTAAAGGGGAAAAAAAAAACAGCCTTCTTTCACCAACGCTGACAAAGTCTCACTCACCCTCTATAATTACCCAGTGTTGTTGGTGGTTTCGTGTGGTTTTCTTTTTTCTCCATAAACAATGTCATTTGCATTTGCTTTTGCTTTTGAGAATGCTCCTTCGAGAAAGTGAAAAAAAAAAAAAAAAAGTTGTTTTTTGGGATCCCTCCTGGTGGTTTAAAACTGCCAGGTGCCAGATCAGATCTTTCTGAGGATAAGTTCCATAAACATTCTGCCACGCGGAGAGCTCCCGCCTGGCAGTAGGAGCCGTGTTTTTAGCGGCCAGGCGGGTCACCAGGGGCACACCTGCTAACGGGAGCCCTCCTTGTACTTAGCCAGAGCTGAGGCGGATGGAGAGAGAGGGACCGGGCAGGGTAGGTGGGCAGGACAGAAATGAGAGCTAGGGGCGGGGGCTGGGCTGGGGGCGTCCTGGCCTTAATAGGAAACAGTCTCCCAAGGGAGCCCTCGAGTCAGCCAGGCATTTTTTAAAAGACAGTTTTCCTGTGCTGGATCTTCACTGCTTTGCGGACCTCTTCTCTAGCTGTGATGAGCAGGGTCTACCCTCCGGTTGTGGTGAAGCGGGGGTCTACTCGCCAGCGGCGGTGTGCAGGCTTCTCGCTGCAGTGGTTTCTCTCGTTGCGCAGCGTGGGCTCTAGGACATGCGTCTTCATTAGCTGGGGCTCCCAGGCTCAGCAGTTGTGGCGCATGGGCTTAGTTGCCCTGTGCCATGTAGGATCTTCCTGCACCAGGGATCGAACTAGTGCATTGCATGGTGTATTCCTAACCACTGGACTACCAGGGAAGCCCCAGCCAGGCACTTTTTAAGACCATGTGTTTAAACACTACTGACTGAGAAATAGTGATGATAAAGAAAAAAAGAAAGTCCTGAATAAGGAGAAGAGAGGGTGTGCTGGTGGAAGTGGGTGGAGAAGGACAAGGAGTGGGAAAGAGAAACCATCACGGGAGGAAGGGAGGGTGGGAAGAAGGGAAGAGAGAAAACCACAAATACTGGGACATATGCATCATTTTTCAGGTTTGGACCTTAGTCGTGGCAGTGGGGAACAGGAAACGTTCTCGAGAAATGTTTAGAAAGATGTATCAGGGAGATCTGGTGACTGGATGAGAGAGTGGGGAAGAGGGGAAGTATAAGATTCATGCTTCTGACATGAGAAACCAGGGAGCTGAAGAAACCTTTACTCTGTTATGGCTCACTGGAGGAGGAAAGAGTTTCAAAGGAGTAGATCGTTTGGGGCACAATGAATTCAGTAAGCTTGAACCTTTCATGGATCTTGGCTGCAGTCTCTCCCCTGGGTTGGAGAGATAGTTGGTGGCTCACTGGTGCATCTGAAAGGCTAGAGACCCAGTCACTGGAAACATTCAGACAAGAAGGAAGCAAAGTTCATGTGAAAACTACACATTATGGATGCTGCCAGGGGCACTGTCACCTGTGGGTGCTTGCTATCTCAACCCTGGATGATCAGTTTCTTCAGCAAAAGTGTAAACGACCTCTGATGATCTCTGCACCTCAAAGAGTCCAAGCTCTGGGCGTAGAGTTTGTGAATGGCTGAGAACTAGAAGAGAGAACAGCTTGTCTCATCTCCCCAAATAGAAACTGGGTTCCAAAGACAGGTAGTCTGCTGCAAGGTCTTTAAACACCAAGCGTGCCCTTAACCAGAGCTGGCTTAGAACTCAGGAGAGAGTTCAAGGCTGGAGATGAAACTCTGGTGTCCTCCGCCTATGGAGGTGGTATGTTAAGCCCAGGAACAGAGGGCATCACCCAGGAAGAGAGGATAGAGCCAGGAGAGAGGATTGCCCATGGTCAAGCCCTTAGGTCTGATTGAGATGGCACATATCCCAAGAGGGAGTGGCCAAGGAAGTGAGAAGAAAACCAGAAGTGTGCAGTAAAGTGGACAGCAAGGGAGGGAGCAGGAACGGCTAGTGGACACAGATCAAGGGAAATGAGAATGGAAAGATCTCAGAAACCACTGGTGACTTCCGCAGGAACCGTGTGACCACACAGAGGGGAATTCAGATCACTGGACTGAGAGAAGGTTAGGAAGACAAGCACAGGTGACTCCGAGAAGGTGGCCTGTGGGCGGAGGCAAGAGGTAGGATAAGCACTGGAGGTTTTCTCTTCTGTTCTTTTCTTTCTGAATAGGAGAGAGAGGAACGTGTTCAAGACTTGCCTGGGCAGACCCGAGGAGGAAGAGGCTGAAGAGAAAAGAGAGGAAGGGGAAGGATGGAGACGGTCCAGACGGCTGGGGTCAGTCATTCAGCAGTTATCACCAAACACGCGGCTGGCTGCACGCCTAGACATGATAGCATGGTCCAGAACACAGCTTCTAGAATGTTCAGCTCTTGATTATTCCCCTGACTGACTAGCTAAGTGACCTCAGCCAAGTCATGGAACCTCTCTGAGCCTCAATTTCCTTGGCAGTAACATGAGGCTAATAGTTTAACAGGCTTCACACACTTGTGAGCAGGGAGTTGAAGCATGAAAACAATAACCACAACAAACATTTAGTAAGCACTTACTGTGTATTAGTATTTAGTTGTTTCAGACAGGTGAGCAAATCCAGTCCCTCTATCCACCTCAAGTAGAGACAGTGATTTTTAAATACGTTTTCTTCTGGGATTTTTTTCCTCTGCATCCATGAGTCTCTGCAATGTAGACCTGAATGTATATATTCAACAAATCTTTACCAAGTGCCTACCTATACTAAGTACTAGTAGTATAGGTGCTAAGTGCTTTCATCCTCATAGTATAAGTGCTAAGTACTTTCATCCTCACACATACTCTGTGAGGCAGGTACTATTATAATCACCCCCATTTTACAGGTGAGGAACCAAGGCAATGAGGAGTTAAGGAACTTGCCCTGAGTCACACACCCAGACAGCTGCGGTCCAGAGCCTGTGTTCCTAGCCCCTAGGCTATCCTGCCTCCACCAGCTCCAAGAAATTCAAGGGTAATAACAGGAAGTGAAGCAAGAGGTCCACAGCCAATGGATGTAGGAACAGGCTGGGAGATGGGAAGCTTGGTAAGAGGCTTCTGAACAAGGCACCCTGCCCAGAGTTTATGCTTTTGCAGCTGGCTTTTTAGTGAGTCTGGCAGAATTAGAGACCAATAGAGATGCATAACAGAGAAGACAATGGCACCCCACTCCAGTACTCTTGCCTGGAAAATCCCATGGACGGAGGAGCCTGGTGGGCTGCAGTCCATGGGGTCACGAAGAGTCAGACATGGCTGAGTGACTTCGCTTTCACTTTCCACTTTCATGCATTGGAGAAGGAAATGGCAACCCACTCCAATGTTCTTGCCTGGAGAATCCCAGGGACAGCGGAGGCTGGTGGGCTGCCGTCTATGGGGTCGCACAGAGTCGGACACGACCAAAGCGACTTAGCAGCAGCAGCAGCAGCAGCGATGCATAACAGGTGGAGCTAGTGGTAGAGAATCCACCTACCAATGCAGAGGACATAAGAGACACAGGTTTGATCCTCTGGAGAAGGAAATGGCAACCCACTCCAGTATTCTTGCCAGGAGAATCCCATGAACAGAGGAGCTTGGCAGGCTGCAATCCATAGGATCACAAAGAGTCAGACATGACTGTAGCAACTTAGCATGTACACAGGCTCCTAATGATAAGCTCTCCCTTGGTGCTCTCTTAAGATATAACTTCATTGTCTCTGACTTCTGAGAGCACCAATCAAATGACTTCAGTGGAAAATGTCCCTGCCCCAAATCGTCAGGGTCTCACAGGCCTCCCATGGGGCTTCTAAATCCTAGCAAGCAAGGCAACTTCATGGAGCTGCTGAGCCAGAAAGGGTTTTGCCTACTGACTTCACTTTTTAACCTCTGCCAAGGGGCACCCTGAGGCCACTGCAGGCTCTGCATCAGCCATTATTTCTGGAAAGAATTTCCATCAAGAAAAAAATAGGCTCTGGCTATTACACAATGCAGAGATGGGAAAACCACCAGTGAGTGCTGTTTGTAACTGTAAATGTTTTTTGAGGGATTAAGCTTTGGCACCAACAAGGACAGGAGCAGGGCATGGTGATCCATTCCAGACTCCTTGGGGTGGTTTGATGGGGCCGCCCAACCTGAGCATGTGATGCTAAAAGAGCTGTTTTAAGGCTTTTTCCACCTGCTGCTTTCAGTAGAGAGGTTTTCAGGCATGCTCAGTCGCTCAGTCATGTCCGACTCTTTGGGGCCCCATAGACACCCAGGCTCCACTTGCCCAGGGAATTTTCCAAGTGAGAATACTGGAGTGAGTTGCCACTTCCTTCTCCAGGGAATCTTCCCAACTGAGGGATCAAACCCTTGTCTCTTGGGTCTTCTGCACTGGCAGGTGGATTCTTTACTGGGAAGCCCCATAGAGAGGTTTTGAATCCCCCACAAAAGAAATTTCTCAGCTGTGCACATCACCACCCCATTTTTACCCCTCCCCCACCCCCACCCCCATTTCTGGTTTCTTACTTACATAAGCCAACTTGGAGTTCTTGGCTAGTTCATCCCATTCTCTCCTAATAGAACCGCAGAACCTTAAAGCTGAACATCAGGGAAAATGGGGCCAAGCTTATTGTGCAGGTCACTGCTACTTCCCAGCAGAGTCTGAACTAGAACCCTCTGCTCCAGAAATTTATCTCCTCTCGGTGCTCTGCACTACACTGCCCCCTACTGGCAGTGGAGGGAAATTGCCCTTTTGGTCTGCGTGTAGTTTTCAACTTGCTTTGACACCTCACAGGGCAGACTCTCTGCAGAGTGACTCCAGGGATTGGGGTTCTAGGTGGCGTTTCTCTTTACAAATCGTACTCACTTTTTCTAGCACCCTTTCTGACCTCCTGGAGCTAGTTCCTCCCTGAGAGGGACAGGAGAAAAGTACACATCTGTGGAAAGAGGTAAGGAAGGTGAAGCTAGAGCTGGGCCTAGTTCTTGGCCAGCAGAGCCCTTGTTCTTGGCAGGAGAAACCATGCTGCATGACAAGAGAACCCAAAGATCTCCAACATGAGATTGCAGGCCTTAAAAGAGATTTACAAAGAGCCCAAAGTTTCCATTTCTCAGAGTGACAGTTTCCATTACTTCATCTCATACACAGCAAGGATCAAAATCCCAAATACCTTTGAGAGCCAAACAAGGGTCCTAAATGGATATAGAAGCAGACGTGAGTGAATGATGGGACTTTCAAGGATCTCAGAATACAGGCCCACCTGGAGATGCTCAGACTCAAAATTCTCAACATGCATTTTGCTGTCCAACTACAAGTCAGTTCATTTTGTAAGACTTATATTTTTCAGATGACACCACCTTTAGGGCAGAAAGTGAAGAAGAATTAAAGAGCATCTTGATGAAAGTGAAAGAGGAGAGTGAAAAAGTTGACTTCAAGCTCAACATTCAAAAAACTAAGATCATGGCATCCGGTCCCATCACTTCATGGCAAATAGATGGAGAAACAGTGGAAACAGTGAGAAACTTTATTTTCTTGGGCTCCAAAATCACTGCAGATGGTGACTGCAGCCATGAAATTAAAAGACGCTTGCTCCTTGGAAGGAAATTTATGACCAACCTAGACAGCATATTGAAAAGCAGAGATGTTACTTTGCCAACAAAGGTCCATCTAGTCAAGGCTATGGTTTTTCCAGTGGTCATGTATGGATGTGAGAGTTGGACTGTGAAGAAAGCTGAGCGCCGAAGAATTGATGCTTTTGAACTGTGGTGTTGGAGAAGACTCTTGAGAGTCCCTTGGACTGCAAAGAGATCCAACCAGTCCCCCCTAAAGGAAATCAGTCCTGAATGTTCATTGGAAGGACTGATGTTGAAGCTGAAACTCTAATACATTGGCCACCTGATACGAAGAGCTGACTCATTTGAAAAGACCCTGATGCTGGGAAAGATTGAGGGCAGGAGGAGAAGGGGACGACACAGGATGAGATGGTTGGATGGCACCACCAACTCAATGGACATGAGTTTGAGGAAACTCCAGGAGTTGGCGATGGACAGGGAGGCCTGGCGTGCTACAGTTCATGGGATTGCAAAGAGTCGGTTAAGACTGAGCAACTGAACTGAACTGAACTGATATTTTCAACTCCCTGCCTTACAGTCAATTCTGAAGTAATATTTATGGAGCACCATATCATGTGAAGGGCACTGTTCTCAGCACCTGAGATGTAATGACTCTGTTAAGGGTCACACAACCCTATGACGTAAGTATTCTTAGCATCATCCCAATTTATAATGGGAAATGGAGGCTCACAGCCCATCAGTATCTTTCTCTATGTCCAACGGATCTAAACTCAGGTAATCTGGCTCCAGAACCCAGTTTCTAACCATCAGTATCATATACACCATACAAGTATGTAGAGTTGTATCCTTGGATAGTGTTGTTGTTTTTCAGTTGCTAAGTCATGTCCAACTCTTTGTGACCCCCTGGACTGCAACACACCAGGCTCACCTGTCCTTCACTTATCCAGGTGTTTGCTCAGATTCATATCCATTAAGTCGGTCATGCCATCCAACCATCTCATCCTCTGTCATCCCCTTCTCCTCCTGTCCTCAGTCTTTCCCAGCATCAGGGTCTTTTCCCATGAGTTGGCTCTTTGCATCAGGTGGCCAAAGTGTTGGAGCTTCTGCTTTAGTATCCATCCTTCCAATGAATATTCAGGGTTGATTTCCTTTAGGATTGACTGGTTTGATCTCTTTGCTGTCCAAGGGACTCTCAGGTGTCTTTTCCAGCACCACAGTTCGAAAGCATCATTTCTTCAGCACTCTGCCTTCTTTATGGTCCAACTCTCACAGCTGTACTTGACTACTGGAAAAACCATATCTTTGACTATACGCGCCTTTGTTGGCAAAGTGTTGTCTGTGCTTTGTAATACACTGTCTAGGATTGTCGTAGCTTTCCCTCCAAGGAGCAAGTGTCTTTTAATTCTATGGCTGCAGTTTGTCTGCAGTGATTTTGGAGCCCAAGAAAATTATGGTTATTATGGGATGTCAATTGTATCATCTTGGCAAAAAAAACAATGTGATTTTTAGTACACAGAAAACAGTTGTTAGAGACAGACCAATGTGAGTCTGAATCCTCTCCCCAACAATTACTGTATAACATCAAGGCAAATTAATGAAACTTTCTCAACAGCAGTGAATGATCAGCTAGTCAGAGACTGTCATTCTTACTCCCTAGGATAATCACCAGGATTGAGTGAGATAAGAAATGTGTTTTAATTAATGCATGACATAAAACTCAGATACTTATGTTAACAACTAAGCAGTCAGCTCTAGACTGAGCTGCTTTAAGGGTCAGTACCTGCCCTCTGAACTAGCTGGATGTGGGAAGGATAGAGCCTTAAGGACTTTCTAAGCTTCTACTAACAAAAGATTCCTGTTAACAAAACCCTTTATTGTTATCTAAGTTTTCAGAGGGAGCTAAGTAGGGGGAGAATATACATACTACAATAATGTTCATGTCACATGTAAATACATTCATGAGTCTTTTAAATAGTGGGTTTTCTTGGTATATTTTAATTGGCACAACTGGATTTATCTCTCCTTTATGAAACAGAATACCTAGAAAAATGAAGAAATCATTCCTGTGATCCCCAATTCAGACACTCGGTCTGTTCAGTCGTTCAGTCATGTCTGACTCTTTGCGACCCCATGGACTGCAGCACGCCAGGCCTCCCTGTCCATCACCAACTCCCGGAACTTGCTCAAACTCATGTCCATCGAGTCAGTGATGCCATCCAACCATCCCATCCTCTGTCCTCCCCTTCTCCTCCTGCCTTCAATCTTTCCCAGCATCAGGGTCTTTTCCTATGAGTCAGTTCTTCGCATCAGGTGGCCAAAGTATTGGAGTTTCAGCTTCAATGTTGAAGCTGAAATTCAGACACTAGATGGCGCTAAATTCTCACTTCAAGTGGCATCTCTCCTTACAGCCTTCAGCCTCACAGATTTGGGGTTACACCTCCGCTGAAAAAGTTCAGGAGAGTGAGCTACTTTGGATTTGCTCCTGGCGCATCAGGGAGTCTTCTAAGTAAACAGACTTCGCATGAAATTACCCACTATGTATGTCAGGCTAGTCTAGCAGCTACTGCCAATAGCAAAACTGACAAGTCACTAGCTCCACCTTGGGAAGAGAAAGTATTTGTGCACCTACTTTATGCCAGACACAAACGAGAGCTAGGAATACAGCCTTGGTTAACACAGAAGTCATATCTGCCCTTCAGGGATTTGCCCACGCTCAAGTTCTTTTTCCCTCAGCTCTCCTACTACCCACAATATGCTCCCAAAGAATCATGTAAGATGATAAAGTCAAGAGAAGCTGGAGCTGGAAGAAAACTTGGAGATCATTTTATCACCCTCCTCACTTTACAGACAGGAGGGCAGACAGGGGCCCAGAGAGAGAAGATGAATTATCCAAAGAAAAACAGGCCAGCAGATGGAACTAAACCAACTTTCTGATCCCTAGGTCCTTTTCCTCCCTGCCTCCAGTCCTTAAAATTTCAGCTGGGTAGAATTCCCTGGCAGTTCAGTGGTACGGACTCCACATTTCCACCACAGGGGGCATGAGTTTGATCCCTGGTGGAGGAACTAAGATTTGGCACGACCAAAAAAATAAAACTTCAACTGGGAACCTCCCAAGGAGAATAAACCAGGACAATCCAGTGCATGAGAAATGTAGACCTATGTTCCTGAGTTTCTAAGAGTGACTCTGTAGGAGAGTAAGGATCTTAACTGGTGGTTCAGTGGAAAAGAATCTGCCTGCCAATGTTGGAGACACAGGTTTGATCCCTGGTCTGGGAAGATCTCCTAGGGAAGGAAATGGCTACCCATTCCAGTCTTCTTAACTGAGAAGACTTCTATGGGCAAAGAAGCCTGGCGGGCTGTAGTCTGAGCGAGTGAACTCAGTGACTTCAGTCATGTCTGACTCTTTGCAACCACAGGGACTGTAGCCTGCCAGGCTCCTCTGTCCATGGGACTCTCCAGGCAAGAATCCTGGAGTGGGTTGCCGTGTCATCCTACGGGGGGTCTTCCTGATCCAAGGATCAAATCCATGTCTCCTGTGGCTTCAGCTTTGCAAGCGGATTTTTTTTTTTTTTACCACTGAGCCACTGGGGAAGCCTGGGCTACAGTGCGTGGGGTCTCAAAGAGTTGGACACAATGGTAACTAAACAATAACAACAAAAGCACCATCACACTGGGCAACTACACCCAATTAATAACAGGCATGTCAACACTATCAGGTATTTACACACAGACAGGCTGAGGTTTCCCCACAGCCCATTGCCCAACAGGTATTGCTCTTGGCTGCTCAGGACCAATACGCTGAGCACCAGCCAAGGGGCCACTCCCCTTCCTGCCAGAATGTAGTTCCTGCTTGCAAGGACTCAGCATTACTTGTCTCTGGACATTTCAGAAATTTGCTTAGGCCTAGGGTGGGGCCCAAACAAATAGAGAGAAGAGAAGAAACTAGCTCTGTCTCCTTAACAATTAGTTTCTGAACTTGGGGAGCAAGTTCCTCTCCCTGAGTCTCAGTACCCCTGCCCCTTGGTCTGTAAAATAAGGGAGGTCGGGAATACTTTTTTAGCCTGAGCTCTCCAAGGCCTGCCATATGGCTATTTAGCTTGACTATCGTGAAAAGTAATTAATTATCTTTAAATATAGCTCCTCATGAAATATACAGAGATGATTGTTTGTTTTCCTGTCTCATACTCTCACATCATTCTGATAGTCAGAATGGCTATCATCAAAAAGATAAGAAACAACAAGTGGCAGAAATGTGGAGAAAAGGGGAGCCCTTCCACTGTGGGTGGGAATATAAAGTGGTGCAGCCTCAATGAAAAATAGTATTGAGGTTCCTCAAAAAATAAAATAAAAAATAGAGCTACCAGGTGATCCAGCAGCTCCACTTCTTGGTGTTTACCCAAGGGAAACAAAAACACTAAGTTGAAAAGATATGTGCACATGTATGTTTAGTGCAGCATTATTTTCAGTGGGCAAGAAATGGAAGCAACCTGTCTATCAATAGATGAATGGATAAAGAAGACGTGGCATGCATATGCAATGAAGTATTGCTCCACCATAAAAAAGGAATGAAATCTTGCCGCTGGAGGCAAGACAAGTGTGGATGGACCTGGAGGCCATTATGCTAAGTGAAATAAGTCAGACAGAGAAAGACAAATACCCTATGATCTCACTTAGTTGTGGAATCTAGAAAGCAAAACAAAATAAAACAGCCATAGATGCAGAGAACAAACTAGTGGTTACCAGAGTGACAGGGGATGGAGGGAAGAGATGAAATAGGTAAACGGGAATAGGAGGCACAAACTTTCAATTATTAAATAAGTAAGTCATGGGAATGTAATGCACAACATTGTGTGTGTGTGTGTGTGTGTGTGTGCATGCTCAGTTGTGTCCCACTCTTCAAGACCCCATGGACTATAACCCACCAGGCTCCTCTGTCCATGAGATTTTCCAAGCAAGAATATTGGAGTGGGCTGCCATTCCCTACTCCAGGGAATCTTCCTGACCCAGGGATTGAACCCACATCTCTTGCGTCTCCTGCATTGGCAAGCAAGTTCTTTACCACTAATGCGACCTGGGAAGCCATATAGCATACGGAATATAGTCAATAAAATTGTAACAACTTTGGACAGTGACAGATGGTTATTAGACTTCTTGTGGTAATCATTTCATAATGTATAAAAATATCAAATCACTGTGTTGTAACACCCGAAACTAATATAGTGTTTTCTGTTAGTTATAATTCAATTTTTTTAAAGTATGAATGTTTCCCTTGGTGTTTCTTCCTTTTTTAAAAATTTTCATTGCAAAACATTTCTGACATACAAAAAATTATCAAGAATACTGAGAGACTGAGAGCTTCCTGGGGGCCAAGTGGTTAGCAAAGAGTCAGACACAACTGAGATGACTTGGCATGCATGCATGCATGGGAAATATATGTGATAGTAAAATATTCATTGTAGTATCTCAGTAGTAAATGTATGAGTGTTCACTGGACAATTCTTTCCATTTTTTGTTTAAATTTTCATAATAAATTGTTAAGAGAAGAAAAAAGATATTAAGAACAATATAATGAATGCCCAGGTAATCCCCACTTAACCTAAGAGATCAATCTGAATTTGGATAGTCAGTATCCTAGCTACTTTTTGATCCTTGTACTATAATATACAGTATTATTTTGTATGCTTTCTTAATTTTATTTACAAGTTCTTATACTATGTATTTTCTTTTATTTTCTTTCCCACTCAGCATTTAGTTAAGAGATCCATTCATATTGATACACAGGTTCTGATTTATTCATTTTTATTATTGTTTTGGAGTACATTGATTGAACAAGGGATAAAGTAGTCATTGATTAGGTTACCAGACTTTTTAGGTATTTACAGTCTTTTACTTATTTGCTTGTTTTGCTTATTTAACTTATATGCAGAGTACATCATGAGAAATGCTGGGCTGGATGAAGCACAAGCTGAAGTCAAGATTGCTGGGTAAAATATCAATAACCTCAGATATGCAGATGGCACCACCCTTATGCCAGAAAGTGAAGAACTGAAGAGCCTCTTGATGAAAGTGAAAGAGGAGAGTGAAAAGGTTGGCCTAAAACTCAACATTCAGAAAGCTAAGATCATGGCATCCAGTCCCATCAATTCATGACAGATAGATGGGGAAACAGTGGAAACAGTGAGAGACTTTATTTTCTTGGGCTCCAAAATCACTGTAGATGGTGATTGCAGCCATGAAATTAAAAGACGCTTGCTCCTTGGAAGAAAAGCTATGACCAATCTAGACAGCATATTAAAATCAGAGACATTATTTTGCCAGCAAAGGTCCCTATAGTTAAAGCTATGGTTTTTCCTGTAGTCATGTATGGATGTGAGAGTTGGACTATAAAGAAAGCTGAGCGCCAAAGAACTGATGCATTTGAGCTGTGGTGTTGAAGAAGACTCTTGAGAGTCCCTTGGACTGCCAGGAGATCCAACCAGTCCACTCTAAAGGAAATCAGTCCAGAATACTCATTAGAAGGACTGATGCTGAAGCTGAAACTCCAATTCTTTGGCCACCTGATGCTAAGAACAGACTCACTGGAAAAGACCCTGATGCTGGGCAAGACTGAAGGCAGGAGGAGAAGGGGACGACAGAGGATGAGATGATTGGATGGAATCACCAACTTGATGGACATGAGTTTCAGTGAGCTCCGGGAGTTGGTGATGGAGAGGGAAGCTTGGTGTGCTGCACTCCATGGGGTGGCAAAGAGTCAGACACGACTGAGCAACTGAACCGTCTTTTACAGGGTTTCCCTCCCTAGTGGCTCAGTGGTAAAGAATCCACTTACCAAAGAAGGAGAAGTAGGTTTGATCCCTGGGTCAGGAAGATACCCTGGAGAAGGAAATGGCAACTCACTCCAATATTCTTACCAGGAACACCCCATGGACAGAGGAGCCTGGCACAGTCAATCCATGGAGGTCACAAAAGTGTCAGTCATGACTTAGTGACTAAACAGCAGCAGTCTTTTTAGTTACAAGCAGTTCTATTATGCTCATCATTTGCATGGCTCCACGTCACTTTGTGTCCATGTGAAAGTTGGCATTGCTTAGTCACTAACTTGTGTCAGACTCTTTGTGACCCCATGAACTGTAGCCCACCAGGCTCCTCTACCCATGGGAGTCTTCAGTCAAGAATACTGGAATGGGTTACCATTTCCTTCTCCAGGGGATCATCCTGACCTAGGGATTGAACACAAGTCTCCTGCACTGCAGGCAGATACTTTACCACTGGCCACCAGGGAAACCAAAAGTTGGCATAATGGTATACGATTCCATGTAGTAAAGAACGTGGCTTCTGGAGCTTTGGGGCACAGCTGGATCCAGGTTCTCATTCTATGTCATCAGGAACCAATTACTGCCATCCCTTGGATTTGCTATCCTCTATGCCAGCTTCATTCTCAGTGATCTCTCCACGTAAGATGGCCCCTAGCAGCTGTAAGCTTATATCCAGCCAGTGGACAAAGGGCACCCCTTTCTAGAAAGTCCCGGCAGCAGTGGGTGAGATTGGGACATGTGTTTGTCAACTACAAATTGACACTTGCCAAGAGCATTTGCCAGCCACTGAACAACAACAAGGGCCTTTGCCATCGGCCTCTGTGGAGATTGAACCCTGTGCTGCTGCAGCTGCCAACCTTCAGCACCCTCTGAGGGGAATTCAGGGTCGGGAGCGAGGCACTCTGTGCTCCAGGGAAACTGGTAGAACAGGTCTTTAGACAGATATTTTCAGGAATTGATTTCATGATCCCAATCCTTTCATCTCTTCATATCTAGAAAATCACCAGATCCCTTCGTGGTGACGTCAGTTCCTCATGACTAGGAGAAAATCATTTATAAAACAAGCACTTGATTGCATTAAGCTCCCCCTTCACCAAAATCTTGTATATCGACCCTCCCCCATTGCCTCTTTGGAGCAGTCTCTCGGAGCTGTCCATCTGAGGTGCTGTCTCTGGGCTGCAGTCCTCATTTTGCCCCAGATGAAATTTAACTCTCATGTTGGGTAGGGCTTCCCTGGTGGCTCAGATGGTAAAGAATCTGCCTGCAATGCAGGAGACCCCAGATTGATTCCTGGGTCAGGAAGATCTTTGTGTATCTTTTTTTAGTGTAGTCCTTGGGGGTCTACACTAGTAGTATTTCTTTGTGTATCTTTTCAGTTGGCTTGTTCATCTCGAACAAATGAAACCAGGAGAATGGGATTTCTCACTGGCCAATCCTGGGTCACATGTTTATCACGGTCTGTCTCATCAAACGGCAGTGGACTGAGAATGGGAAGGGGGGATTCTGTGAATAAAAACAGAAGAGCTGTTGCCAAACACGGGAGGACTGATGCTGGGCAGGCAACAACAGAGGTCCAGGGCCTCATCTGTCCCTCCTGTGTGCAACCCTTTACCATTGCATGCCGTACTACATGTGATCCTGCATACATGTGTGGGAATCTCTCAAGGAAAGGAGACCTCAGCCTTCATCTTGTCTTCCAGAGTGAATACAGTTCTGCCCTGTTCATAATAAACGGCGGCCTGTGGAATCCAGTCTTGACCAGATGCAGCCGGCGGAGGAGGACAGGCAGTCAAAGCCCCTGCCTCTGTGGTTTTCACCTCCTCCCCTCTGGACCCAGCCTGAGAGGGGAGTGGTTGCTACCACTCTTCACACTTCTTTGTCCTCTCAGAGTTGTTGACTAGCAAGATGGAGACCCTAAAATTTTTGTCCAGTTCAAAAAACCTTATGAATGCAAACAGATGCTGTTTATTGAACACCTACTATGCACATTTTTTAAAAGTATGTGACAAGGGCAAGATTTAGCAAATAAGAGTGTCTTCAGCCTTCTGTAAATATACTAAGAGCAATTGTATGTTTTAATAAATTTTGTACTGTGTGAATTATATCTCAATGAAGTTTTTTTTTTAAGGAATTCCAGGTCTTATGTGGTATGATTCAATCTATATAAAAGTCAAGAATGGACTAAAGTAATCTATGGTGATGGGAGTCAGCAGAGTGGTTACCTTGGGAACTGATGACTATGGGGCATAGGAAGCTTGTGAGGTACTGGAAACGTCTGTCTCAATCTGGTGGTTAGCACGTGGTGTGTCATGTGTAAAAATCCAATCAGCTGTGTATTTCTGATGTGTATGCCTTAAAGCTCACATGTTACACTTCAATAAAAGTAAACTCAAGAAGTACTGGGTATTTTTCAGTGAAGAAATCAGTTCTAGAGTAATTCAGAGCACAAGATTTTCCTCTTAATTTTTGTTTTTTCCATTTTTTTTAATTGAGATGAAATTCACATAACAAAGTTAAACATTTTAAAGTGAATCATTCAGTGGAGTTTAGTATGACCACAGTGTTGTGTAACAACCACCACTATTATGGTATCATTTTCATCACCCCAAAAGAAACCTGGTGCCTGTTAAGCAGATGCTCTCCACAACTCCTTCCCCCTCCCTCTGCCCCCACAACCATCAGCTTGCCTTCAGTCGCTGTAGATTTATTCTGGATATTTCATATATGTGGAATCATACAATATGTGACCTGTTGTGTCTGTAAGAGCACAGGTTTTTAACTGGGATATTCTTCTGAAGCCAAAGGGGAGACACTGAACGATTAAGCGGGAGAAAGGACACAGGCTGACTTTTGAGACATTCTCTTTCTCAAAGCTTCTGAGAAACATCACACCAGTTACCCACTGGGGATTTCCTGAATGGGAACCAGGCTGGGGAAAAAGAGGCCAACTGGGAGCTTCATATCCCTCAAGAAAAGGGACTGCAGTTTGTACAGTTAGCTCTGTTTCTTTCCACGTTTACTGCCTCCCCAGAGCTGGACTGTAAACCTCATGAAGGCAGGACCCACCTGTCTCATTCCTTGTCATCTCTTTGTTCCACAAAAAGCGGTGCTCTCCAAGCAGTGAGTGAACAGTGAGTGCATGAACCAGGTTTCTGTATTAATAGGCAGAGGGTGCAGTCAGGGGTTGCTGCTGGAATTCAGGGACCATCCAGTGATGGAATAAAGGCTGGGGGATGTTGGATGGAGTGGCTGTGTCTAGGTTTCTATCCAAGAGGATGTGGAAGGACAGGAAAAGGGAGAGTTGAGAAGACAGGAGGGACTCTTGAGGTTCTAGTTCAAGCAACGAGGGAGCAGTGGTTACACTGATTCCAGGGAAAAACAACGACTTTAGTTTTGAACCCTGTGAGATGGCGGGGGGTGGGGTGGGGTAGAGGTGGGGGTGCAGTGTGTCCCGATGTTACTGGATATTTAGATCCATAGCTCAGAATCATGCTTTGAAGAAAACATTTTCTTGTTGCTCAGTCATGTCTGACTCTTTGTGACCCCATGAACTGCAGCCTGCCAGGCTTCCCTGTCCTTCATGATTTCCCAGAGTTTGCTCAAATGCATGCCCATTGAGTTGGTGATGCCATCCAACCATCTCATCCTCTTGATGCCCCTTCTCCTCCCGACCTCAATCGTTCCCAGCATCAGGGTCTTTTCCAGGGTCTTTTCCACAGGCTCTTGTGGAAAACATAGGGTGATTTCTAAATATTTAACCACTGTCAAAGCATGGGTGCACAGTCATCAGAATTAATGCTGGCCATGAGGCTGAAGCACTGTCCTAGAGGTTCCAGTACATCCATATTTTAGCCAGTTGCCAGACTGTAAGAAGGTTAGTTGTCCCAAAAGAAGGCACTCGGAGCCACAGGTGTTTACCAAGCAGCACAGAAGTATTTCAATCTTTCGCCCTCTGGTGTGGCTGCACATGAATGAGCCCTGGAGTTCTTGCTATAGCCAGATGCTGTGTTAACCTAAACCCTCTCCACCCATGGCCCCCGGCAACCCTCACAGTCATCCTGTTAGGTATCATCATCACCCTCACCATCATCACCATGCTAAGTGCCATGCGACATGGTAGCACTTTCCTTACCAGCATGCTGCCAGTCTTGCCTGGGGAATTTCACTGCAGTCGATTATCCTGGTGCTGTGTCGTCCACAGTTTTTTATGTTTTTTAGTATTTATTCTTATTTATTTGGCTGCATCGGGGCTTAACTGCGGCATGCAAGATCTTTGATCTTCGTTATGGCATTCGGGATCTTTTTAGTTGTGGCCATGTGGAATCTAGTTCCCTGACCAGGGATCAAACCCGGGCACCCTGCACTGGGAGTACGGAGTCTTAGCCACCTGACCACCAGGGAAGTCCCTGAATCATCCACAGTTTAATCGAGGCCTTCAATAACTTTTGCCTATCCCCTGTTCAAAGGGTGGGGCAGCCTCATGTTTCCTGAGTGTTCCCATTATTCACGGACACATTCCAATTGATTTCCCGCAGGCCTCTGCGACTCTATTCTAACCACCCTAGCCCAACTCTCGCAGAACTTGCCACTCTCTCTTCTGTACTCCATTAGACCTGGCTATAGCACCTGTGAGTCCTTATGCCATCTACCAGCTTTCAGGGCTGTTACTCCCATTCCACTCACCTATAGGTCCTTGAAAGACAAGGATCTTGTCAGGTGCATCTTGCATTCACTGATATTTGGCAAAATGTTTGGCTATGGGCTCAACAAATGTCCATTGAATGAATAAGTGAGCAGACACATGAATAAGACTGAATTGTGATCGTTATTTGGGGAAAGATCTCATAATGCATTCCTTTTATCTTTACCACTGGAATTTATATCTAATTACTTCTCTGACCCTAGTAGATGTTTTCAACTATGAATATTAAATGAGAATATATTAAACTACTCCACAGTCAGAGATTAAGGACTGCACAAAGGAAGGTAAAAGAGCAAGAATATGCCTGATGCAACCAACCGACCTGAGAATCAGAATTTAATTTGCTCCAAACGTGGGGGTTTACCTTGCTCAGCACCCTCCCCAAAGAGGGCAAAATGAGTTGTTAAAACATACATATCAACTCTTTGACTTTTAAAATAAAAATAGATACGATAGCTAACACTAATAAAGGGCCCATCTTGATGTGCAAACTGCTTTGGAAAAAATAAGAGTCGTGAAGGCTTAGGGATGCTGACCCCAGGATGCAGAATGACTGACAGAGAAGTTCAGAGATGAGAGGCCCTCCAGTCAGAGTGGAAGCTTGAAGCTCCGTATGCACTCAGGTCTTGGTCTCCCCCGCATCCTCTCTCCCTTTGGGAGAGAAAAGAGCTAATGCAGTCTCTGAACCAACAGACAGCCGGTGTTGCACAGGTCAGTGCAGCCCTGCCCTTGTGCTAGTGGAAGGTGGAGGATGCTGTTACAGTTAAGAGCAGGGACTGGGTTCAAACCTCAGCCCTGCCCTTTCCTAGCTAATGACTGTACGTTGTGCTTGTTTATAAGCCTGTTGTTCCTTTATAAAACTGGAAATGATACTGCCTACCTCCAGGGAGTATTAGAAGGAATAAAGAGGCCTATGAAGTGCTAAGCACCATGCCTGGCAGACAGGTACTCAACTCAATAAACAGTATCCTTTGTTACAGAGTGGGGTATATGGCAACCTGAGAAGTCAACATTCCTAGGTTTGCACAGGGGCCAAAGGTCACACAGATGAATCAACACACTGGTTCTCAAACCTGGCTGCGCATTAAAATCATCTAGGGAGCCTTTAGTGATTTTTTTTTTTTTTTAACATTTATTTTTCCTTATTTGGCTGCACCAGGCTTCCCTGGTGGCTCAGAGGTTAAAGCGTCTGCCTCCAATACAGGAGACCTGGGTTTGATCCCTGGGTCAGGAAGATCCCCTGGAGAAGGAAGTGGTAACCTACTCCAGTATTCTTGCCTGGAGAATCCCATGGACGGAGAAGCCTGGTAGGCTACAGTCCATGGGGTTGCAAAAGAGTTGGACACGACTGAGCGACTTCACTCACTTCAGGTCTTAGCTGTGGCCTTCAAGCTCTTTTAACTCTGGCATTTGGGATCTAACTCCCTGACCAGGGATCGAAACTGGGTCCCCTGCACTGGGAGTGGAGAATCTTAGCCACTGGACCATCAGGGAAGTCCCTCAGCTAGGAGGCCTTTAAAATGCTAGTCCCTCTGTACCCACTGAGTCCAAAATCTATGGAGAGGGGCTCCAGGTATTTTTTAGGCTCCAAGAGTCTAACAGAAAGCAAGGGTTGTAACCCTCTGCTATAGTTAAGCACTGGGGTCAAGCAATGACCTATAAAGAAAACTGCTAATAGTCAAATCAGAACTAGGTAACCAGTCCTAACAGGGAGGACATCTTGATTGAAGAATTTAAAAAAACAAAAAGCTTACAATTGAAAACTACCCATCTTTCTAATTCTGAATACTGCACATTAATATATCATTAAAAGTTACCAAATTCTCAGAAAAACACCACTCTGGAAAAGTCATAACAAAGCTCAAGTGTTTATTAAGAATTAAAAATACTGTAAATAAGCCATACAGTTCATTTCACAGTAAACTAAACAAACCTTTTTTTCTTTTTCCTATTTTTTTTCTTTTTTTCTTTTTTCTTTTTTAAAGGGCAAGACAGCCATTAAAGAACAGTACAGCTCAAAGGGGGAAGGGAAACAGCAAAAGGCTACAGAAAATGCACACGTTCCTCACTGATGGATGGGGTCTGCTAACAGCAAACCTCTTCAAGAACATTGTGATAAAAGAGAGACAGTGGCCTCCATTCCCTGGGGAGGCAGTCTATGCCTTTATGAGCAGCTCTCGTAATACATTTCCTGAAGGAATCCAAGGACTCTCAGGGATTCTAAACCCTTATTCTGAACACACTATTTGGGGCCTTATCAAGAGGTGACACAGGTCAGCCACAGGGGACTCTGTAGGGGGTTGTGCCTTCACATTCAGAACCGTCTGAATTCTTTGCATAGTTACCACTGAGATCGTGAAATGGTTCAGGAATGGAAAAGACACCTTTCCCCACAGAAGGCGACCATCAAGCAGCTGATGCAACTAAAAATGGAGGGCTTGTCCCCCTCTCGATTCAGAGTTGACCTTAATGAGCTGTAACCAGTTTGAAGTGGAAGACAAGAACTGAGTGACATCTCATGAGAACCTCGGCCAGAAGTACCAAAAAAAAAATAAAATAAAATAAAATAAAATGAATTTTCCTTAAAGACAATTAGAAAGAAAAGTTCCTCCCCCCACATTTTGCTTGAAATCTGCCAGCCAGGCAGGGTTTTTGAGGTTAATCTGCTTCTGTTAATCCTCAACTGCAGCCACTACAGTTTTTCCCTGACACTAGGGAGAGACATCCCTTCTAGAAGGTGCCTCTGCGGCACAGAAGCCGTGCCTTCAGAAAACCCCCCGCCCCCAAAGCTGAAGCAGAAGACTTTTGCACAACCGGTGGCATGTGATAACCATCATAAATAAGTTAACCGGGCACAAAAACGTGGAAGGCCCGGGAGGTCCTGGTGGTGCGGTTCATGGAGGGACCTGGCTGTGGGGGGAGAGATAAGGGGGAGGTCATCAACATTTTTTTTTTTTGGTCATGAAAAACTGCACTGGCCATCCGTGCCCTGCACACGCAATCCATTTAGACTTTCTCATGAATCTTTTCCACTTTCACAAACAACCTATCCAGGTCATTCCTCAGGTCCTCTAGCAAGCCCTTGGCCGACTCCAAGTTGTTCTCGTTGGTCTCGATCTTCACCGAGTATGCGACCAAACTGTCCACAGCAGTCCTGAGCATTTTCAAGTCCGACTCCACCTGGCCCACAGAGGCTCTGAGGTTGTCGAGAGAGGAGAGTCTGTCCAGCAGGTCCTGGGGGGGCGCAGTGGTGGCCTCGCGGCCCAGCAGCGTGTGGACCTGCTCCTGTACCTTCTGCAGAGCCTCCACAGCGCCAGGGAGCTCGGCCATGCGGCGCTTCAGCTCGTCCACATCACCGGCCAGAGAGAGCTGGGCCTCACCGAGGCCACGCACTGTGCCTGCCAGGCCCCCCTCGGCGTCAGAGGCAGGGCCCAGGCCGGCCACGCGCTCCTGCAGCTCTGCCAGGCGCCGTGCCTGCTCCTCGCTCTGCATGCGCAGAGCCTCCAGGCTCTCGCCCTGGCGCGCCCAGGCTGCCCGCGCTGCCTGCACCCCATCTTCCACACTCTGCAACCGAGAGTCGAAGCCTTGGCTCTCCTTTTGGAGCGTTTCAAAGGCCTCGGAGGGTCTGAAGGTCCCGTCTTCTTCTGGCCGGAGGGCTGCGGCCTTGAGCTGGCCAAGCTCCTCCTCGAGTCTCCTTATCTCCTCGGGGAGGTGGGCGGCAGATTCCTCGGCCCGGAGGATCTTCTCCGTGAGCGCCTGAAGGGTGTGATGTTCCGAATCAGCTGCCTCCTTGAACCTCTGCTGCTCCTGCTTGAGGCTCACCAGTTCTTTGACCTCCGTGTAGACATCCGACTCCATGGTCTGGATGGTGCTTCTCAGGGCCTCCATGTCCTTCTCTTTGGACTTCACCGAGGTTTGTATTTCCTTTACCACTTCCTTCAAGGCTTTCAGATCCTGCTTATATCCCTCCGAGTCTTCTAGAGAGGCGACCTTGGCCTTCACGTCGTTGATTTCCTTCTGGCTCCTCTTCTGGACATCCGTGAAGATGGCGATATTGTCATTGATGGACTTGGTGAGCTCCGTCAGCCTTTCCTCTACTGTGTTCTCCAGGGAAGTGAAGTCCCGCTCCCTGGCATCCTTGACCACGTGGATCCCATCAGAGAGGTCTTTGAGGATCTCATTCTGGAGTTTTTGTAAAACTTCACTGATGCGGTTGATCTCGCTCTCCCCCTGCTTCACGGCTTTCTCTGTGAGATCATGTTTATGTTGGGAGCTTCTCACGAGGGACTCGAAAGTACCGAACGTGGCTTGCAGGGACTGCACCTGTAACCAAAATCCAGATGTTAACCACAGAGAACTGCTGAAGGGTTTTATCCGATTCAGCTATATTTCTTTTGATTTGCCCAGCTTAAAGGTCCCTCCACCAACAGAACAGCACCATAATTCTCCTTTGGGGAACCATCCTTACACACAGCCCATATGGTTTGGGGGACCAACCCAAAGGCGCCAGTCCAAGCCCTCTAGGCCTGACCAATCAATGCTTTCCATCCACCCACTTCCCCACCCAGGCCTGGAACTGCAGTGATTAGGGGATGGGCATGTGGCCTAAACCAGGCCAGCAAGGCAATTGCATAACTTCTCTTAAAACTACTGGGAAAAGAAAGCTCTTTCTACTGGAATTGCTAGCTATAGGATGAAGGAAGCCTGGAACAGCTAAGACCAATGATCAATGCCTGCCTACAGATAAGCCAGCACAGAAGGAAGCAGAACTCAGAGAGGGCAAGATCAAGTTCTGAAGATACAATTCAAATCTCTGGAGACAGCCATACTGAAGGCATCTACTCTGGAAGGAATCTACTCTGGAACTAGTAAGTTTGAGCCAATAAATTATCTCTCTTCCTCCCTCCATCTTTCTTTAGGGCAGTTTCAGCTGAATTTTTAGCTCTTGCAACTGAAAGGTCTCAAGTTCTCATAGAAACAAAGCTGAGGCACATGGGAGACACTGGGCAGGAAGGCAGGAGACCAGGTTCAGGTCTCTGCTTGGTAGTTCTCACTCTTTGGCTCTGAACAAGGCACGTCCTCAACTGAAAATGTGATCAGTGGACCAGTGGCCCTCAGCAATTTCTGGCTTGTGAACACATTATGACACTGATTGCCACTATACATTCATTCTAAATAAATTCTACCCTAAACAGGGTCTGACCTGGGAACCACTCCAGGGAGCAGGTTTAATGTCCTGAGAGGCTGAGAGTATGATGATTAACAGCCTGCCAAAACAGTCAGAACTGCTGAGCAGAATTAAGCACAACAAAATGAGAGGAGGAAGGGGTAGTGAACGGATTAAATAAAATAGCAAAAAATTGATGATTATTGGAGGTAGGGTTCACTATATTGATCTCTTCTTTTCTTAATGCTTGAACATTTCCATAATGAAGGGCTTAAAAAAAAATAGCATGGGTTCTAGAATGGGACCACCTATGCTCAAATCCTAGCTTGGACACTTCCTAGCTGTGTGATCATGGGGAAGTAATTTAGCGTATCTATGCCTTGGTTTCCTTAGCCACAGGATGGAAACAAAGATAGTATCTAACTTGTTAGTTTGTTTTGTGAGAATAAAGTGAGTTAATATATATAAAGCGCTTAAATTGGGCTTAACACATAGCTGTGCCTAGTTGCTCAGACTCTTTGCGACCCCATGGACTGTAGCCCTCAAAGCTCCTCTGTCTATGGGAATTTCCAGGCAAGAATACTAGAGCCGTTTCTTCCTCCAGGGGATCTTCCTGACCCAGGGATCAAATCCGCATCTGCTGCGTCTCCTGCATTAGCAGGTGGATTCTTCACCACCATGCAACCTGTAAACAGTAACTGTCACCTTCATTACCACTGCATCTTTCTGGAGTAGCTCAGCCATCTGGAGATTCCTAGCCCACCCCTGGCCCAATGACAAAGGGCAAACACTACAGGACTATGAACAGTACCCTGGGCTCTAGTTCCAGTCCCACCAATAACCAGCTCTGTGAGCACAAGGAAGTCACACTCAAACTCCAAGTCCCAAGTTCTTCATCTATTAACAAATTGGTTTCTAAAGTCCTTTTTTGCTTCTACCAGTCTGGATTTTAAAGCAGATTAGAATAAGGTTCTCAGAGACTCCAGAACACTAGACAATTTGCCTGCTCAACCAAATATAACCTGAGTCATAAAGGACACCTTGAGAAGGTACCAGAGACAGCTCTCCTCTGAAACTAGGTTATTCAGTCACAGAATCTGCCTGTTCTAAGCACAGATTTCAGAACAGAGGTGTCAACAGGTAGGCACAGTACCTGAAACATGGTAGGTGTTCATCAGTGTTTTCTGAATGAATCAAAAAATGAATGAATTTACAGAGCAAGGCCTGATGAAGACTAGGCTGGTCCACTTCCCCCAACCTGTCTGTCACTCCTAACCTGGACTGGCTCTTTACAGATGGCTAGGAAGGGGACTAGATCAGAAACGACAGAGGAAACCAATGAAAAGAGCACAGAAAGTGTCTCCCTGCGTTGGTACTGTTCATCTTCTGAGCTGTTCATCTTCACATACAAAACCCCATTATAATCAATATGCAGTGATATTATGTTTCCCTAACATATGTGGGATGCCCACTAAGTGGTGGACAAGATGCCCGAGCAGAATGACACTAAGACAGGATCCCTGCCCCCTAGGAGCTCACAGCAGAGGCAGGGGTAAGAGACTAGTTAGCGGTGGCTGATATTCAACAGGAATCTGATGTAAATAATTATGCAAATTTGATATCATCTCAATCCACCCTCATAATAATCTCATGGCAGCTCCTATTGATCCCCATTTTACAAAGCAGGAGCCTGGGAAGTGGTAGAGCTGACCATCAGAATCCAAGAATGTCTGAGTTTAGAAACTGCACTCTTGGCCTCCAGTGATACACCCGGGCAGAAGCATGTTCAAAGTGCACTCAGTGCCAAGAAATGCTGCTCAGCCTCAAGCCATGACTCCTAGCCCAGAGCAAGATGAGAGAACAAAGAAATAACGACCAGAGAACTCACTCGCCCACAAACAGCTCTTAGTCTCATTCAACTGACCCCACCGGCCTTAAGCCTACTCCTAAAATCACTGTATGCCACCCTGGATCTGCCAAGGCAACCCAAGCCCTTCAGAGGGCCTAGAGCAGAACCAGGGTTTCTGAAGCCCTGCGCCCATTTGTGCCTGCTGAATCTTCAGGCTAAGAACAGGCCAGCCTCTCAGCCCATTCAGCAGACCTGGGCCATGCCCCAGAACTGAGAGCATCTGAGAACGAGATCAGGTGGGCACCCAAAAGGGCAGTGGAGTAGCATGCTTCAAAGTCACACTGCTCTGATTCCAACCCCAGCTCCACCACTGAGGGTCTGCATGTGACCCTGAATGAGTAACGCAACTGCTCCAGACTCAGCTGGCCTATCTGTGCAATGGTGCTCATGTCTCAGAGGGGAACTGGGAACACCTGGCCCTCAGTGAAGACTAATTATGAATAATAATAATACAGTAAGAATACGTCTCTGAGAAGAATCAAACCCTCATCCTCAGAGGAATAAGGTGCTCAAACTTAGTCTGTCAGAGGCCCATCCATCACTACTCACTCCTTAAGGCAAAGTAAAATCTACTGGCCACCCTGGAGATCCAGAGAGAAGTGACCACATGCAATGGAAGTTCCAAGTCAATGAAATGAACATTAATTGAGCACCTACCAGGTACTAAGCAAGGCATGGGAAAGATGGCAAAATGAATAGGTAAGTGGTGAACCGTGTTCTAGGAGTTCACTGCAGTTTGAATCCTAGCACTGCTGCTTGCTGGTTGTGTAACCATGTAGAGTTACTCAGCCTCCTGCTGTTCACTCTTCCGGTCTGTGGAAAACGGATCATATCAGTACTTATCAGTACCTGTTGGCACCGTGAGAGTCAGATCGATGCACAGTAAACATGAGGCATTAGATATGAGCCTGACTACACTACTAAAAAAGAAAGGTCGTAATTTCAATGGTTTACAGCCAGGAGGATTCTTGAAAACCTGGAAAGAGTCCTCCCCTTACTGTGGAGATGGGAAAACTGAGTACGCAAGGAGGAAAGGGAATCTGTACAAAGCTGACATGGAGCAAGAGTGGGAACCAGATGGAAGAATAAGGGAGGGGCAGGGAGGAAGCAGAGAGAATAAACCTCAATTTCTCCTGCCTCAACTCAAGACCTCCAACCTCTGGGCCTCAACTTCAGCCTCCTCTCTCACAGCATTCTAAATGTCACTCTGCTGCGGGCAGGATGGCCATGTAGTGTCCGCCAAACAAGCCTGTGTGTTCCTCATGCCGTCTCTCAACAGTTATCCACCACCATATAGAGTCTAGACTGGTACCACGCTGGCCACTGGGTCACAGGCCTGGGCAAACTCCACCTTCTCTCTCTTCTGAACTCACACAGCAGTTACCCTCAACCAAAACCTACCTGTGGGCTGCTTCACAAATAGGATTTGTCCTTTGCACCCTCACACCCTCCACAGGGCCTACCAGGAGCCATGTCACTATCAGACATCACCAAATATTATGATTGATTGGTAAGTGGGTGGATCAAGAGAGGAAACAGAGAGCCTACTGATGATACTTCAGCAGTACGTCTATTTTTTAAGAATGATTTGACATTCCAGATAGGCAAAGCAGCGCTGCCTACTTAGTTCCCTTCAGAAAGTCACCTCCCTTGGCCTGCAGCATGGAGCAAAATGACTCACTCCAGTAGCTCCGGCAGTCTTAAGAGGAAATTCCTAGTCCTGCATATTCCACACAGTCAATAGAAACTTGGCAGGGCCGGCAGCATGCTGGGAAAAGGAGGCAGCAATTCCGGGCTCAGAAGTGGTGGCGGGATTTTTTGTTTCAATCATGCAACCAAGTTTCATTGAGCAATGACATGAGGACGGAGGAGGGGGAATGAGGCTGAAGGAGCTGTGCTTGGTGTAAAAAGAAAAATCAGAAAAGGCAGACCCTAAGCAGCTTCCTGTTGAAAGGTGGGTCCATCCGAACCTGAAACAGGCCCCAGTGGCCTCAAGGCTGTCATGCAAACTGCCACTCACCAGTTGCAGTCTTTATCAATTAAGCTCTAAGCCTCAATTTTCTGGTCTGGAAAACAGAGTCAAAACTGCCCGTCCTCTCTCCTTCCCTCCCTCCCAAGTTTGCTCTGAGGATTAGATAATAAGTGAGTAAGCCCTCTAAACACCATATAAATGTGCCTCTGTATTATTCACCAGTGTGACCTGGTATCTTTGGCCGTTCCTCTCCTCTAAGGCTGAAATATGCTATCATATACTTCCAAGGCCCACTTAGGTACACTGGTCTAATAAAGCGCAGGGGGCCTAACGAGATGAAATATTTCATCAGAACTATACAAATGAGTAACATTACTAGCTTCTCTTTCCCCGGGCTCTGGGTCTATTAAAATCTGGCTCAGATGTCTCCCACGGGGAGAGCAGAGGTGCGGCCTTGCCCAAGGCTTCCAGGGATGCGCTGGTTTCCCTTCCAAGCTCCTCTCCAGACAACTCTGCCCATTCAGCGGTTCCTAATCCAAAAAGAATGAGCTCCCCAGAGCCTGCCGGCTTCCTTACAGGTCACCGCTAATGTCCTGTGACAGGCCCTTGGCCCACCCTCCCAGGCGGCCGGAACATCCTCGAAGCGGTCCATCCCTCGGGGCGACTCCTCAGCGGCCATTAACAAAGAGGGTCTGGGGGCTGCCTCGGAGCCAAAGGGCCGGGGCGAGGGGACCCCGGGCCGCTGGCGGAGGACACCCGGCCTGGGCCGGCGAGGGCCCCCAACGGGAGGGCACGAGGGGGCCTGGCTGTGGGTGCGGGGGCCGCCGCCGCCGGGAGCACGGAGGTTGGGGGGCCTCGGTACCCACCTTCTGCTCGACGCCCTGCAAGCCCTGACCCAACTCCTCCCGCTGCCGGGAGAAGTCCTGGTGGCTGCGCCGGACGTGCTGGACCTCCTCCAGGACGTGGTGGACACACCAGCCCGAGAAGGCGGCCGCCGCCACCAGGGCGAGGTAGAAGAGAAAGTTGAGCACCCGGCCGAGCCTGCGCGAGCAGGACGCGGAGGACGAGGCGGCGGCAGCGGCGGCGGCGGCGGAGGACTTGCCGCCGCGGTGGCCGCCCTTGCCGTGCGCCTGGTTCTGCGGATGCTGCGGCGGGTGCGGCTGCTGCGGGTGCGGCGCGGGCGGCGGCGGGTGCTGCTGCGGCGCCGGCGGCGGCTTCTTCGCCACGTCATCCGCGCCGCCCGACGGGTGGGCGCCCTTCTCCGAGGGGCTCGCGGCGCCGTGGCCGCCCTTGGAGCCCCTTTGTTTGGCCGAGGGCATGGCGGGCGCGGCGGCGGCTGAGGCCGCGGGCTGCGAGGCGAGCGAGTGGGGCGCGCGGCCGGGGAAACTTCCTCGGGCTCCCCCGGGGCTGGGCGAGCAGCACGCGGGCGCTGTTGGCGTCGGAGCGGCCGAGAGCGAGAGAGCGAGAGCGGGCGGGCGGGCACGGAAGGAGGCCGCGCGAGGGAGGAAGGAGGAGGGGGCCTGCCTCCGCCGCCGCCGCCGCGGCGCCGACCCCGCCTCCCGGGAAGGGAGGCCGGCAGAGCCGAGCCCGGAGCGCCTGCCACGCACGCTGGGGCCGGCGGGCGGCCCCTCCCCTTGCCGCCACGACCCCGAAGAGGGAGGGCCGCGCGGGGGGCGGCCGCGCGGGGTCTACGGAGGCTGGGATAGGGCGAGGGGATTTGGGGCAAGGCGGCGGCCCAGCCTGGTCTACGGGAGCCGGGGGGGGGGATGAGGGTGGCTGAGGAAGAGGGGCGGCCCAGCAGAAAGGTCCGGGGGTCGGGGGTTCGGCGGAGGGGAGGGTGGTGGCCGAGCAGGGTCTACTGGGGCACGGTGGGGGCGGGGGGCGACGATGGTATCCCAGCCGGGTCAGTGGAGGTCAGGGCAGGCGGCTGTAGGGGGCGAGGTGGGGGGCGGCCAGGCCCGGTCTAAGGGAGCGGGAAGCGGCTGCCGAGGTGGCCACAGGGAGGGGGCGAAGGGCTGGGTCAACTGGGACCCGGACTGGCGACTGAGCTGGGGCCCCGGGTGCCCCGGGGAAAGGCGGCCGGGCGGGTCGGAAGTGGAGGAGCCGGGCAAAATCTGGTGTTGAGGACTCAGCGCGAGCCCCACTCCCTTCTGGACCCTTGCGAAGAGAGGAAATGATGGGGGGGGGGGCCCCAGGAGCCGTACTCCTGGGAGTGGGAGTAAAGGGGCAGGACGGACCCCCATTCCTTTTCCCGGGGAGCTGGGGAAACCCCCAATCCCCCTCACTCTTCCCCGATCCCACCCTCTACGCCTCCGGGGGTTGGACCTTTTCTCTTTCTTGGGGTTTGAAGGCGAGGCAGAAAGGGCTTTCTGAAAACCAGTTGGCCCCGAAGGCATGTATAGGAAAAGTTAGCAGATATTCTCGGGCTGCGTGAAGACTGTTCAAGGGAAGAGTCATGAGCGGCCCAACTTAGCCCAGCCAGTTCGCTGTCGACACTGTTGACTTTTTTCTGAAGCCCGTTCAACTCCATTTTCTCTTGACCTCCCCGGCCCCGCACTGTGTCCACTGCCCCCACTAAGGACAGGCTCTGTGCTGCGTGCTGGCGACCGGCAGCGGCCGCAGTGAGAGGACGGCAGATCAGGGCTTCCACGCCTACTTTGGTGGAAGGAAATAAACTAATGCCAGGCTCTGTGCTCCGCGACTTACATATATGTTCTACCAAACCTCACTGATATCTTCTAATATAGAAATTATTTTACCTGCTTAATGGGAGACAAACTGAGCTTGAGCCCCACCCCAACTGATTGTCCCAAGATCTCCCATAACCGTAATTTGAACTTTGATCTGCTTCTTCCGGAGCCTGTGCGGCTTAATATTGTTTAGTCCCTAAGTCGCAGTCTGACACTTTGCGACCCGGTGGACTGTAGCCCACCAGGCTTCTCCGTCCATGAGGTTTCCCAGACAAGAATACTGGAGTGGGTTGCCATTTCCTTCTCCAGGGGATCTTAGGCCATGGAGAAATTAAGCAGTTTGTTCACGTTCAATAAGGCCAGTTAATACTGGGGCAGGTGCTGAGCTCCACTTTACAAGCTCCTTTCCCCCTAATCTTGGTATCTGTGTGTGTGCTTGTGAGTTAGCAACCCTGTTTCTTTTCCCTGGAAACGTCTCTCAATTCCTTCTTTAAAAAAACACTCCCTATCCTTAAGGCCTAGTTCAAATACTCTTTCTTGAAACCTTCCCTGTAAACCACATGATACCTCTCATGAGGCTTAGACACAGAAGACAGTTGCAAAGCATTGTGTACGTTAGTTCAACATAGCAAACCTTTGTTGAGGGTCTGCTATATACAAGATCAATATTTGCAAAGTACTAGAGTCTCCTGTCTTTGAGGATAGGAAGCAACCATGGCCTATGTCTCTGTGAATCTCACTTTATAAGATACTGTTAAAAATCTCTAGTGAATGAATGAACCCGTGTGCCGGCCCTCAAAGGGCCTGCATTCCATTTGGAGAAATGTGTAGAAACATTTTGAAGGCTAAATTGTGTCATCCAGACTTATAAATGGAAAACAAACTTGGAAAGCAAACCACTGGGCTGCACCTGGGGAAGTCTTCTGAGGTGCAAAGTTCTTGAACAAAGCCTTGAAGAATAGATTTGCATAGAGGGAGAGCAGGGAGAATATTTCTGTGGCGGAAATGGGGGTGAACCCAGGACACCTGTCTGACATCAAGGGTGTGAGCTGCAATTAGGAAAGAGAGAGATGAGCTGGGTGGAGTGCGTCCAGGTTGCAGAGGTTCACAAAATCTGGCCAGGCCGGCACAGGAGTTGCTATTAGTGTGGGAGGCCAAAGTAGATTAAAGCAGGTTCTGGACTAGAAATACAATCATTTGCCCCAGAATGTCCCCACTCCACCTAAATACTAGGAGCTCTGATAGAAAACTCCCTGCTCAACAAGGCCTATGACTCTGACCTAGGAGGGAAGAGAGGAGATGGCATAAGAAAGCAGAAGACTAATATCAGAAGATACTAGAAGAACCTTGTTTAAAAACTTCCGCAGATTGTGTTTCAAATTTCTAGTGCACAAAAAAGTAACCATCCTTCAAGCAATCATCCGTGTTAGGGCAGAGGTAATAATAATTTGCAAAGCGGCTTTGGGGGCTCAGCCAAGCTCTGGCCTAGGAGGCAGGAGCTCTGCTTTTTAGCCTTACTTCTGCCACCAAACTCTGTGACCTTGAGAAGTATACTTCTCTTCTCTGGATTTCAAGGTTACCATTTCTGTATCTCTAAAGGCCTTTCTTATTATTAATCTATTTCTTATAGAGAATAGTCATCTGATTGTTTTCAATCAATTGTATTTCTTTTTTAATTTTTTTTAAATTTATTTTACTGTCCCAGTTCTTAGTTGCAGCACGAGGGATCTTTAGTTGCTAACACTTAGTCGTAGCACGTGGAGTCTAGTATCCTGAGCAGAGGTTGAATGCCAGGCACCCTGAACTGGGAACTCAGGGCCTTAGCCACTGGACCACCAGGGAATTCCCAGTAGTCTGATTATCATGAGAAATAATTACATTTTAAAAATTTTAAAAGTTGACTGAAAACATAGGCCTGCTTTAAAAATGACAGATTTCTTAACTTTCTGCCTCCACCGAGCCCTGGAAGAATGAAGAGATGGGAGATGGGACTGTTATTAGTGTGTACCTGTCACCGTTTTCCTTTTGGGAGGTAGTGAAGTATAATGGTTAAGACACGGGCTCTGGAATAGACTAACTTGAGTCCAAATTCAGCTCCATGTCTGATGGGGGAATGTGAACTCTCTGAACCTCTGTATCTTCAGAGGTAATAAAAAACTGCTTCACCTGGTTGTTGTGAGGGTTAAAGGAGAGGCACTGTATGATCCTGGGCCCATGGCAGGACTCAGTGAATATAGAGTAGGTAGAGTCACTGAAAGTCTAGCTGCACACGGAACTTCTATGTCTAGATTTCAACGTTTTTCTTTCATCATTATTTCTTGGAGCTCCCAGCACCATTTGTGGCTTATAGACCACAGGCTCTGATGGGTTTAACTGGAAAAAGCAGCACTGTTTCCCTCTGGATTGTCATTCCACCATGGTGTTCAGATATACCCAGAGGAGGAGGTTGCTAAGTAGTCGTGGAAGCACACCTTCTAGGACAAGAAGACTCCAACGGTTCTTGGGGATTTCCATTCTTTTATCCTGTTTTCTTTGTCAACACAACAAGCATTTAGAGGAAGTTTCCCATCTCCTCCTGATTTCTTCTCTGAGCCTTTTTCATTTCACCCTCCATAAAGTATGTTCGATGGTCAGGAATGTAGGTAGGAAAGGAGGAGCTAAAGACATCTCTTCCTTTCACCCAGCTTGTGCAAAGGTGCTTCTGAACACCCTGAACTACAAGGATCTTCAACTACCTACAGCTCTGTAAGCCTTCAGTCCTTTGGTTTTCTGCATTTCAGTTAGAATTGCTAAATAGAAAGCCCCTATTACTTCGATTGCTTCTTCTCTATTCCAAGTCGACAAGAGGCCAAGGCATGAGGCTCAATGCCCCGCAAACAGGGTGTCTGTTAATCTCAGTGGTCCCCAGTCCCAGGAGCTCCCCAGCTCCAAAGCCTGAGCTCCATGCAGTAGAGGAATTATTTCTTGGAACTCCTGGCGCCATATGAGGCTTCACTTCACTGAGTCCTAGTTTTTATGGAAGAAAACCATAATCCCTACCTCATAGAGGCAATATGAATACTCATTTGATCTTCTTGTCCACTCGTGGTCTTCCTCGTCCCAGCACGAGTCAGTAACATCCGTCCAGTTGCTCAGGAATCATCCTTGACTCCTCTGCTCTCACCCATCCCCCCACACCCAGTGCAATATATTAGCAAATTTTATCTAGCATCTCTGTCTTCTTGTGACCTGCACCATTATCCCATGGATCCAAGTCACCACCCAACATACACTTGGGTTATTGAAATACCCTCCTACTGGACTCCTTGCTTAAGCACTTGCTGCTTCCCTGTGGTCTTTTTTCAATATAAAAGCCAGAGCAGTCCCTCAAAATATAAGTCAGACCCTCTCACACCTCTTTCCAAAACCCTGAGATGACTTTTCAAGACACTTGGAGCCAAAGGCAGTTTTTACAATGACCTCCAAGGGTCCCTGTGTCCTGGCCCCCTGCTCCCTCTCATTCCTTCTTAATTGCCCCCTCATTACTGCCATCCAGCCACACTGGCCTCCCATTGCTCCTCAATATGCCAAGTTATCTTCCTATTTTGTGGGCCTTTGTAATTTTGTCCCCTGTGCCAAGCAAACTTCAGCCCCAGGTATCCACCAGGTGGTGGCCTTCCTCTCCTCAATTCAAATGTCACCTCTAGGCCAGCTCTTCCTTGACCATCTGATATAAAATAACAACTGCCCAATATGAGACACTGCCTATCCCTCTTTCCCTGGTTTATTTTTCTCTGATATACTATATATATGCTTATTGAATCATTGCTGTATGTCTCTTCTTATTAGTAAGTGCCATGATTGGGAACTTCATTTAGCTCATTCTCATATCCTCAGTACTCAAGACGATGTCTGACACATAACAGGAACTCAGTGAATATGATGAATCTCTCGTTATTTAAAATGTATCTACGTAGGGCCTTCTCTTTCATAAGATAACTTTCTTAAGAAAGGAAGGACAGTGGAGGGGAGGAACCCAATGAGAAATGACCTCCTAGAACTTCAGCATCATGAAGATGGAGATGATGAAGGTGTTGATGATGATGATGATAACAGTGATGGGAATGGGCATGACAAAGACAGGATGGTTGCTAACACTGGGAGGCTCAGAGGTGCTGCAGTATTCTGTTAGCTGACATTTACTGCTCGCTCATCCCAGGGCACCGTGCCAGGAGCTTCACTTGCTTTACCTCCTTTCATGCTCAGTGAGCCTTTGATGTAGGCACCATGGTGGTACTGATCCAGGTTGCTGAAGAGGGTGAACAGCTCTTATACAAGGTGACATAGTTTGAGAATGGTGGGTGTCGTTTGGGCTAAAGACCAGGCAATTGATCCTGAGCTCATACCCTCAACCAGCACATGCGTGTGTAGACCAATAGGAAGACAAAGCTTAGCAGGATGAGGTAATTGACCCAAGGCTAGTCAGACTTCTGAAGAAATCTAGACTCTTAATAAGCACCATGAATCTCAAACTGGGAAGGGCAAGGGAGGGCTGTATTTCAACCTGACACAGGCGATTTACCTGCACAACTGTTCCCTCTCACCATGCTGCTGATGGACCTACTTTTCATCCCTCAGGAGTGTTGTAGGAAAAAAAGAATTCTGAGAACCAGTGCCTTAGCATGACATTAGAAACCCTTCATAATCTGGCCCCTACTTCTCTCTCTCTCCACCTTCCCTTCTTCCTCAAATCTCTTCTTACCTTCTGTTTAGCCAGGCTAAGCTTTCCTAGAGTTGCCCTAATTTGCCATATTCTCTTAGGTACTCAGCGTCCTTTTCCTGCCCCACCCCCAGCCTGGAGAAGATGTCCCTCCCTGGTGCTGTCCCAGCTCCCAGATGGGTCATAGCACTTACTGTGTGTGATGTGCTAGAATTGCCTGTTCGCTTACTGTCATTCACGCTGAGGCTTTCAGGGCAGAGACTGTCATCCATTCCTTTTCTCAGCCCTAGTCCCAGGCAGTTTGCCTGGATTTGTAGGAGGCACTCAGTCCACAATGGGTTGCTCATTGGATGGATATGACAGTCTGTCGCCGAGGATGCTAGACCCCTGATTCTCAGCATTCCCCTTTCAGGGTACTTACTCTTAGTGGATGGGGGTGTTAGGAAAGAAAGTTTTGAAAGCTTAGAGGTGGAAAAGTGGAAATGCAATGTCTTATAATAGATTTAGATAATTTGCTAATTTAACCAAAAAAGCTGAAGAGATGTGTAGACGAGATGTATTCTTCAGTGAATGGGACGGAGAGGTAGCTGCAAAAACTATTCTTCAGAGACCATTTTCATCCTGCCCCTGGCTCAAGAATCTCCCATGTCTCCTTGTTAGAGTCAGACTACAATGACCAGGAGTGTGTCAGGGGATGGGAGTTTGAGAACAATGCCTCCTCACTCACCTAGGATTCTACTCAGCCTACCTCTCCCTGACTTACAGCCACCTGCAAGCTTTTATTCTCTATTCAAGGTCTTCTCCTCAGCCCTTCAGCCTGGAAGTCCCAACTGCCTCCTTCGCTAGCAAAATCTAGTCCCTGACTACCCCATACCCCAGTTAGTCCCTCCATCATTTGGGTTGTTCAGAATGAGGAAGAGTGGTGAGGATACAGACTGGGTTTGATGCTATCTGGTAGGGTCCCTCCAGCTAGTTCTTTAACTTCTCTAGTCCTCTTTTACAGAGCAGGGCAAATACATCACAGGATTCATGCGAAGTAATAAGTATGAAAAAAAGACCATTTTAACTAAGTTACACAGAGATAGGGCTTCCCTGGTGGCTCAAATGCTAAAAAATTCACCTGCTAATGCGGGAGACACAGATTTGATCCCTGGGTTGGGAAGATGCCCCATAGAAGGAAATGGCAACCACTCCAGTCTTCTTGCCTGGGAAATCCCATGGACAGAGAAGCCTGGCGGGGTATAATCCATGGAGTCGCAAAAGAGTCAGACACAACTTAGCAACTAAACAACAGAACATATAAGTGATTATCATTGATATATGCCAACTAGATAAATCCAGCCTTTCTATAATTCAGAGCCTATCTGTGTATTTTCAGCTAGAAAATAAAAACTAAAATAGCATCCATAAACTGTGACTTATAGTACCAACGACCTAAGGTTGTGGTGAGATTTCAGTGAAATAATATCAGTAAAGCACCCACTATGCCATATTTCAGCAAGATGGAGATTTTATTGTGTAATTAGTGTGATATCTTATCCCCACCAGGCCATGGTCTTCTGGAGCAGTGATTGCCAACCTTTTTGGCACCAGGAACCAGTTTTGTGGAAGACAGTTTTTTTCACAGACCTGGGGGTGGGGATGGTTTCAGGATGATTCAAGCACATTACATTTATTGTGCACTTTATTATTATTATTATTATTATTACATCAGCTCCACCTCAGATCCGTAGGCATTAGATCCCAGAGGTTGGGGACCTCTGCTTTAGAGGTCTCCAGTATTCTTGCCTGCAGAATCCCATAGACAGAGAAGCCTGGCAGGCTGTGGTCCACAGGGTTACTAAGAGTTGGATATGACTGAAGTGACTTGGCACGCACACACGCTTTAGAGGGCAAAAAATGTTGTCTGCCTCGTTCATTGCACTATCCTTAGTACTTACTTTTGGGTGGATAATTGATACTAAGAAAGCATTTCATTTGATTCATGCATTGGGCAGATTTGAGCATCTGACCTAGGCGTGGGGGCAAGAGCAGTGAACAAAGCTGCCCAAAGTCCCTGCACTCATGGAGCTCTTATGCCAGCAGGGAGACCAGGCAGTAACACACTAGAAAAGGCCCTGATGCTGGGAAAGATTGAAGGCAGGAGAAGGGGAAGACAGAGGACAAAATGGTTGGATGGCATCACCGACTCAATGGACATGAGTTTGAGCAAGGTCCGGGAGATGGTAAAGGACAGGGAAGCCTGGCGTGCTTCAGTCCATGGGGTGGCAAAAAGTCAGACATAGCTGAGTGACTAAACAACAACAAACAGCATGCTGGATAGTGCTAAGGGCAAAGAGGAAAGAGAGAAAAGGACCAGGATGGCCCTGGGATTGAGAGGGTGGTTGCAATTTTAGGTTAGGTGGTCAAGGAGACCTCACTGAGAAGGTGACATTGGAGTCAAGATGTGAAAGAGTTGAGGGGATCACTCATGCAAACGTCTGGAAGAAGAGCCTTCCAAATAGAGAAAAGAGCGATGCAAAGGCCCTGAGGTGCATCTGAGGAACAGAGAAGAGCCCAGTGTAACTGGGGCAAGTGAATAGTTCATTCAACAAGTATTTATGGAGCCCCTACTGTCTATGAATAAATGAACAAATGAACCCAGTGCCTGGGGTACAGCCAACTCTTTGCACATGTTTATTATCACTGTCATCACCAATCTTGTTGGGTCTCTCCCGCCTCCACCCAGTACCCAACCCAAGACCCAGCGCCTAGTAAGAGGTCAGTGAACTGAATCCCACTATGTCCCTAACCATTAACACCTGGTTATCCCTTGAAGTTTAGCTGCACTGGAGACTTGCTTCCTTACAGTTGGCCTTATGCTCTGAAAATTAAGTCTTAGAGTGCTACCAGAATTGTATGTAAGTGCAATATTGTATTACTTGGGTTGAACTTGTCAACCTTTAGAAAGGTAGACAAGGGAGTCTACAGTTCAGAGTCTGTGACTTCTGGTTAGTCTCAGCCACTCATTTTCTAGGAACAGTTAGTGTCTGGGCTCAGAGTACAGCATCTCCATTGGCTTTGGGACATCTGGAACCCAGCAGCCAGAGTTAGCAACCTGCTGTCTGCAACTCTGGATTAGCCTCTGAAAAGTTCTCTGCTGGGAGGAGGGTAGATCAGAGTGAGGAAACCAGGAGCTTACCATGAAACTTTCAAACACAATGATCCTCATGGTGATTTGGTAGGCTTGTCCAGTGACGTAGAAGAGCTTGAGAATCACTAATGAACGAACAAACTCCTCTGAGTCTCCGCCAGCCAGGAGATTCCAAGTCACTCAGGAAAGAGACTCCTTGGTGAGCTAGGATAATCTTGTACTTTTCTCATAGTGAGGAAGTCAGTATTACTATCTAATTTAAGCCCCTCTTGCTTCAATAAGCCTAGGCTCCCTTGTTCTTTCTTCAAGTTAAAAAAAAAAATACCATCCCTCTCTTGGTTTGTTTCTCTGACATCCAATGAAGGTGATGCAGATAAGAACTCTACTCATAGGAAGCTTTCAATTCAATTATAATATCAGTCTTAGTGCATTCATCCCCCTGTAGCTCAAAGCCCCTCCATCAACAGGGACTTCCCAGCCACCTGTCCTAAAGTGGGCTGTGACCAGGGGGCAGAAGGGCCTATCTTTTGCTGTCCCAATGTTATCTCTCCTTGTTCCCAAACACACCCACCTTGTAGGCGGCTGGGCTCTTTCTCTCTCCTCTCTGGTACCACACAAGTTCCTGTCTTCTAGAATGAATGAGCTCTTTCCTCTACTTCACCCAAGAAAATGCTGTACTTCCAGGAAGAGAGCACTGGCTTTAGAGTAAGAAAGTCAGTCTCATTTTAAAGAAAAATAAGGCTGGATCTCAGAGTGTTTTTGAGATTGGCCTAAAGTCACACAGCTCATCCCTAAAGACAGAGTCAAGGTTTGAACCATGTGTGTCTGATTCCAGGCCCCCCTCCTTTCCACCAGGCCCCACGGCCTTTTGGATGAATGACCTCCAAGGAATACTGATTAGCACCCAATCCCAAGGTAAATATTTGGTGTTGATTTGAAATGCAGGGAGGCATGGAAAACTAGTTCTAAATGAGCCCTATGTAGAGGCCAGTTCCAAAGTAGTTGTCAAACAGAAATGATATCAATAAATATTTGTCAAGTCACCAAATGAATATCAATGAAATGAAGTTAAGGCAGGTAGATCTTCTGAGAAGGAAGGGCATTTTCCTTTCCATCCTTGAGAAAGGAGATTCTTTGCACTGTCAACAGATTTGTATTAGGATTTTTTTTTTTAATAAAATGACTACGCCTGTGTTGTTTTCACAACAGCTGTCCTTGGTTTACAGGCTAAGCTGCCCAGGGGCTGGGATTATCTGCGCTGCTGAGTAGAGGTGGCCTCTAGTGGAGCCAGATTTTGTCTTTGCCTAGTTTACGAAGGCAAGGCCTTGGTGAAGTTCAAAACATCTCTCCATTTCTCTAAGGAAGAAAGGTTCCTCTCCTAAAAGGTACAGGCTCTTTGAAGGTTTTTGGAATTTCTGGGCTTAAAGGACAACCTGGACCTCTTTCTGTTTCTCATCCTGACACGTATTTGCATGTTTTCTCTGGAAATGCCTTACATCAGTTTATCCCGAAGCAGCCCTGTGTGGGCCAAAGATTCATTCAAGAGGAAGAGGGGCGAATTAGTGTGTCAGGTGCTGAGCCAGGAATTTTATGCTTAATTTCCCATTGAATCATCACAACCCTATTAGGTAAATGTTATTAAGTCTGCTTAGGGCCGGAAAAGAAGACTCAGTGCAGACCAGTGATCGGCCCAGATAACAGTCTGTCTGCAAGTGGCAAAAGTAGGATTGAAACCTATATCAGCTGGAATCCAAAGTCCACCATATTCTTTCTACTCTTTCCTCAGAGGCTTCCTGGGCCTGCAACTGCATTCAACTTGGCATTGACAATTCTCTCAATCTGCTCCCTGGTTATCAAACTAGCTTTATTCTTCACAATTTTCTACATCATCAGTGCCTGTTGTTCAGTCGCTGAGTCACGTCCGACTCTGCAACCCCATGGACTGCAGCACGCGAGGTTTCCCTGTCCTTCACTATCTCCTGGAGTTTGCTCAAACTCACGTGCACCGAGTCAGTGATGCCATCCAACCATCTCATCTTCTGTTGTCCTCTTCTCTTCCTGCCCTCAATCTTTCCCAGGATGGGGGAGTTTTTTTAAAGATAAGTGAACCCTGACCTGCTGTGTAAACTGCTAATGGTCAGCACATTAATCTTGGACTTCTTAGCCTCCAAAACTGTGAAGAATTTCTGTTTATAAGACATCCTCAGATTATGGTATTCTGTTATCACGTCTACAGTAGACTAATACTATTATTTTTGAAAGTCACTCAGTCGTGTCTGACTCTTTGCGACCCCATGGATATGGAATTCTCCAAGCCAGAATACTGGTGTCGGTAGCTGTTCTCTTCTCCAAGGAATCTTCCCAATCCAGGGATTGAACCCACGTCTCCCACATTGCAGGTGGATTCTTTACCAACTGAGCCACAAGGGAAGCCCAAGTATTGAGTAGACTAAGGCACTCTTCAAATTCTCCCTTGATTGTCAAGAGAAAACATTTACTATTTGAAGGGAGATTTGCTCCAAATGTGCAGACATGTATCAAGATGTGGTTATGAGGCAGAAGAATTTATTTTCTCCATGTGCAGGGCAAAAAAAACTATTCATTTCCAACTGCATCAACTTATTCCCCGAGTACAGCATTGCAACATGCAAGATTCAAGATTTCAATACAAAGAGCTAGATTCAGAAACTCTCAATATTGCTCGCAAATACTTGAGAATTGGAATATTAAGCATGGCATTTCAAGGGTTTATGGTAGCGATATGAATGGTCCAATCAAATTTGTCACTGTAAAGTAAGGGTTAGAATATTCATGGTTTGCTGTATTTGTTGTATCATGGGGCAAAATCTTTGGGCAATGTGTTTTGAATTAACACAGTAGAGAAGAAAGAAGCTGACCTGTTGAAGGTTAGTAAAAATTATTTTTTTTAATGTCTCCATTTCTTCGTTTCTTAAAAAAAAAAAAATCATCAATAGCAACAAAAACCCCTGCTAATGGTAGGGCCCAGGCATGAGTACTTCTTTAAATCTCTAGTCAATAGGTATGTCCATCCCTGGTTAGGTATCACTACAATATATGGACCCTTAATTCCAAACAATGCTCCCCATTAATGCCTTATATATTCCCCCTTCCTCAACATTTCCCATATGAGTTCCCTAAACTGAGTAATTCCAACTGTCCTTTAATATCCCCTATCTCACCTCTCCATTAATCACAGTTCTGTCATTTTTAGAAATCAGTAAAGAAGAATTAGTGTTAAATGTTTGGAAAAAGTGATCAATTTTGGTGTTCAGCTCACCCACACACTGTGACAAGTTACAAATGCAATTAGTCATTAAATACAAAAGTTTCAACTTTAGACAAGTAGAAAAGAAAGTGAATCATATCTTTAAAATCTTGGTGAGGAAATGGAGTTTAAACATAGAAGAAAAAGATTTTATTAAAATGGGAAAGTGGATCAGATTTAACTACATAAAATATAAAAGTACTATATTAAAAAATAAGAAAAATATAGGAAAATATTTGTTGTAAATATGGCAAGCAAATGTTAGTATATTATTATCTTAAAAGGTCGTGCAAATAGAGTAAGTGTTCTGAAGACCAGAACACTATCTTGTGTGCTATTGTATTTCCTAAGTCTATAGATCAGTAAATACTTGCTGAATGAAGACATTTAAATAAAAAAACTTAAAACCTCAGGAGATAAGTGAGAAAATGACATGAAAATAATTCACAAAAGAAGAAATGCAATTATTCAATATGTAGGAACCTATTGCTAACCTCACTTGTGATATAAGAAATAGAAGTATTTAAAATGCCAATGGGTTATTATTTTGTCTATAAAATTAGCTGAGTTTTTTGTGTTTTTTTAACCATGGCATATAATGACAAGGCAGGCTCCTTCATGCTGTCATTGATTCGCCCACTTTGGAGGCCACTGGGACAGGTTCTGATGGTACTGAGATGGTCACTGTTACAGGAATCATGGGTTATATCTGACCAGCATCCCTCCATCCCCCTTTCTGACACACCCATGATGCTCAGGCAGTGCACTTACCTTCTGAGCCATGAGGGAAGGACACAATGAAAGGCTGCTCAGCCCTTTGCTGGTAATTTCAAACCAGCGCTGGCTGGAAGATAAGCCCTTTCTTTTCTCTGGTTGTAATTCAGTAAAGATGTGACTCTGGAAGCTGCCAGCAGTCATGTCTGTTGAAGCATGCAGAGAGTATGTCTGTACTAGGCCAAAAAAAAAAAAAGGCTAGTTTGCAGAAAGGATCTGATTGGCACTAGATTCCCCAGTTTCCATCATTCCTGAGGTCATTTTCTGTGTCCCTGCCCTCCCAATGTGTCAATGACATGAGCCAATCAACCCTCTTCCTTAGTTTACACCAGAGTGGGGCTACTCTGACTTGCAAGAGCCTATTAAATTGTTAGGAGTTTTATGAATGAGTTGTTAAAGAGTTAAAACTTGAAATCAGCCCAGATAGCAGTATTAACTCTATAGCCACAGGGGCATTTTCAGCCCATCCAAATTTGCAAACACTGAATCAGGGCTGATTTTTTTTTTTCCCCCTAAAGAGCCAGTTATTAAACATTTACTAGTGTGCCACTGTCTGTAAGCTACCCAGGCTGGATTTCTCTAGCAACCCAGAGAACTTCCTGCAATGCAGCCAGAGATGCTGAATCCCACCTGAAACTTTTATTATCCTCCCTTTACAACGGAAGAAATCTCCCCAAGGGGTCCTCAAAGGAGGGAAAACTCCAAGGGGGAGTTTTATTTTTAGCTGGGCTTTAGTCTTTGCTCCTCAAAGCAGAATTCTGATGCATGAAACTGTTCAGCAAGGTCACAGCCAGACACCTAAGGTGCAGTCCTCTCCCCTGACCTGAATATCAGGTCAGACCTTTGCGAGGAAGGGAGATTCAATGCCCATCCATCAGTGCTGGGTGAGATGGAGCCACAGAGAAAGAGATTGCAACAAATCTTCGTGTTTGCCTCTGACCCCAGCAAGGAGGGTCTCAGGCCCGCTTGCCACATGAGAGTTTTGAGAGCAAAGGAAATTCCCAGGCATCCTTTGGGAGTTCATGCTGTGGGTTGCCTGGTCTCTGAGACTGCATTCAACAGATTGGCAGCAAAAAGAGAAACTGTGTCCATCGCCAGACTTCTTCCGGCACAGATGACCCAGGGAGTGCCTGGGCCTCTGGTTAATCACTTCCCTCCTTTTCCTCCTGCTTTTGGAAAAGAGACGAGAAAGAGGACTATAAAGGAAGAATCAGGAAATAGGACCTCCCCTCCAGATACCCTCAGAAGTCTCTTGACAAGTAGGAGCATTAAAACTATTTGTACCTTCTACAGCAGGAATTTCATTTTAAGGAATCATTTCTAAAGAAACAATACAAAATAAAGGAAATGATTTATGCCCAGATTTGTTTATTAATGAACTATTTTGAATAGGGGAAAAATCTGGAATCCACACAAATATCTAACAATAGGAAAATGATTAGGTGAATTACAATACATCAATTTAAAACTACAATACAGTCATTTAACATGTTTTGAAGAGATTATAAAAGATGGGAAAAAATTCTTCAGTTAACTAAATAAAAATTAGGGTTTAAATTTTATATTTAGAATGACCAGCACTACAAAAAGAAAAAAAGGTAAACTAAACTAAGTAATAACTGAAAACTGGAATGGTGTACTCTCAAATCTTAACTGTGGTTTTCTCCTTTGGGTGGTGGAACTATTGATGGTTTTCAGTTCTGCTTTCCCACATATTTTCCAAATTGCATTCAATAAACATACTTAAAAATGGATATTATATATGGAGTATTCCTGAATATTTATCTTGTGCCAGGCCCTATGCTAAGCACTTTTATAGATTAATTTATTTAAATCTTCCAGCAAGCCTATGAGGTGGGTACTTTTAGCGTCTCCAGTTTACAAACTGAGGCTCAGAGAGCTTAAGTAACTTGCCCAGAATCACACAGCTGATAGCCAGGATTTAGAGCTTGGCCTGTTTGACTTCAGAACCAAAGACCACAGTGCACCCCACCCTCCCCAATAAGAGAAGAAAAGAAATAAAGAAATATATTTTTTATATATGAAATAAGCTTCTTTTAAGCAGCAGATCCAGGTTTCAAGGCTAGTTCAGGCTTACCTCTCTCGTGAGAATTTCTGTACCTGTCCCATGTCCTTAACTCTGGGACTGATGTCCACTCGCTTCTTTGACTCTTACACAGCTGCCTATCTTTTCTTCTTCTCTTTCTCTTTCCTTCCTTTCATCCTCTCCTTCCTTTTGCATCCTAGATGTCGGCTGCAATCTCTCTGCACCGTAAGATAAAATGAGCCAGATGCTCCCAAATTCATGTCCTAAGAGAAGTTTAAAAGCCTTACCCAAGATTTCTGCAAATTCCCTGGGAGCTTTCTTTCTTAAGATTACTTTCTTAAGGCGGTTTCTGCCTCCAGCTCCTGACTCCACTGAACTAGTTCATTCAGGAAATGGTCTCACCTTTCTGTCCCTGACCCAAATGGAAACTCAGCTCCTTCCTTGGTTTCTACAGAAAACCTGCTCTACCAGGTGATCTGAACATGGGTAGACTTTATGAAAAGTATTGGAGAGCTTTCCGCAGCTGAACTCAAGCAACTTCAATAGTAATAGTTAACATTCCTGTGAAAACAAAACAGAACAGGACACAACACTCTGCTCATAGGCCCTGGAAATGTATTATTTATTGGCTGCTATGCTCTGTGAGTATCCTACTGGATCCTGTCTCCCCCCACCCCCTTACCACTTCCATTTGCTTTCCTGCCCTGCCCTCACCTCACCCCCAACCCCAAACCCTTCTCTCCAGTGTGTATAGTACATTCAAGCCCCAACCTCCAAACTCAACTCCTGACCCGTCCAGGTGCCCAGCTGAACAAAATGACCTTTAATCAAAGTTGAATCCACTTTTCTTACAAGGCAGTTGTATTGCTGCTGCTGCTGCTGCTAAGTCGCTTCAGTCATGTCCGACTCTGTGCGACCCCATAGACAGAAGCCCACCAGGCTCCCCTGTCCCTGGGATTCTCCAGGCAAGAACACTGGAGTGGGTTGCCATTTCCTTCTCCGATGCATGAAAGTGAAAAGTGAAAGTGAAGTCACTCAGTCATGTCCAACTCTTAGCGACCCCATGGACTGCAGCCTACCAGGCTCCTCCATCCATGGGATTTTCCAGGCAAGAGTACTGGAGTGGGGTGCCATTGTTTTCTCCGCAAGAGTAATGGGAGAAGTATAAAAAGTTTGCTATCCACTAATACAACTGCCTCGGAGAAGGCAATGGCAACCCACTCCAGTGTTCTTGCCAGGAGAATCCCAGGGACAGGGGAGCCTGATGGGCTGCCGTCTATGGGGTCGCACAGAGTCAGACACGACTGAAGTGACTTAGCAGCAGCAGCATTACTCTTGACTATGTAAACAGAATTGAGACCATGCTTTGTGCCAGATGCTGGAGATATAAAAAACTGGAAAAATGCACAAGTGACAATTCTTAAGAGATTAGTCATTAAGTTCCTTAGGCTTCACAGCTTACTGAACAAGTAATCCCCATACTCAGCTTCCCTGGTGGCTCACTGGTAAAGAATCTGCCTGCAAAGTAGGAGACGCAGGTTCTATCCCTGGATCAGGAAGATCCCATGGAGAACGACATGACAACCCACTCCAGTATTCTTGACTGGGAAATTCCATGGACAGGGAGCCTGGTGGGGTACATACAGTGCATGGGATCACAAGAGTTGGACATGACTTAGCAATGAAGCCATTACCACCACCAATCCCCATACCAGGGGGATTATAACAAATATAATAATAATCCTAATAACAAAGATGCTAATAACAAACAATGAGGCAAAGTGTCCTGGGACTTTAAGGATGGAGCAGCCTGTAGATTGGGGCCCCTTAGAGTTTCAAAGGTGAGACCCACAGGAATCCTCAGTTCTGAGTTCCTTTCTATAGTCATGTGTTCAGCTTGTGTTGACATATTTCTCTTCTAAAACCTTCTCTTTGACTGTGGCTGCCAAGGTTCTTTCTATTGCATTACACAAAGTACAGCATTTATGATGGACATTAACCTCAATAACGTGATCTTGAGAATCACCCTGACGTGAAGAACATTAGGTCTGCTCTAGCACTGCACCACCCTGCAGGGCAACGTGAACGTCTGTCTACAAGACCATTTGGTGGGTTGGGCAACAGAGGATATTGAGGGCTCTCCAAGGAAGTCAACATCTACTAAAATACTCAATAAAGTCCATTTTCAACCTAAGTTTCCTGTTTCCTCTGTGTGTGTGTTTTCACTCTGCTTTCAAAACCAAGTGCACACCAGAGCTCTTTTGTCAGATTCTTTCCAAACAAATGTGGGCGAGGGAGGGCTGATCTCTGTTATCACAAAGGATGTTGCCTATCTTGACACAGGTTTCAACAGCTCCTTTACAAAACCCTGTGACTGTGCTTTATTTAGTCCTAGCTTGAATTTCGAGCATGGACCCACTGGTGGTCAAGACACTCAAACTGCTTGTCATGGAAGTTCTAATATTTGTGGAACAGGCTTCATGCTAGTCATTGTGTTAGATATAACATAATGTCAAATTCAATCCCCCCAAATCAGCCTATGAGGCAAAGGATACGTCAGAATTTTAAAAAGGAAAAAAGGAAACGGAAGCTCTGAGAATTTGCCCCAAATCACACAGCTGATAAACAGGAGAGCTAGAGTTTGAGGCCAGGTTCATTTGAGTCTAAACTCAGTTCAGTTAGTTCAGTTCAGTTGCTCAGTCATGTCCAACTCTGCGACCCCAAGGACTGCAGCATGCCAGGCTTCCCTGACCACCAACTCCTGGAGTTTACTCAAACTCATGTCCATCCCATCAGTGATGCCATCCAACCATCTCATCCTCTGTCATCCCCTTCTCCTCCTGCCTTCTCTTGCCCAGCATCAGAGTCTTTTCCAATGAGTCATTTCTTTGTATCAGGTGGCCAAAGTATCGGAGTTTCAGCTTCATCATCAGTCCTTCCAATGAATATTCAGGACTGATTTCCTTTAGGATTGACTGGTTTGATCTCCTTGCAGTCCAAAGGACTCTCAAGAATTTTTTCCAACACCATAGTTATAAACTAGTGGGATCTCTCAAAAGCAATAATCTAGTGAAATATAAATACTGGCTTTAACCTAGATGTCCATCAACAGATGAATGGATACAGAAACTGTGGTGCATATATACAATGGAATATTACTCAGCTATATGACCCTGATTCGATTCCTGGATGAGGAAGATCCCCTGGAGAAGGGATGGGCTACCTTCTCCAGTATTCTTGGGCTTCCCTTGTGGCTCAGCTGGTAAAAGAATCTGCCTGCAATGCCAGAGACCTGGGTTCAATCCTTGGGTTGGGAAGATTCCCTGGAGAAGGGAAAGGCTACCCACTCCAGTATTCTGGCCTGGAAAATTCCATGGGGTTGCAAAGAGTCAGACACGACTGAGCCACTTTCACTTTCACACACACACACACACACACACATATATATATATGTAAAAAAATGCACTGGAGTCAGTCCTAATGAGATGGATGAACCTAGAGCCTATCATACAAAGTGAAGTAAGTCAGAAAGAGAATATGCAATATTGTGTATTAACAAATATACAAATATTGTGTATTAACACATGCGTATGGTATCTAGAAAGATAGTACTGATGAATTGATTTGCAGGGCAGCCATGGAGACCCAGGCATACAGAACAGACTTGCAGACACAGTAGAGGAAGGAGAGGGTGGGATGAATGGAGAGAGTAACATGGAAACATATATATTACCATATGTAAAATAGATAGCAAGTGGGGATTTGCTATGTGACACAGGGAGCTTAACCCAGTGTTCTGTAAAAACCTAGAGGGGTGGGATGGGGTGGGAGATGGGTGAGGGGTTCAGGAGGGAGGGGACATATCTATACCTGTGACTGATTCATGTTGATGTGTGACAGAAACCAGCACAATATTGTAAAACACTTAGCCTCCAATTTGGAAAAAAAAAGAAAAAAAATCAGCTTTGAGTTAATTTCCTAGTAATTTGAAATTGGAAACCAAATATTTTATTTAAAGATACAATCAGGATTTGCCTTCACTATCATCATATTCTACTATTAAGTTTGAAGTTCAGATTGCAATTATTACTGTACTCTGGATTGAGATCATTTAGTTTTATTTTAAAAGAGACATGTGGTCGTTGTAAAAAGTTTTAATTTTATGAAATATAAAGTGAAATTAAAATGTCAATAGCCCCACAAAAAACTGAATGGATACTTCACCAAAGGAGAGCTACTGATGGCAAATATGTATATGAAAAATGCACATTGTTAATCATAAATGAAAATTTAAACCACTCATTAGAAAAGCTGAAAAGTCCAATCATGCCAGATACTGGCAAAGATACAGAGAAACTGGAACATTCATACAGGGCTGTTGGGATATAAAATGAAGCAACCACTTTGAAAACCAATTTTGCAGTTTCTAAGGTTAAACATATACCTAACACATCATCTAGCTATTCCACTCCTAGGTATTTACACAAGAGAAATGAAAGCACATGTAACTACAAACAGTGGTATGTGAATGCTCAAAGGAGCTTCATTTGTAATATCCCTAAACTATTAACACTCCAAATGCCAATCAAATGAATGTATAAGCAAGCTGTGGTACATCTATACAACAAAATGCTATCTAGCAATAAAAAGGAATTAATTACTGATACACTTTACAGATGAATCTTAATGTCTCTAAATGAAAGAAGCAAGACCAAAAATAAGACACATTATTTGATACCATTTATGTAAAATTTTAGAAAATGCAAACCTTTACTGACAAAAAGCAAATCAGTGGTTTCCTGGAGATGGGGGGTAGGGCAGGGAAGGATGGGAAACAGGTATTGGGAAAGGGCGTGTAGAAACTTTTGAGGGTGATGGATATGTTCCCTGTTGGGATTGCAGTGATGGCTTCATAGGGGCTTATACGTGTAAAACATTAAATTGCACATTTAAATATGTACAGCTTATTGCATGCCAGTTATACTTCCTAGAACTGTTGCTGCTGCTGCTGCTGCTGCTGTGTCGCTTCAGTCGTGTCTGACTCTGTGCGACCCCATAGACAGCAGCCCACCAGGCTCTGCCATCCCTGGGATTCTCCAGGCAAGAACACTGAAGTGGGTTGCCATTTCCTTCCACATGCATATATACACACACAAGCATACACATACACACAGTAAGCCCAAAACCTGCTCTCGAACTTACTTCTGATACCAATTTTACATTCATCTTTGGAGACATTTGCACAATCACATTATACACTACAACTTGGGGTCACATTATACCCCCAACTTGGTTTTTTCACTGGGAGTCTTTTATTGTGGGTACACACAATTCTACCTCGTTCCTATCAATAGCTTACTGGTAATCCAGTGTGTGAATGTTTTGTGATATGTAACATGTCCTGTATTTGAGGACTTTTTAAGAGACTTTCAGTTTTTGCTGGTTAATTTTTTCAAATCACTACAGTTCTTTTCTGAGTCACGGGCACCTGACTTAGAAGTTTTCTGTCCATGAAAACAAGCACCTTGCTGGTGCCTTCTCCTGTTCTTTCTCCACGCACCTAGCCAGCAACCAAGCTGTTCTGGCTTACTTACTCCACCTGGTGGACAGTGTGGAAAATTGCCAAAGCTTTATTATTTTTCCAGTGTGTGGGTCTTGTGGACCTGAGTTGGCCATTCTCAAATCCGTTTTGTCCCTGGATGCCAGAGTGATCTTTCTAAACATAAATCTTATCCTCTCACTCTCGGGATGAAAACTCCTCACCTAAAATAAACCCAGAACTCCTTACTGGAACATACAAGGTATTAATACTCTGGCCTTTGCCCAACTCTCTGGCCTCAATTTTGGTAACTCCCATCCTGGCACTTTGTACTCCAGAAATACATGACCAATTATAATTCTCTAAACACACAGTGCTGCTTCCTACATCCGCACTTTTGTATCTGTTAGTTGCCCTCCCCAGAGTGTCATTCTGCCCTCTCCTATTCCACATTTGCCTGGTAAACTATTTAGCCTTCACAACCCTACCAAAGAGTCCCCTCCTCTCTGCAGTGGGATTTGCTTTGCAGTTTACAGTCTTGTCCTTTTGGAGGCTACAAGGAAACTATTCCAGCAAATGGAGAGTTTCTTTACTTTTTTCCCAGGGGAGAAATTGTGAAGTCCTTATGACTCTTCTTTTTTCCTCAGCAGTCCATGGGGTTGCAAAGAGGTGGACAGGACTGAGCGACTGAACTGAACTGGGACTCAAAGGAAGATATTTCATCCATTCACTCATTCACTCACTGTTCGAGGCACCAACATAGGCACTTAGGATACATAAGTGAATAAAACAATGATCCCTGCCCTCATGGAGCTTCATTCTGACAGAGGAAGAAAAACAGTACTAATACACATGTGTATGCAGGCTGTCACGCAATCGTGTCAGACTCTGCGACCCCATGGACTGTAGCCTGCCAGGATCCTCCGTTCATGGGATTCTCCAGGCAAGAATACTGGAGTGCATTGCTGTGCCCTCCTCCAGGGGATCTTCCTGACTCAGGGATCAAACCATTGTCTCTTACCTCTCCTGCACTGGCAGACGGGTTCTTTAGGTTTTGTAGTATTCCAGAAGATGTTAGGGCAAAAACAGTCAAGCAAATCAGAGAGTTCTGTCTATAAAGATATACGTATCAAAATGTACAAGCAAACAGACTATCACTGCTATGGGAGATGATTTCCCTGCTGTTTAAGGCTCTTTGAATTGGATTTCTGCTCCTCGAAGCCGAAAGCATCTGAACTAAACCAAGGCACTCGCCTTGGCGTGCCTTCCTTAAGAGCAATAGTTGATATCCTAGCTCCATCTGTTCCTTTCACAAGGAAAAATTAATTACAAGGAGATGCCACAGTCTCAGATTCCATTTAGGGATTTTCCTGAGGGCCTTTGATGACACTATGTTCTTATTCATGCACCATTCAATTATTTCCACCCCAGGTAATCTCCTTCTCGATGTCAGACATGGAATTAAGAAAACTGCACCTCAAAGGGAACCGCCAGGTCAGGATTCCAAATGAGCATAACCAACTGCTATTCACTGATATGATCTGTGCAGAGGACCAGGCCACCAGCACAGTCCCAGGACAAGCAGCATCATCTCCAGCCTGAATCATTACCACAACTTCTCAACTCTTGCGCTGCTGGGCAGTTGTCCTCACACAGCCAGGGTGATTCTTAAAAACATCTATCACATCCTGTCCCTTTTCTTCAATCACTGTTTATCACTTCCAGGCTCTCTGTGAGCTGGCCCTGGGTGACTTCCAACCTCCCATCCTGCTCCACTCCTCCACCACAGCCCAGCCACACTTGCTTCCTTGCTGGTTTTTTACGTACGCAGATCTGCTTCCACCTCCTTTGCATTTTTCTCTAACATCTCTTTTTTTTCTCTCCCTTTTTCTATACAATTAAAAAAGTAGATTGGTGAGTCTTAAAGATAAAACAACTAAATAATGTAGAATGTAGCCATTTGCTTCTTCTTCTTTTTTTTTTTTTTTTAAATTTGTTTGGCTGTGCTGGGTCTTAGTTGTCAAAAGCAGGATCTTTAGTTGCTGCACAAGAACTTAGTTGTGGTATGTGGGATCTAGTTCCCTAAAGTGAAAAAATGAGAGTGTTAGTCACGCAGTTGTGTCCGACTCTTCGTGATCCCGTGGACTGTAGCCCGCCAGGTTCCTCTGTCCATGGGATTTTCCAGGCAAGAATGCTGGACTGGGTTGCCATTTCCTACTCCAGGGGATCTTCCTGACCCAGGCATCGAACCCGAATCTTCTGCACTGCAGGTGGATTCTTCACCATCTGTGTCACCAGGGAAGCTCCTGGTTAGTTCCCTAACCAGGGATCAAACTTGTGTCCCCTGCCCTGGGACAAAGAATCTTGGCCACTGGACCACCAGGGAAGTCCCTGCCCTTGCTTTTTAAGTCTGCACACATTCCGATTTCTCCCCTCTGTGCCTTTTGTCATGCTGCCCTCTTACCCAGAACACTGACTCCCTTCTTGCAGCTAACACACTCACTCCTGGACTCAGCCTTAGGGCAGTTCATTCATTCGACAAATGTCTATGAGGAGGGGAATAATACACCAGACACTACACCCAGCACTGGAGAGACAGCCATGAAGAGTGAAGCAGCCCTTAGCTGCCTGGGTTCCAGTGCGAGGAACAGATTTAACAGGATAGTTAATGAGACAGCCATGGCATCAGTTTCATCTGCATCCCCAAGAAAGTGACTGACAACTACTTCCATGTCCCCAAGAGAGATGTCAGACTCCTTACAAATGAGGGGGTCAAGATAAGTTTTGTGACTGGTGGCTCCTCATCCACTCAGACACAGAAAGACTTAAACTTAGAGAGTCCAGGGGAGACACAACATCTGAACAGTCAGGGACGCCATGGGAGCATACGAGGGTGCCTGTGAAGAATTATGCGAAGGATGAGGACAAGAGGGACAAGAAGTTTAAGCTGATTGCCTAAAATGACATAGCTAGTAGGTAGTAAGGCTGGGATTCCAACCTAGAGTTATTTTAGTAAGCCCACTCTTTTTTATGTTAATTTCCACTAATTTCTCCCACTCCAGATGTCTTGTTGTTGTTTAGTCACTCAGTCCTGTTTTTGCAACCCCATGGACTGTAGCCTGACCGGCTCCTCTATCCATGGGATTTTCCAGGTAAGAATACTGGAGTGGGTTGCCATTTCCTCCTCCAGGGGATCTTCCCAACCCAGGGATCAAACCTGCGTCTCCTACATTGGCAGATGGATTCTTTCCCACTCAGGCAACAGCAAGGCCCTCAAATTGGCTACTAACCTATGGAAAGGGTCAACTCTCCCTGGCCTATCAGGAGGTATCGGCCCAATGTGCTTGCTGTACCCATATTATCTCTGCTCTTTGTTCTTAATTAACTCACTCTTTTCTTCAGTACTTTGTGTCTGGAAATTCTTTTCCAACCCATGTTCGGACTGCCATGACAGATAAGATAGAAGTATAATAAATGGTATAGATGAGCCTTCTGGTATGTGTGAATCCAAGGCATTCCCCCTTTCCAGCAGAATACATTTGTTCTTCATAAAGAACTAGTTTGTACCTGAACTAATTTGCTCTTTGAAAACTTTGATCTACATAAATACACTTGGAAATCATTTTTTAAAATTTATACTTTATCACAATAGTCTTCTTTTAAATAGCGAAGTCAGCTTGAGCATTAAAATTCTTTTGACCATATGTTTTACTCAGATTTCCAGGATTTGCTGATTATGTACTTAGAGGTATACTTGTATATACTTAAAACCCTGAAAGTTGAGAGTTGTTTTCTTGGGTGGGAAATTTTTAGGACTTCAAGCCTGGGAGGCAGCATCTCAAGTAGCCCTGAGAAACTGCTCTGAGGAGGCAGGGGATGGAGTCAGGTTATATAGAAGTTTGCAACAAAGCAGGCAGATAGTCTGAACATCGAAGATTATTGTTAAGAAAACCAGATATCTCAAGTTTAGGAATTTAGCTCTCTCTAAGTATGGGAAGATCGGCTCACTCAACTCATTCCTTTCATATGCATCTCAGCTCTCTGGGGTCAGCATCCTTCATTTTCACATCTCCCCTACCACCTCCCATTGTTCTCCCTTTTGGGGGCCCTCACGTTTGGAGGGCTGGAATCACGGATGGCTGTGACATTCTTGTTTAGAGACATGGCAGGAAACACTCCATCACACACTTGTAACGTGAACAATGTCTATCAGAGAATCAACCAGAAGCACTTTGCTGCTCTTCTTGTAGCAGAATTTACATTTTTTTTGTTCTTTCTCTGACTGCTTCATACATACATATGAGAGACACATAGACAGCTTCATATTTTAGGAGAGTTGGCACCATTTCATTCTTTTTGCTATTTGGAAGGTACAGCCAGCCACCCCAGTACCTGGTCCAAGCAACCTTCCAGAATAATGGACTGTGATTATAAATACTTTGGGCACTTAGTTGATACAGTGCTGGTATGCTTGTTGACATGTTATGGAAGTTAGATAATTATGCCAATAGGTAATACCTTGCATGTCACTCTGTGTGTGTGTGTGTGTAGAGAAGCCATGAAATGAGTTTTGGTTTCTATTCTTGACCAGTTCAGTGAGTCACTGAATATCTTTTTGCTCAGTCATAAACCCTACAATACGTTCCACTAGAACCCCCTGGAACTTGGGTAAAAGCTATTGTACCGACACTTAAATTTTCAGGGCTCTCAATTTTTTATCCTCAGAAATAATCCAATTATTTAAGTTCCATACCACTTTGCTTTATTATCAAAGGGAAGAAACCCTTAAGTGGTTGTTGGTGGGACAAACATCTTTTAAAGCCAAAGTGAACTCCTTGCACTTTGACTAAGAATTGGGCCTGAAGGAAACAAGTTGAGAAATAAATATTATTATTCCACCCCCACAGCATAAATAATTTTGACATACCTTACTGAAGGGCCTTTTGCAAATCTATTGCTTTCCATAGTTTACATAAAAAGCTCCTTTTCTTATCATGACTTTAAAGAATATGAATACAAAGGAGATGGGAAGATTACTGTGTGCTGTTAATAGCCCTCCATCAGTAAGATAGGACATTCCATGATAAGAGCAGTATCACTGTGAGGCATGTGAAATTACATTAATAATGTATGAATGAATACATTCTCATTGTTTAAAAAAAAAAAGCCATTTGTATGCATGTAGAATAAATGAGAAACATCTACCAACTTGCTTCCTGAACAGTTGAGAGGCTAACTTTTCATCTCATTTCTATGCATTTCATATATACAAAATACTTATAGGGGCCTTCTACTGACAGCTCTCATTCAAGTATAAATGGTATCACAACACAGTGACTGTTCTATAATTCATGCTTTTATGTTGAACACTATCTGAAGAGTCATGTTTCTTAATCTTTTCCTTTATGTCTTCTGGGCTTTGCCTTTATTTTTTTTTAATTTTTAAAGATTTTTTTTTTCTTACATGGACCATTTTTGAATTTGAATTTGTTACAAACGTTGTTTCTGTTTTACGTTTTAGTTTTTTGGCCATGAGGCAAGTGGGAATTTTAGCTCCCCAACCAGGGATTGAACCAGCACTCCTTGCATTAGAAGGTGAAGTCTTAACCACTGGACTGCCAGGGAAGTTCCCTTCTATTTTAGAAGCCCTTTCCCCACTCCACTGGGTGCTTATTTTTCTATTTTTTATTTAAATATATTTTAAAAAATTTTACAATGGTGTTAGTTTCTGCCTAAATCTTCATCCATGGTTGAACAGGACTGGGAAGACATTTAGAAAACAGCTGCCTGCTGGCCTGGAGGTGGAGTAGAAGAGCAGGACCGTCTTGGCTGAGCCATCACCTCTTTGACCTCTCACAGGCCTCCTTTGAGCTTCGGCTCCCTTTGGCCCCTCCCACTTCCTGCCCAGAGTCGTCTCCTCTGTTGGCCCTCACAGTCTTTTTTGTTTTCCAGGAGAGGACTGTGTTTCCCAGGTAAGTGGAAAGGACTCATGGAGGAGGGTAAAGGAGAGTATTAAGGCTGGTTTTCTTTTTAGTATGCTATGTATGATGGTAGAGGCAACTGGAATGAGAAATAATCTCCAATTTTACACCAACTCAATTCCGTGGAGTCAGGGGAAAAACTGGTTTTGGTGTTTTGGAAACTTGATCAAGAATCAACATTTTGTATGCCTATGGCTGATTCATATTGACGTATGGCAAAAACCATCACAATATTGTAATTACCTCTAATTAAAATAAATAATTTTTTAAAAGAATCGATATTTTGATTCACTCTCAAAACCAATGATCTAAATCTGCCTTATATTCAAGACCAAAAGAATAAATAATGACAAAATCTGTCAAAAAGTTGTGGTTAAATTTTGAACATGCGGTGATCAATCATCTAATTCATATTTTAGCCAAATTATTTTCATCCCTTCTACTTTCTATTGATTTTTTCCCCACTTTATCAATTTTTAGTCCTTCTTAGTACCTTAAGATGGACAAGTGAGAGAAAAAGAGATGGAATTCCATTCAATAAAGCTTTCTGTTTACTGCAGTCATATTATGTGAGGGGTTAGGTTCTAAAGAGAGACCATAAGGTAAAAATCATGTAAAGTCAAAGTTATCCTTGAAAATTCCTCAAATGAACCATAAGACCTAGGAAACACCTTGTCTTGTTTTGTTTTGTCTCCAGAATTGAAGCTGATTTATGGGTTGGTTTGTTTGTTTTTGGCCACGCTTGTGGTTTGTGGGATCTTCCCTAATCTAGTGTCCAACCTGGGCCCAGGGAATCTCTGGAAGTCCAGTGGTTAGGACTCTGGGCTTCCACTACAACGGACCCAGGTTTGGTCTCTGGTTAGGAAACTAGGTTCCCACAAACTACTTGGTGCAACGAGAAAAACCCAAAACAACAACAACAGAAGCAATATGATTTGGCTAGGGAGTGAAAACAGTGAGTCCTAACCACTGGGCAATGGGAATTCCTGGAAATGGATAAATGTTTCTTCACTTGAGCATTAGATAAAATAATTGACTTGTTGGGGGATGGATTAAAAGGGAAGATAAGTACCTTCAAACACTAGACTCATTCTGTATGGTGAAGTCAGGACCAGTGACACCATTTTCAAGGTCACATGCAAAATGAAAATGCAGAGCTCCTTGTTCAAAAATGAGTGAGAATTTCAAGTAGGCAGCAGCAGAGCTTTAAATTAAGTATGAATCTCCTCTAAGCATAGGGTCATAAGCCACTGCATGCCCAAGAAGCTAGCCTTGAATAAGGAGCTTGGACCCGTAATGAGAAACTTGGAAACGGACATCAACTCAGGAAGTGAAGCCTCACAACTCCCATAAAGAGAAGAAGGGGTTAACATCACTGCCGGGGTTTCTACCATGCTTTTGTGCTCCCTACTCCACATCTCATTGGTGTCAGGTTGAAATTGCATTACGTTGATGCTGGGAAAGATTGAAGGCAGGAGGAGAAGGGGAAGACAGAGGATGAGATGGTTGATGGCACCACCAACTCAATGGACATGAGTTTGAGTAAACTCCAGGAGTTGGTGATGGACAGGAAGGCTTGGTGTGCTGCAGCCCATGGGGTTGCAGAGTTGCACATGACTGAGTGACTGAACTGAACTGAGATCAGCACACGATGCAACCCCACTATAAACGTTAAGCTACTAAGAGGTTGCAAATCCACATCAAAATTACATTTTTGGATCTTCTGATTTATTCACGGATTCACTGTAACTTAAAACTCAGATTTAAGATGTGTCAAAAGAAGTCTTTAAATTTTTTTGCCGAGTAAAAATGTCGATCTGCCTTGAGTAATCTGCCAAAGGCAATAGATCAAATTTAATCTATTGTGTAATTTACAGGGAAAGCAAATTGCATTACCATGAGCTCTCGAAGTGCTTCAAAAAAGAAGTTAAAAAAATCAAGTGTGACTATATGTCTTCTTCACATAAACAGTTAATTATTTTACTTAGTAAAGAGATTGCCTTTTCAGAGTTTGGTTTTTTTTTTTTTTTTTCCGGAAGGTCATGAACTAATATGTGCAAAGAGGATTTTATTTTATGACTGCCTGGGCTCTTTGGGTAAGAATATGATACAAGGCTCTCTCTGATATTTTAAGGAAGCTGCCTAATATTTTACAGGACTATATTGCTTCATAGTGCTTTTATATACAAGCCAGTCTAAGGGCAATTGGTCAGGAGGTTTCCTGACCAAGAGGTTAACTGACCGAGAGGTTTCCAGATAGCAAGTTATTTAATGTTGATGTAATAGAAGATTATTTTTCCAGGAGATTTTTCTCTCTGACATGGGTCTCTGATGTTACCCTACCTTTTATGCCTCAAAGTTCTCACCCCAGCAGATGCTGAAACTTGACTCATCTGTTTTGACAAAAATTGCTTCCTTGTGGCTTTGAGAATCACACATTTGAGCTTTAAAATATGTGCCATGCCCAGGATCAGGCAGCTGGTGACCCAGGTAGATTGGACAACTCTCCTGACTCATGCTTACCTGCTTCACGTTATGTAATATGACAAAACAATACTTAACAAGCTCCTGCAAAGCTAACAAAGAAAGCAAAGCTGCCATGTGTCATTGTCACAGTGTCCAGAAGTTTGGGGGATATTTTTAGTTAATCTTTCTATTGTGGAGTCTCTAGGGTGGTGATAGCAGTTGTGTGGTGGTGGTTATTTGGCAAGAATTGAAATTAGAGGCTTCTGTCAACCTGACTTCTGATTCCAACAAACGGCATAAGCTAGGTTCATAGGAAAGAACCTGGGTGGCAATAGCATTTTCTCTTTAATCTCTTGATTTGTACCAAGTTGTGTATTTTAGGAGAAGGGAGGAAAGAGTGGCATTAGGAGACACAAATACAAATTTATTCAGATCACCAGCTTAGGTTGTTCAGAGTGGTTTGCCAGATAGTTTCAGCAACTAGCACTGATTGAGTGCTTACTGTGTACAACCCTAAGCACTTTACATGCTTTATCTCATTCCATCTTCACAATAGCCCAGTTAGATGGTTATAATATTTTCTCACTGACCAAGATCTCATAGTAGTAAATGTCAGAGGGAGGGTTTGAACTCAAGATAGGGCCATTTTTAACACTGAATGATTCCATCTAGGTTAACTGACTTTTCATCCTCCTTTAAAATGTTGCTTTTTTTTTTTTTCTCCTACTAATAGAACCAATTTTCCCTCCACCAAGTGAAGTGAAGTGAAGTGAAGTCGCTCAGTTGTGTCCGACTCTTTGCGACCCCATGGACTATAGCCTACCAGGCTTCTCCATCCATGGGATTTTCCAGGCAATACTGGAGTGGGTTGCTATTTCCTTCTCCAGGGGATCTTCCCGACCCAGGAATCAACCCGGGTTTCCTGCATTGCAGGCAGACACTTTACCCTCTGAGCCACCAGGGAAGCCCTCCCTCCACCAAACCGGACATGATTTCAGCACTAAATGGAAGTATTTGAGCCTATACAAAAGTCACTTACATTCTTGCATGAAACTCTCCCTCAAATAACCCCCAATTTACACCTGGCAGAAGATGCAGTTTTCCTGTGTGCAGTTGGGGGAAGGGTGTTTCTGTAGACTTCGAAGCACACCCACAACAGAGCAGAACTGTAGGCCTGACCGCACAGAGCTCCTCTGGGACTGCTTATTTACATTAACCACTGTCGAAACTTCTGAAACTTCTCTCGGAGATAGGTGTTGCCAGAACCCTAGGGGAAGTTAGATGCTTTATCTTTTGCGCGCAGACGAAGTTTACGTCTTCTGAGAGCCTGGGTGGGTGTGACTCCCAGGAGCTAATCGTCCTGTCCCAGTCATATGCAAATCTGGACTCCTGTTTCTGTGGAGGTGCAGACACAAACATAGGTGACAATTTGGTTGCTGACGTGCGTGGGAATGCACTTGCCCAGCAGTGGGTTAGATTGTCTCTGTGTAGACCGTGTGATAGTGGGAACTTAATTTGGATCGCCTGGTCTAGATGAGGGGTGTTTGGGTCGTAAAAGTTCCACCTGCGGCAGCTTGCTGCATTGCTCACGATGGTGTGGGGCCCTGTAGACCAGTGGGGTCAATCCAGGGCTTCACGGGACTGTCCTCCGGCGGCTCCGCCCCGCCCCCAGAATCCCGGCTCCGCTCTGTCCCCCAGCGCCCCGACTGGCCCCGCCCCCAGAGCCCCAACAGGCCCCGCCTCCAACACCGGGCGCTGGGGAGGCACGGCTGTCCCAGTTCCGTAAACACTCCTCTCCCCGCCCCTAGCAGTACCCGGACTGCACCACTCCCAGCCCACGGGGGGGAACCGTTCCCTCTGGCATCCAAAATACCCCCAATCGAGCTCTCCAGGGTCTCTTTCATTCGAGGTTGAGGCAGATGTTTTCTATGAGGTCAGGTCTGTCAGAACTCTGACATCAAAGCTGAAGTGCCCTAGATTTACCCCTCTCCTTGATGCGGTCTTCCCCCCGCTCTCCGCTTACGTGGTGGCCACTCCGCGGCTGCCTCTCTAGAGTCCCTCCCGGCCCTTTAAATACCGCGTGGGGGCGGGGGGGTGGCGGAGAGGCTGAGGGTTGTTGGACTCGTGAGTTTCCAAGGTGTTTGTGCGGTCCTGGGCGAGGGAACACTCAAAGACCCCTGACGAGGAGTCCCTCAGTCGTCGTTCTCCTCAGCCTGTGTTCGTGCCGGACTCGGTGCGTACCATCCCCGGGGAAGAGGTCGCGGGCTCTGAGGTGACGGGCCAGATTGGCAGAGGGGGACGCGTCCCCCCAGTAGCCGCCCGACCGCCTCCCCCACTTCACCTCGGAGCTGCGTCCTGGGACCCGCGGCCAGGGGCGGTAGAGCCCGGCTTCTCGCTTCCCCAACCCCCTCCCCCTATCCCTTGTTTGACCTCGAACCGCCGTCCCACGTGGGAGCGGGGCGCGGGGACCGAGTGGCCGCGGCGGGTGTTGGGGTGGCCGCGGGCTTCGGGCCCTGGAGGGGCCGGGGTCGGGGTCGTGGCCGCTTGCCCTCTGTTTACCTCCCGCTGGACCCATGCCAGCGACCGCGCCACGAGCGGCGTCCCACCATCCGGGCTCCGGGAGGGGGCACCTTGTAGCCTGCGACCGCTGGCCGGGCTGGGGTGGGTGAACCGAGCCGCGGTCAGGGCTGGGAGGGGCTCCGATCGTGTGTTTGGGGTTTGTTGCCGGGGTTTCCTCGGTACTCGCCTCGGCCTCCGCTGTCCCCTCCCCCAAGGGTTTGTTTTGACAGGAAACGTGCTGCTGAAGGGGAGGGGCGCCCAGGGGACGTGGGCGAGGGGTGTGTAGATGCGTTCCCGCGACGGTACCCTCAGTTACCGGGAGGAGGCGGGACATGTGGGTCAACCCCAGGTTCGAACCCCTGAGGGCCTCCGGGGTGGCTTGTGCTTCCCAAGGCTGCTACTTTGGATGGTGCCACTCCAGGTCACAGCGATGATTTGGGGTGGCACGTGGACGAACATGGTTAAGTGTTTTCATTAATGTTAAGGAAAACTGTTCCGTTAAACCGAGCGATTTCACAGTGATACAAAGTTTCCTTTCAAAGCAAATCTATTTAAATCCAAAAATCTTGTCCAGATAAAGAGACGTGTTTGCTAGAGCACAGGTGAGGATGGAGATGTGGAAACAGTCGTGAAGAAAGGTCGTCAGGTGACTAAGTCTTGGGAAACATCTTCAATGGTTATCCTGTTATTGTCCCCAGTGGGCCCCTTGGCTCCCAAGATCCCCGTGGTCCCATGGTCTCCAGCCCAGTCAAAAACCTTGCTTGTCCAACCTGCCAAATTTAATGAGGTTATGACAGTGGTTCCCACTTTAGGGGTGCCCAGCCTGCCTTTTCGTCCTGCCTCGGGGGATTTCATCTATCATCCTGGCAGCCCCTGGAGGTTGCCTGACTTAAAGTAACCCAGGGCTGAAGATACCCATTCGTGTATGAAGCAGCTTCAGTGCCCTTTTGTGGAGGGTTGAGGGCCCAGAGGAGGAAACAGGTACTAAAACAGGTCAGCCAGAGGTGGGAGAAGTGTTTTCAAGTGTGCACAGTCCCTAGAAATCCTTTCCCTGATGCTGTAATGTTATGGGTGGCATGAACATCTGCTTTTTAAGACAATGACTGGCTTTGTTGGCCTTTATCTAGCTCTTTGTTGGCTCTAATTTGATGAAGACCAGTATTCTGTAGCTGAATGGAGCAGGCACCTACCTCTCTGTTCTGTTTTTTGCTTTGCTGCGTGTGGATAGCTCTTTAGCACTGCTAGTGTTTAGTAGTGGTTCTAGAGCAGCACTTTGCAGAAGATGAAGATTTCCCATATCATCTGCAGGGTTTTCTTCAAAGTCCAACCTGACTCCTGTGAGTCCCTACCCTTTACTATAGATATATGAATGCTTGTCCTTGCACCCAACCTTGATCAGGTCTTGAAGGATGATACCTGCTAGATGTTTCTTGAAATTTTCTTTTTCATGACTTAACCTTAATTGGCTGGGTTCCCATTCCTCAGGGCCCTGCTGGATAATCTGACTAATTCACTTCAAAATGCTTCTGACTCATGCTAGCTGTAAGCAATTAACCCTTTTGATAATATTTGGGTTTTACAGAGGGATTTTGCAGTACATAAAGAAAGACTCCCTGATGGAGGATTTTCAGTCACTCTGGTGTGGTGGGTGAGAATGATTTTGGTCAATGAACTCTTTCAGTGATGCCCTTTGTGGTATGGCACTGGAGCAGAAACCCTGGGGGGAAGGTCAGCTTGTTATCACATGTGCAAGGGTCCATGTGGTAATGGATAGATCAGTTCAGCAGCGTGGGAGTGGAAAGAATGAACAGTTCTCCACATTTTCTATAGGCATCCTAGAGTGGTAAAGAGCACAGGCTTTAGGGATCCACTGCCTGGATTAGAGCTGTGCCTCTGCCACTGCTGTGAACCCTAGAGCAAATTATTTAACCTCTCTGAGCCTCAGGTTCTTCCCTCTAAAAAGAGAGCAATGATGATTCCTTTGCTAACAAGGTTATAATGAAGATTCAAGAAGATAAAACATTTTAAGCTCTTGTTATAGGGGCTGAATCATAGTAAGTACTCAATAACTGTTACCTCCATTGTTACTTTTTGCTACCAGTTTAGCATTAGGAGGGTGGAAAGTTACAATGTGAAAGTTTCCTTAAGCTCTGGGACTGTGAGTCTTTGCTAATTTGAATTATTGCTGCCTTGGAAACGTGTTGAAATAGGCACTGGAAACTGGAGGAAGAAGACATAGCTTCTTCCTGAAAGGAGTTTAAAATTTAGTGGGGAGACAGATTTGCAGACAATTATCTTTCAGTGACCGCATAATGGGAATATAAACAACGTGACTGAGGCAGAGGAGAAAGGTAACCCAAGTTGTCTTGTGAATAGTGTGACTTAATTTGTGTATCAGTGATGCTCACTGAGCTCTTGCTCTATCCCAGGCAGCATTCTGAGCTCTAAGATGACTAATTAATGCAATGAGTAGGGAACTCAAGGAAGGTCACTTTCAAGTTGTAACATTTGCTTTCAAGTCTGAATGACAATAAGGCTCCAACTGTGCAGTGATCAGGGAAAAGAACATCCCACTGGAAGGGAATAGCAGGTGCAAGTGCTCCAAAGAAGGAAGTTTGGCATGTCAGAGTAACCCAAAGAAAGCCATTATGTTCAGAATATGAAGAACTAGGGGGAGAACGGTAACAGAATAAAGGGTTACTGCTGCTGCTGCTAAGTCGCTTCAGTCGTGTCCGACTCTGTGCGACCCCATAGACGGAAGCCCACCAGGCTCCCCCATCCCTGGGATTCTCCAGGCAAGAACACTGGAGTGGGTTGCCATTTCCTTCTCCAATGCATGAAAGTGAAAAGTGAAAGTAAAGTCGCCCAGTCGTGTCCACCTCTTCGCGACCCCATGGACTGCAGCCTACCAGGCTCCTCCATCCATGGGATTTTCCAGGCAAGAGTACTGGAGTGGGGTGCCATTGCCTTCTCCGAGAATAAAGGGTACAAAGGCCAAATCACAGAAGGATTATAAACCACTGCCAAGAGACCTTGTAGGAGAAGGGGACCCACCTGGAGAAGAACACTTAAAAGGGATTTCTTTTGCCTTTTCTGAAGGGTTCTGGACAATTTCTTGTTTTATTCATTAGGCACTGTTCAAGAAGGACATTGGGAAAGCTTGACTGTCTAGAAGAGATTTTGTAATAGAGTGCTATCTAAGCTAACATAAGAGTGGGAACAATCAAGATCATAAAACTACAGGAGACTGGACTGTTCTGAATTAGACTTGAACTTTTGGTACAGTACTTCTTCTTCTAACCTTTTACTTTGCAGTAATTTCAAACTTACAGAAAAAGTTGCAAGAACAGTACAAAGAACTCCCTATTATCTACCTTTTACTCATATTCACCTATTAGCATTTTGTTCCATAGGCTTCATTGTTTTCTCTTTTTCTCTCATTTGAATCATTGGAGAGAAAGTTGCATATATCATAGGCCTTTATTCCTCAATGGAATAAAGGACACTTTTTCCTTGTCCTGTGCAATGGAATAAGCACACTTATCAACTTCAGTAAATTTGACCTTATAATACAGACAGTAGATTTAAGTACTGTAACCGTGTTGTCAACTGATGCAATAATGTTTGTTAGAGCATTTTTAAATTTGGTACAGGATACAATCTGGGATCATCTACTGTACTCAGGTGTCAAATCCCCTTTCATTATCCTCAAACTTTCTTTGTTTTTTTTTATGACACTGACATGTTTTAAAAATTTATAATTTCTAATAAGAATAAAATAATATTTCATATCTGTCAAGCACTTAGTAGGAGTTTAAATACATAAACTATTTCAATTACAACAGTTCTATAAAGTAGATAATACTGCTGTCCCCAGTTCATCTAAGGGTAAGTTCCCTGTCTCCAGTCTATAAGTATCACGAGTTGAGATAAAGAATCCAGTCCTCCTGGCTCCAGAACCAATGTCCTTACTGCCTTGGAGACATGTGCATGGTGACTGGTGCATCTTTGCAGTTCTAAACCAGTGCCAGATCATTTGCAGGTAGATTTTGCTGCAGAAAGAAAATAAGAAAGTAAAGTCAGTTACTGGACGCAGCCTACGGATCACTGGCAAATTAAAAACTGATTTCCCCCTTATATGTGGTGAAATGCAGGATGAGCCCCTTCAGGTCTCTGTAACTTGTTCCTTCTTCTCTAAAATGCCAGTGGTCATATAGCTATTCATTCCACAATAAATATTTAAGTGCCTCCTGCCTCCCTGTCATTGACCTTGGAAGGAATGATTATACTGCCTTTATTATTACAAAATGTGAAACAGTACAATGGAAAATGTGATTATTCTCTTTGAATAGTGATACACCATAGTGCTTGAGGCTTTGTTTTGGTGTTACCTCCACTCTTCACATTGACTTTACCTTTGGCCATTGAGTAAATCCTACCATGTGGGATGAGATGTGGTGTTCCCAGAAAGTTGTCTAGTTTGTTTGTGAGTTGCACTGGTGAAGGTTAAGTAGATCTAGTTTGTTGGTATTAGAAGCATTACATTTCTTAAAGAAACAACCTGCTTTTGTTGCCACTATTCTAAGAGAGAATCCAAAATAGCTTTAAAGGCAGTCTAATTACCCTTAATGCTTTTGAGTCAATTAGCTTTGTCCCCAGATGACCTATGTGGACACCTGAGACCAAGAAAGGTAAGAGCAAGTATGAAGGAACTTGCAGAAGACTGTTTATACCATGATGCACCATTTGCTTTTGATATTTGTATTTCAAACAAATGCAAGAGTTCTGTCCTCGGTCAACTCCCAGTCTTTGTTATCTGTAGGGGAACATGCTTTTATCACCACAGAATGAAACTATTCTTCCCTCCAGAGGTTCTAATGCCTAAAATGATGAAAACAACAACTACCAAAGCAAATAACACTAACAACAGCAAACATCTGTATCCTGTTTACTCTGTATCAGACATTGTTCCAATATATACTGCCTGAATGAAATCTCTCACCAACCCTATGAATTAGGTATTATTAATTTCAGAATGCAGGCCATTTCTTTTGGCCTCAAAGAAAAGTTTCTGCTCAGATCCATGAAAACCCAGCTGTCATGTAGAGGCTTCTACCAATTAAACAGGATTTCTGAACATTTTGACGCTTTTACATTTTTTTTACATCCCCTATGCCAGAAACTCTACTTCCAGTGAATTGTTGAAAGAAAGCAAGCTGTGTATGTGCTATGCTCAATCACTTCAGTTGTGTCCAACTTTTTGCCACCCCATGGACTGTAGCCCACCAGGCTCCACTGTTCATGGGATTTTCCAGGCAAGAATACTGGAGTGGGTTGCCATTTCCTCCTCTAGGATATCTTCCCAACCCATGGATTGAATGCTCGGTTCCTGCACCTCCTGCATTGCAGGCAGATTCTTTATCCACTGAGCCAGCTGGGGAGCCTGGAAGAAACCATAGTTGCATGTTATTGAGCATGTCTGCCATGAAACATTTGATTTCTCAGAACTTCTAGTGATGTGATGCTTCACAGAACTCTGGGTTTATATAGCATTTTAGCAGTTCCTCATAAAAGGCACCTGATATCTGGCCCAACCCCCTCAGAAAAATGAGGTGAAGAGAGCAGATGCATTGTGGGTGAAGTCAAGCACCAAATCAACAGCAGAGTCAGGCCTCACACCCGGGACTTCTACCTCCCAACCTTTTCATTTTTTCCCAAATCTTTGTACTTACCTGCCTCGTTAAACACAATTAAGAAGCCTATGAGGTGTGCCATTCAGCTGGAGTATAAAAATGAAATGGACAGTTTTAGCTATTAACCTAGTTCATAAATTCCAATGGATGAAAAGCTTTTATTCACTTTTACTTAGAAAAATAGCCAAAGTGAAGAGAAATGATCTCAGAGCATCATGGCACAGTTGTCACAGTTGAATGAATGAAAGAAATAATGAAGTGGAAGCAGAGCTTAAGGTATTCTAGTTTAAGAGTATGACAGGACCAGGGAATATTGAGTCCTAAGCCTCAGAAGGCAGGTAGAGGTGGTAGGTTCTTTGCTCCAGGCCTTAACCTGTGACAGCAACAGGTCTGTAAATGTGGAATATCAGTTTGTGAATGTTCTGGTTGCAATTGTACCAGATGGAATTCGGGATTCCGATTCAGCTGACACCGAATGAATGCTTGTCACACACTTGATGGTGGACAAGACACAGTTTCTGCCTTAGTAAGAGGAGTCAGAAGTAGCCAGGGGAGGAAAATAACTATGAGAGTCTAAGTACTATTGGGCAGATACCAGAGATGTGCTTCAGGTAGACAGAGAAGAGTGCCCTTAGCTCTGGCCAGGCGTAGAGGGAGGGCTTCCTGGTTTCCTTTCCTTGAAAACCAGCATTTTCGAGAAATGCCATCCATGAGAAGTAAAACGTTGCAAAGAGAGAAAGCCAGAGGGAAGGGCAAGCACTCCATTTTGGGACTTGGGGTTTGGTGGAATTGAAAGGATTAGAGTGGACCGTTTTCTTCTTCCTCTAGCGCCAGCCACACCCACACCCCCTTCTATCAGATGGGAGTTAAAGCGCAAGGCTAGTTTGCCTGGGGTAAAGGAGGTAAGCCCACCACTGAGAATGCCAGGGGTCAGACCTTTTGTAGCCTGTGTCCAAGGTGTTTGGTTTGGGGACTCTGGGAGTAGTGTCTCTGTGGGGAAGCTTTCTGGCAGCTCCAGCACCACTCCACTCCCTCCCCTTCAGTCTGCAGAGGCAGCCTCAGAGTTGGTGATTTTCTGTTTGCAAAAGTGGAGGGCTGAGCAAGGGTGCATTTCTATAAGTGGCACGACTATAGAGATTGCTTGGGTGAGGCCAGGGGCAAGTGCCCTTGACTTCTGACCTTCAGTAAGTCCCTCTTAGGCCCATCCATTTCTCTGTCATCATCCAGAGGATAAAAAAAATAGCCCTGTTTCTCTCAGCAAAGGCTCAATCCCTCCACTTGGACAGCTTGCCTGTCCTTTCTGTTGCTTCCTCAGCAGTGCCTTGGTGTCCCCTTCCTTGTCCTCCAGCATCTGACACACAGCTTTAGGTAACTGGACTTTAGAGCCACGAGAGGATGGCCTTGCATATTTTGTTCACTGTTACTTTTCCCTGGGCTTGGTGCACAGTAGGTGCTTAATACATTTGAAAGGGACCATTCGATAAAGGACAGAAATGGTATGGACCTAACAGAAGCAGAAGATATTAAGAAGAGGTGGCAAGAATACACAGAAGAACCATACAAAAAAGATCTTCACGACCCAGATAATCACGATGGTGTGATCACTCACCTAGAGCCAGGCATCCTGGAATGTGAAATCAAGTGGGCCTTAGAAAGCATCACTACAAACAAAGCTAGTGGAGGTGATGAAATTCCAGTTGAGCTATTTCAAATCCTGAAAGATGATGCTGTGAAAGTGCTGCACTCAATATGCCAGCACATTTGGAAAACTCAGCAGTGGCTCCAAGACTGGAAAAGGTCAGTTTTCATCTCAATCCCAAAGAAAGGCAATGCCAAAGAATGCTTAAACTACCACACAATTGCACTCATCTCACATGCTAGTAAAGTAATGCTCAAAATGCTCCAAGCCAGGCTTCAACAATACGTGAACCGTGAACTTCCTGATGTTCAAGCTGGTTTTAGAAAAGGCAGAGGAACCAGAGATCAAACTGCCAACATCCGCTGGATCATGGAAAAAGCAAGAGAGTTCCAGAAAAACATCTATTTCTGCTTTGTAGACTATGCCAAAGCCTTTGACTGTGTGGATCACAATAAACTGTGGAAGATTCTTCAAGAGATGGGAATACCAGACCACCTGACCTGCCTCTTGAGAAACCTATATGCAGGTCAGGAAGCAACAGTTAGAACTGGACGTGGAACAACAGACTGGTTCCAAATAGGAAAAGGAGTCCGTCAAGGCTGTATATTGTCACCCTGCTTATTTAACTTCTATGCAGAGTACATCATGAGAAACGCTGGACTGGAAGAAGCACAAGCTGGAATCAAGATTGTCGGGAGAAATATCAATAACCTCAGATATGCAGATGACTCCACCCTTAAGGCAGAAAGTGAAGAGGAACTAAAAAGTCTCTTGATGAAAGTGAAAGAAGAGAGTGAAAAAGTTGGCCTAAAGCTCAACATTCAGAAAACTAAGATCATGGCATCTGGTCCTATCACTTCATGGGAACTAGATGGGGAAACAGTGTCAGACTTTATTTTGGGGGGCTCCAAAATCACTGCAGATGGTGACTGCAGCCATGAAATTAAAAGACGCTTACTCCTTGGAAGAAAAGTGATGACCAACCTAGATAGCATATTCAAAAGCAGAGACATTACTTTGCCAACAAAGGTCCGTCTAGTCAAGGCTATGGTTTTTCCAGTAGTCATGTATGGATGTGAGAGTTGGACTGTGAAGAAAGCTGAGCGCCAAAGAATTGATGCTTTTGAACTGTGGTGTTGGAGAAGACTCTTGAGAGTCCCTTGGCCTGCAAGGAGATCCAACCAGTCCATTCTAAAGGAAATCAGTCCTCGGTGCTCATTGGAAGGACTGATGCTGAAGCTGAAACTCCAGTACTTTGGCCACCTCATGTGAAGAGTTGACTCATTGGAAAAGACTCTGATGCTGGGAGGGATTGGGGGCAGGAGGAGAAGGGGCTGACAGAGGATGAGATGGCTGGATGGCATCATGGACTTGATGGACTTGAGTTTGAGTAAACTGCAGGAGTTGGTGGACAGGGAGGCCTGGCGTGGTGCTATTCATAGGGTCGCAAAGAGTTGGACACAGCTGAGTGACTGAACTGACTGATTGAAGGAACTTCAGGTATTTCCAGGCATTCTATGGGTAGTTGTGGTTTCATATTCCGACAGTTTTAAAAGCTCAGAGAACCTCATTGCTGGTTCAGGTTTAAAGACACTCGATGCACTTTTATTGTCATTACCATCTATTCAGGATTTGAGGTGCCTCTCTCCTCAGGCCTGGGTTTCCCCTTAGTGTCAGCTAGCACCACACTCATGTATCAGGGCCAGCTCCTTCACAGGCATGGCTGAGGATCCTGAGTTCTGGCCTGAGCATCCTGCATACCCCAGGTCTCCTTTCCAGGGAGTGACTGGGCCCACTGCCCTGCCCTGCCCTGCGAAGCAATCTGATGTCCCAGAAACAGCCCTGGATGTTGAGTCCAGGGACTGGCTTTGTGGCACAGCAAGTCTCCCAGAGCCTGTTCTCCCCCAGCCTGTGAACCAGCATCTTTGTGCCTGCTTGTTCATTGGGTGGCTGTGGGTACTTGGTAAATTATCAAGTACAAACCAAAGATTGGGCCTTATGCTTTATAGTGTGGCAGTTTGTGGCAAAATGGATGAGGAAAACCTATACACTTGCCAGCCAGAGCTGTTACTTAGTAGCTCCTCTTTCTCTAGGAGGCTCACAGACAACTAAAGAGACTGATTTCAAAAATATTTTATGTAAAACAAAGAGGAATAGTAATAGCTAACATGTGAATGCTGTGTTAAGCACTTTAATAAGATGAATCCTGTTTCATCTTCAACCAGCCCCATGAGGTGTCTGTCAGCCCAGCTTTACTCCGGAGGGAGGAAGTTGAGTGACTTCTCCAAGGTCACCTGGCAAAAGGCAGAACCAACTTCTAACCTGGAGCCCCACACTCTTAACTCTTGCCCTCCCACACTTCAGCAGCCCTCTGAGGAGAGAGCATGTGCTCTGTACATTGTTTTTAGAGGATCTGTTTTTGCTGGGAGCTGCTCCATGTTCACACTGAGTATGTCCCATGGGAGCTCATACCTGTGCCTCTGGAGTCCCTTTCTGAAGGCAGTCTTGCAGGCCTAGTAACAGGCTGGCCTGGGTGCCATGGGAGGAAGGAGGTAATCTGCTGGGGGCCTTTCTGGTGTTGTGTCACAGAAGACGTGGCTGTCTATGCTGGAGGAGGCACGGGCACCACTGGTGGAAGCACCGTGCAAGGTTGACGCAGGGTCTGTTTGTCTGTGCAGGTGCTGTCTCTACCCACACTCCCGCAACACAAAATGCCCTTCAATGGTGAGAAGCAGTGTGTGGGCGAGGACCAGCCATGCGATTCTGACTCTTCCCGGTTTTCCGAGAGCATGGCTTCTCTCAGTGACTACGAGTGCTCCAGGCAGAGCTTCACAAGTGACTCCTCCAGCAAATCCAGCTCTCCGGCCTGTAAGCCGACAGGGAGTAGAGCCTGGGGGGTGCTGGGCATGGTTCTAGACACACATGTTTGTTTTATCTTTAAATCAATATTTTAAAAAATACTTATTTATTTATCTGGCTAGGCCAGGTCTCAGTTGCAGCCTGCAGGCCCTATTTTTAGTTGCAGCATGCAAACTCTTAGTTGTGGCATGTGGGATCTAGTTCCCTGACCAGGGATCAAACCCACGCCCCCTGCGTTGGGAGCGTGGAGTCTTACCCACTGGACCACCAGGGAAGTCCCTAGATGCATGTTTGAGTGAGAGCAAAGTCCTGACTTCCCCTCCTTTCTAGACATATTGGAATGTCACTTGAAGGGCACCCCAGCTGTCTTGTACACACTCTCAGCAATAAATAGCCACTGAATATTAAAAAGCAGAGACATTACTTTGCCAACAAAGGTCCGTCTAGTCAAAGCTATGGTGTTTTTCAGTAGTCATGTATGGATGTGAGAGCTGGACCATAAAGAATGATGAGCACCAAAGAATTGATGATTTTGAACTGTGATGTTGGAGAAGACTCTTGAGAGTCCCTTGAACTGCAAGGAGATCAAACCAGTCAATCCTAAAGGAAATCAGTCCTGTGTATTCATTGGAAAGGCTGATGCTAAAACTGAAACTCCAATACTTTGGCCATCTAATGTGAAGAACAGACTCATTGGAAAAGGCCCTGATACTGGGCAATATTGAAGGCAGCAGGAGAAGTGGATGACAGAGGATGAGATGGTTGGATGGCATCACTGACTCGAAAGACATGAGTTTGTGTAAGCTCCAGGAGTTGATGATGGACAGGGAAGCCTGGCATGCTTCCCTATGAGGCCATAGGGTCTCAGAGTCAGACAGGACTGAGCAACTGAACTGAACTGAAGTTTACAGTCCATCTGTTTTTATTTTCATCACAGTCTCTGATCTTTGGTTTGACTGTAAATCAGATCTTCCAACCCCACCCTGTCTTCTCTCTCACTTGGTGGAAAACTGCTCCTCGAGATCTTTTTTTGAGTCACATTCAGGCAGAATTCAAATCAGTCCTTTCTGATTTACGTGGAAGGAAACTTGCCTCAACTCAAGGGTCAGGCAGGAAGTGAATCTAATGGGTTTCCTGCTGATTTCAAAAACCGTTGTGCAAATCACCCCAGAAAAGGGGTGCCCATGAGGAGAATTACTACACCAGGGATGTGAGAGTTAAAAGATGGCCATAGAGACATCTTTTTCCTTTTTTGTGTGTGGATGCTAGAGATGTGCAAAGCAGTGTATTTGTCTTTTATTTATTTTTTTTAAGCTTTTTAATTGACATTTTATATAGAAAATATAACCCCTTAAGTTGTCAGTGCAAATGCAGAGAGAAGCAACTAACATTAATATGATCAAATACCCTCTTTGGAAAAAGCTTGTTCATCTGTATTTAAGTTAGTACATTCTCATTTTTTAAAACATGGAAAAGTAGATAGAAAAGAAAATATTGCCTGTAACGTCACCCAAAGGTGACAGCTGTGACAGTGTTTTGTCGTATTTTCATTCTTCACATAGACATACATGTGCACATGTACTCTTTTTGCTTACTATTTTAACTAAAACATTTACTCATGATAATGTTTTTTTAAACATTTTTATGACTACTTATTACTTTATCAAGTGAATATAACATCAGTTTATTTAACTTCTGTTTATCATTGGGCATTTAGTTCATTTCCTTTTTTTTTTTTTTTTTGCTTTACAAATAGTGCATTATGAACATTGTAGTGCATAAAGCCTTTCGAAGAATTCCTTTGTATTTAATTAGGTTCCTGGACTAAAGGGTACAGACATTTTCAAGGAGAATGTTGATGGGAAAGAGAATTGGCAAAAGAATTTGTTAGCAGCCACCCAGCTTTCAGTGCTTTCTCTCATTCTTTATACTATATACAGGGTTGACGTCTCCAGCAGGGCACCTGGGCATCCTGAAGAAGGATTTTACTAATTGTGTACCACCATTCCTTCCATTCCTTCCTCCTCCTCGTCTTCCTCTTCCATCTCCCTCTTCTCCACCATCTCCTTGTCTGCTTCTCATTTCTGAAATTATTTTAGATAGCAAAGCACTGGTGGCAGTCAGCATTATTTAAGGCAGTGGTTTTTAATTAACAGAAGCTGAGAGTTCCAGGAATGATTTCAAAAAGACATGACTTACTAGAATAATTTTTGAATAATATTTTTCAAATAGCTGAAATAATTCTTTATTCCCTATTTCCTACTGAGAAGTAGATGATCAACTTATCAGATTTATTTTAATTATCTGCATTTATGGAATTTTTGCCACGTTCCTTACTTAAATTATCTTGTTTAATTACTTCAGGACAGTCCTTCGAGCAGGTTAAGTTATGCTTCAGTGAGGTCAAATGGTAACCACCAATTAGCAAAACTTATAATTATGCTATACTGCATAGTTTTAAAAAATCAGTTAGTTCATAGTGAGCCAGCTTAAATTAATATTATGAATTACAGTATAAAAAGTAGTCATCAATTTCCTGTAGAGTACATGTAATAGATGCAGATAGTAGTATGTGCTGAAAAATGAAGTGATTTAATTTTTAAAAGTAACTTGTAATAGCCTATACTAATAAAAAATTTCTAAGAAACATTTGACAGTTTATTATCAATACAGTAACTGAAGCTATCAAAGGAATTTAAAAATTTTTGAAGCCATAAGTATCAAGCATGGGAATCTACCTGCTTTAGTATACATTCTTCTTACTTGTAAAACCTTGAAAATAATACGCTGGAGTAGCTTAAACCTTGTGTGCATCAGAACGTGTCACTAGTTGGCAATCCTCTTCCACAATTCCTTTGTTTTCTTTTCAGCAACGAGCCCTCCCAGGGTTGTGACATTTGACGAAGTGATGGCTGCAGCAAGGAACTTGTCAAACATGACTCTTGCTCACGAGATAGCTGTAAATGAGAACTTTCAACTGAAACAGGATGCCCTCCCTGAGAGCAGGTAACCTGGAGGCATCTGTTGTGCATGAACTGTGCTGCAGGCTCTGTGTGTGTGTATGTGTGTGTCCTGCAAACACAAATATTCACACTGATTCCTGGACAGTCTCATATAATGTCTACTGGGAGTTAACAGTACAGTAAGCCCCTACATATGAACCTTCAAGTTGCAAACTTTCAAAGATTCGAGTGTGCCCCTGTATGCCAGCTGTTGGACTGTGCTACTGTACTTTTAAAGGTACAATACTGTAAGACTAAAAATGTTGTATTTTTTGTGTGTGCTTATTTTTTGTGTATTACTTGTGTGAAAAATATTATAAAACTATTACAATATAGTACTCTACAGCCAATTGTGTGAGTTGGGTACCTAGTCTAACTTTGTTGGTACAGGCATGCTAAGTCACTTCAGTCATGTCTGACTCTGCAGTCTCATGGACTGTAGCCCACCAGGCTCCTCTGTCCATGGGATTCTCCAGGCAAGAATACTGGAGCGGGCTGCCATGCGAACCAATTGGACTTACAGACGTGCTCTCAGAATGGAACTCATTCATATATAGGGGACTTACTATATTTAGTTCTCTAACAAGGTCTTTTATTTGTTTTTAAAACCATTCTTCTAGGGAATAGGTCACTCATAGAGTTTTAGAATTCAGTTTGTATGTCACTTCCTGAGCGGAGCTTTTCCTGACATTCCTGAGCCCACTAGACTACATGAAATCACCTTCTAAAGACTCCTAAAGCCCCCTCTCCCTCTGTTAAGGTGTCTTATAATTGTTAAGGTGTCTTATAATATTAGGTTCGATGTCTGTCTTTTCCACTGGACCCAAAGCCCTGTTAATGGAGAAACTATGTCTATATTGTGTGCTCTGTTCTTATTGCCCAGCAGAGTGCCTGACACATTGTACATGCTCAAGAAATGTTTTCAGCCTGACTTATTAAAAACTGATATTCAGATTGTAAAAGATAAATGAATGCAGCTGAGCTGCCAGAATGATGCGTCTGTCTAGAAGCCTAGATAGGAGGTAGGAATCATAACAGCATAGGGACCCCCGGTTAACATCATGCCCAAGGGATCTCTAGTTAGAGCCATGTCCTTATACCCCACCTCAGTCTTTCCAGTTTTGGTGGTTCACAAGTCCCCTGGGACAAAGAGAAGAAAAGGCTTGAAGCCATGACTGCAGGTGAATAAGTTTTAGAGGCAAAATTGGCCCATGGATAACAACACTGAATCTGAAAGCTCACAGTGCCATTTATAAATCAGGAGGCATTCTCTCTATCAGTGAAGACAACATATATTTGATTCCATTCAGCAAGTTTTTGTTTTAAAGCAGGAAAAGAGTAAACATAGTAGTTTTCCTTTTTAAAATTATGGATCATAGTCCTCCTCCTGGGGATGTTCATAATAATCATGAATACTTTTTAAGATTACTGGCCAAAGTAGGTGTATCTGTTTGGTTTTCTACGGTGATCGCATTTCACTACGATCCTTTTTATCAGCTCTGCTGCTCTACCCCCAGGCTAGGTCGCCATCGTCTCTGACCTGGACTCTTTCTATCCTAGCTGGTTGTCCAGTCTTCATCCTTAGCTCCTGGAAGTCCATCCTCCACATACACAGTCAGCCACAGTTATCTTTCTAAAGGGTAAATCAGATTAAATCCTGATTTTGCTTAAAAACCTTCAGTGGTTCTATCACACTTAGAATAAATATTCCAACTCTATAGTATGACTAGCAAGGCCCTTCTTCACCAACCGTGCCTCTTATTCCTTCCCTCCTGATTGCTTCAGCCACACTGGCTTCCTTGGTGATCCTGCGGCACACCAGCTTGATCCTATCCCGAGGATTTTTTCCGTCTTCCTTCTTTTTTAATGTTTTTCCCATAGGTCTTTACCAGCTGCTTTCTTTTCCCCATTCGTGTCTTAGAGAAGCTTTCTTCTACCGCCCCATAGAATGGGCACCCTCTTCATCACTGTGGACCGCATTGTCTTCCTCTGCCTTCCTTGTGGCTCTGAAATTGTCTTACTCACTGTCAGTGTGTTTTTTGTCTTTCTGTTCCTGCCAACATATAAGCTTTTTGAGAGCACACTCTTTTTGAAACACCCCAGTGCCTGAAACAGGGACTACCACATATTGAATTTTGAATAAACATTTATTGACTAATAAAAATGAATTTTTAAATTTAAAATGAGTATGATTTTTGAAGTGCAGCAAAAGACAAATTGGGAATATTTGTGCTTTAAATTCATAAGTTGCAAATACAGACTGAATGAGGGCCCTTTAGAATCAGACAGACCTTGGGGTTTGACCTGGCTCTGCTGAGACTGTATCTGAGCCTCACATTCTCCACAATACTCACTCTGAATGCATGCTCCTGGGCATGTAAGTGCCTTGCACATGGGTATTTTGATACTGTGGAAGATAGGAATTCCCCTTTTCTTCATTTTCTGCCATGGCTAGAAAATGTGAGCAAGAGAAACAGCACACAGGATTCGGACACATTACCTTTGCTTAAAAGTGAAATAGCATAGCATTAGCTGTTGCCCTTTCAGATAATTCTCCACAGTGGCTAAGTTGTTACTATTTTTTTTTCATCAAAGCATCATCCTTTATTACTTTTGACAAATGAGGAGACAGGCAATTGCTCTCAAAGCACTGTCTCCTTTACTGTTTAAAAAATGGCTGACTCTCATATTTTACCAAGTATTTTCTTGGGGAGAAACACTTGGTAAAATAAGTCAGATTTCTGATACTGGGTAGGAATACTTATAAATGATTTGACTGATCTCATCACTACCCACCCAAAAGTAGAAATCTAAGAAGTTTGGAAAACTTAAACTCTGACATCCTTCAAGGAGCTATAAAGTTGTTTTAGCTCATTCCTGCTTGGTGCATTCAAGCCAAATACCTGCGGCTTGTAAAGTCAAGAGCAAAAATCCATTCCTGCAATGTGTGCCTTTCTAATTGTTCTGTAATTGCTTGAAAGCATTTCAGACATTGGGAATGACATTTATGTTGAATAAATCTACTCAGGCAACTAGACTAAGTTTTAACATTTAAAGTGGCTGAGTAGAGTATAGTATTTGCAGTTACAAAAACAGTTTTAAGTCACGCTTCTCAGAAAGCTAGTTTTTATTTCTAACATTATTGTATATTTTAGCTATTTGAGCTTTAAAAAGAAAAATTTAAGTGATATGCTCAACTGTCAAATTATCAATTCATTTACCATGCATTCAGTAAACCTTCAGTAAATACCAAGCACTATGCTAGGTGTGGTGGCAGGTACCTAGAAGAAGTGGCCTCTATCTGAGAGAGGCGCACAGCCCTGTGAGGGATAGAAACTTCAAGTGATTACAGTTCAGGGAAATATGTGCTTTTCTAAAAGCAGTTTCAAAGTGGTATAGGAGTTCGGTGGGGATGTGTATTTTAACACGCATCTATTTTGGGACATTGACATTGACAGGATAAAGCAAGGTGGCCACCTATTCTATTGTGAAGCTTTCCTAGGAAGGCTCCTATTTCAGCAGTGTGGTCTGGCCAACTTTAAATGGGACATCTAAGCTGGAGCTGGCAGGCATTCAAATGCATGTCTCCTTGGGGCCAATCTGTTCTGTTCCATGCCACGAAACGTCCGCTATTAAGGAAAGAACAACTTGGCCACCTCATCCGAAAAACCTAGACCAGATCTGAAGATCTGTGTAGGAGACTAGCTGTGGGAACTTCCCTGGTGGTCTGATGGTTGAGATTCTGCTGCCAATGCAGGGGTTACAGGTTTGATCCCTGGTCTGGGAATTAACATCCCACATGCTGTGCAGTGTGGCCAAAATATTGGAAAAAAAAAGGGGGGGGGGTGGATGGGTGAAATAAGGTATTTCCTTAGGATGGAATTTTGTTTATTTTTATTTCTGGCTGCACCAGGTGTTGCTTTTACATGGGCTTTCTCTGGTTGCAGGGCATGGGCTTCTCATTGCTGTGGCTTCTCTTGTTGTGGAGCTCAGGCTTTAGATGCGGGCTTCAGTAGTTGTGCACAGAAGTTCAGTAGCTGTGGCTCCAGGCTTAGTTGCTCCATGGCATGTGGAATCTTCCCAGACCAGGGATCAAACCTGGGTCTGCTGCACTGACAGGCAGATTCTTATCCATTGTGCCACCAGGGAAGTCGTAGGACAGAATTTTATGAACTTGTTGAAAGCTATAGGAAGGAAGCACTTAAAAAATTTAGGGGAGACACTGAAGACAGAATATTAAATGAAATAAGTATATACTATTGTACAGACCACTACTATAAAAATTGTATTAAGACCATTCATTGAAATATGTCAAATATGTCAAAAGATTAATAATAGAATTATGAGCAGTTTTTAATACTCTGTTTTTCTGCATTTCCTAAGATTTATACAATGTGCATATTTCTTTTATAATTAGGAAAAATAGTGCTTATGTTAAAAAAAAGTGATTCATTTCATTCCCATAGCTTGGCCGGTCGAGTGAGGCACATTGTCCATCAGGCCTTCTGGGATGTCTTGGAATCAGAACTGAATGCAGAGCCTCCCGAGTATGAACACGCCATCAAACTGTTCGAAGAAATCAGAGAGGCAAGTTGATGTTGTTTGTATTCATTAGTAATCCTCTGCCCCCACCCCGCCCCAGAGGCTGTTTTTCTGTTAAGAGTATTGGAGGCTTCTTTTGAAACACTGAGCCAGAGTTTTTGGAAGAGTTTTTGCTTGCATCTCTGAGAGGAGGATGGAGACGGGGGAAGAGGGCAGTGACAGGAACACAGGCCCGTGCTTAGCTGGTAGGTGGCGGCTATGGTGCTTCAGAGCACAGAGCCCAGATTAGATAGGTCTGCTTTAGTGATCTGCTTCTGCTTTCTCCTAAGTCTCAGTCTCCTGAGTGAGTGAAGTGAAAGTCGCTCAGTCGTGTCCAACTCTTTGCGACCCCATGAACTATACAGCCCATGGAATTTTCTAGGCCAGAATACTGGAGTGGATAGCCTTTCCCTTCTCCAGGGGATCTTCCCAACCTAGGGATCAAACTCAGGTTTCTTGCCTTGCAGGCAGAGTCTTTACCATCTGAGATGCAAGGGAAGCCGAAGTCTCCTGAGTAGTTGCAAGAATTAAATCAGATGACAGTCATGGCTAACATTTCACAAGACACTTGCTCTGTGCTAGCACTAGAGTATTCATTTATTCCTTACCATAATGCTATGAGGTAGTTATGCCTGTTACTATTTTATATAAAGAAACTGAGTTCCCTGACTCATCCAAGGTCACACAGCTTTGAGGGGCAGAAGGTATTTGAACTGAGGCACTCCTGCTCAGAGATCATGCTCCTAACCACATGCTGTGTGTATGAGTACAGTGTCTACTGTGTTGTGAATAGGTTGCCCCCATAGTATATAATGTGCATGCATGCATGCTAAGTTGCTTTAGTTGTGTCCGACTCTTTACAACCTTATGGACTGTAACCCACCAGCCTCCTCTGTCTATGAGATTATCCAGGCAAGAATACAGAAGTGGGTTCCCATGCCTCCCTCTAGGGATCTTTCCAACTCAGGGATTGAATCCCTGTCTCTTACATCTCCTGCATTGCCAGGAGGGTTCTTCACCACTAGTGCCATCTGGGAAGCCGATAATATATATTTCACATGTAAATATACTGTATTATACCAATGGGGCCTGTGGGGGTGTTGCCATTTGCCCTTCTTTAAAAGGTTCTTTTGGATCCCTGATCTGCAACTTTCTCTTTCTTTGCATGATTTCTCTGTAAACTTTTTCAAGTTCTTTCAATACTATTGCTTCCTTACCAGTTATTTTCATTATGATGGTGTTAGTAACTTCCCACAGGAGGGAAGGGAAGGCTTTCATTCAGAAGTGCCGGGGTCCAGCCCTAGTGGATCCAGGGTAATTCGAAGGGTGGACGGAATCAGCGAAGAAAAACTTACTTATTTAGAAATGTAAAGAGAGATTAGGGAAGAATAGTATAGTAGGAAAATTAGTGGAGAAAAGAGGCTGAATAACTTGGTTTACTCAGAGAGCTAATAAAACCTCAAGACAAGAGGTTTGCACCATCTACGTAGGCCACTGGCACCCGCTTGAATAGTGGAGGGTACCCCGCCTTGGGCTCCCTCTCGTGTGGGTCTTAGAAGCCAGGGCAAGTAAGTAGACATGGTGAGCCTACACGCCCCACATGGGAATTCAGCCAGAAAAGAAGGAGAAAAGACCACACGGGGGAAACCAGTCTTTCCAGTGACTGGCTCATCCTTTATTGTTTGGGAAAGCCTTTTATACTTCTGGTTGTACATAGAGATCAATGGATAATACAAAATTATGCAGCATCAGCAGCCCTGACTCTTATCGAGACCAGGCTTTCTCTCTGCGTACCTAGCTGTATACACAAGTCTTAGGTGATTTACATCATCTTCTGGCCAGGAGGCCAATTAACATTTTACAGCCCTTTTCTGATAAGGGTCTGTCAACCAGAAAACTTATTTGCCCTTAAAAGTGTTGTTCTTCCCAAAGTCTGGTGCCACTCTCAGAAAGCACTAATTAAGGTCACATTCTTACATAGCAAAGACACAACGATTTATAACAAAGAGAAAGTTTACTAACTCAAAAGCCTAGTGTTGCTAACATCAAAACTACTATATTCCTTTTTCTATATCCCAATTACATTGATTAATATCCTCCAGGTGCCTAAAAGATGAAGAATATGGAGGTCTGGCAGCAGTCATTGACTCAACAGTGAAACCCATCACCAGTATAATTTTTAGCTTTTTAGGAAAGGTTCTATATCTTTAAGATGCTTTAAGCTTCGTGCCTCTCGCAGTTGGGGGCTGTAAACAATCACAAGTGTAGTTAAACCTGTCAGGCAAGTTAGAGAGCCATCAAAGGGGTTTGAGCTGAAACACTCCTTTTATTTGCAGGAGACTGTCAATTGGAGCTCTAAGTTAACTTTTTCCAGAGAAAGGTGGTGGGGAATAGCCCCCTGTTATGTCAAAAGAGTGGAAAGCACAGTACAATAAAGCAGGCAGACTCTGGTTTTTGGGGGTAGATGTTCAAGAAAATTCAGCGAGGCTCCCTTAAGGCCCGACTCGCCTTTGCCTGTCGGACCCCTTAACCTCCTGACCTTTACCATGGACGGGACTCCTCGTGCTGGCTCCCGGCACAGAAGATAGAGCTTTCTTTTTAGGATAGGACCCTGTCATGCTTCTCTGATCCACCACTGAGTCGGGGCAAACTTCTATGATATCCAGGGCATTCAAATACTGAGGGCAGGGAGCTTGGTCATCTAGACACTGAATTTTAAAAAATGACAGCCTTTCTTCATGTAATGATGCTGTTCATTCTCCCTGTGCAGATTCTTCTCTCTTTCCTGACTCCTGGTGGCAACAGGCTTCGCAACCAGATTTGTGAAGTTTTAGACACAGACCTCATTAGGCAGCAGGCTGAGCACAGTGCTGTCGACATCCAAGGCCTGGCCAACTACGTCATCAGTACCATGGGAAAGCTGTGCGCCCCTGTGCGAGATGACGACATCCGAGAGTTGAAGGCTACCAGCAACATCGTGGAGGTGCTGAGGTTAGTGCCGGCTGCTTGCATTTTCTTAAGGTACCTATGAGTGCATTCAGAAGGGAAATGTGGGAATTGAGGGGCACAGAATAGTAACTGGTCTCCCAAAGGAACCCTTAACCCTAGGGGAAAAACTGACTAAGCAAGGGGTCAATCATTTATTGTGTGCGTGGAACTTTCACATAGAATGAGCAAACAAAGGTGTTAGTTGGCAGTGCTGGGCCCTAGAGATGCAGTGATGAAAGGGGCAGATATGATCTCTGACCCCAGGGAGTTTACAATTTAATGAGGAGACAACCCTGAACAAGGAATTACAGTTGTGATAAAGCTCTGTGGGAGGGGAAGTAGAGAGGATTAATAGGGACCCCAGCAGAGGCACCTAATCTCGTCAAGGATACAGGAAGCTTTGATTAGGTAGGGTATTGGAGCTGCTTTGACATGTAAACCTTGAATTCTTAGTGATTTAACCACTAAAAGTTTGTTTCTCACTCATGCCACAGTCTGAGTCAGGGATTCTTGGTCAGGCAGCCTTCCAAGAGCCAGTCAGGGACCCAGGCTCCTTCTCTCCTTGGCTCCACCCAGGTCTTTGGAGTCCTTTACATTCAGCTGGTGAATGGGGAAGAGATCATGAGGAAGGCATGCTGCTGCTGTTTAGTCGCTCAGCGGTGTCTGACTCTTCTGCGACCCCATGAACTGTAGCCCACCAGGCTCTTCTGTCCATGGGATTTTCCAGGCAAGATTACTGGAGTGGGTAGCCATTCCCTTCTCTAGGTGATCTTCCCAATCTAAGGACTGAACCCACTGAGCCACCCAGGAAGCCCTGAGGAAGGCCTATTAAATGTTTAACCACCTCGCCCCAGAAGTGACATATTCCACTGACTGTGCCTAGTCCTGCGGTCCCACGTAGATTGAAGTGGGTCTAGGCAATGTGATTGCTGTGTGGAATCACATTTCCCAGCCACACATCCACACTGCAGAAAGGGAAATGGACCTTTGGTGGTTGGTTAGCTAACTCTGCTGCAGCTTCCCTAAGGAAGTGAGGTATACAGTAAGATCATAAAGACTCTAGTTTGGCTGTGATCCCAGAGGAAAGAGGAGTCTACAGCACTTTGTGCCACTAAGACAAATTCTTCTCCCTAACCCCTTTTGTGTGTGTGTGTGAATACAGCCACATAGAGAATTAAATTTCATGTAATAGTATTGGAAAGGGAAGGGGAGGAAACTGGTTTGCATATAGCAAGTTCCTTATTTTCTGACTTTGAGAAAGTTGACAATTTCTTAAGTCACACTTTCTTCATCTGTAAAATGGGTTGTAAATATCCTTAAGAGTTGTGCTCAGCTTTGGCAGGTTGAGATTCTTCAGCTGTGGAATCCTTGCTTTGAATGATCTTATTACCCATGTGTGATAATCAAATCTGTGGCATTCATCTTGCTCGTATATTGAGCACTTAGTGGTTGGTACTGTCCCTGCATTTCTAATATGCTATCTCATTGACTCTTCACAACATCTCTCCAAGGTTGATCTTGTCCCTTTCTTTCACAGGTGAGGAAACTAAGGCTCAGAGAGATTGAGTAACTTGTTCCTGGCCACAGAGCTGGTCAGTTGTGAAGCTCTAATTGAACACAGGGCTGCCCAGCTCTGAAATGCAGTGTTTTCCCTGGTGCTTCACTGTCCTGTCCTTCTCTTTTTTCTTTTTCCTTATTTCCTTAGGAATAGAAACAGGGTATACTATATTCAGACTCCTTAAAATTTCAGGGACTTTCAAATGAAAATTCCTTCTTGAATCTTTTTTTATCTCATTGTTAAGACTCACTGTTTATACTTCTTAGTGTCTGTCAGTCTATGGCTGAATGTAATGAATCAGTTGGAAGTATATTTGCTAAAGCAAATACTCTTGAGATCTCTGGAAGAATACATTTGGAATGCATGTGTAATGCCTTTTATGAAACGTGTCCTTGTCAAAGTGATTGGAATTTCAAAACCGTTTCGGAGATGTTTATCTTTTCCAGCCTGTAAAATAAATAATAGTTAGTGAATTTCAGATGATTTTCTTGATTACCTGTGTAACTATTTTAACTCTGAAATTTTTAGACAAATATTCCATGTCCTGGACCTCATGAAAATGGACATGGTGAATTTTACAATTCGGAGTCTCAGACCACATCTTCAGCGCCAGTTGGTAGATTATGAGAGAACCAAGTTCCAAGAAATTTTAGAAGAAACTCCAAGTAAGTAAACTATGTGTGGATATATATTGAAATGGGGTGAAATATGGCATTTTGGTTTTTGATATCTTAAATAGTATTACTAAAGACTTTTGGCATTTCTGTTCAACATTTTTTTGACTTCTAAAATTAATATTACAAACTTACAGCTGTTAACTTAGATCCCAGGAACTGCGTAAGCACTACTCTTTATGCATTAAAAAAAAGAAAGAAACATTTATTAACCACCTGCTGTGTCCCAGATACATCTTGGGTGCTGTAGATATGAACAAAAAATAAAGTTGCAGCTCCCAAGGAGATGGCCGAGAAGACATGACAGAAAAACAAGCATATGTGGTCAGATGTGTTATTTAGTGCTATGAATAAAAGTAGGATAAAGAAACAGACAGTAATGGGGCAGGAGTGAGGGTTAGAGGTTATTTTTTTTTTAGGTGAGGTGGACTGAGAAGCCTCTCAGAGAAGTAACATTTGAGCAGAGTTTGCAAAGGAATGAGGAAGGGCCATGTGAAGATGTGAGGGAAGAACATTCCAGCCAGAGAGAGCTGCAAGTACAAAGGCCTTGCAGTAGAAACTTGCTTGTGTTTTGCACAAACACAGGGCAGACAGTGTGGCTGGAGTAGAGCAGGCAGGAAAGAGTGGTTACAGTTGAGGCCAAGAAGTAGACCGAGGCAAGCCCTATAGAGCCTTGTTAGGAAATAAGAGGAATTTGGATTTCAGTCCAAATGTGATGGGGAGTCATTGGAGAGCTTGAACAGGGACGCAGCATCTGCTTTTTATTTTTAAAACATACTCTGGCTCCTGGGTAGAGAATAAATCATATGGGAGCAAGAAGGGAAACGGGGACACCAATTAGGTGGTATCACAGATGGCGGATGGTCCAAATGGTGGTGGTAGAAGGTAGTGAGAAGAGATCAGGTTCTGGTTGTATTTTGAAAATGGAATAACAAGATTTGCTGCAAGTTGGATAAGGGAAAAACGAGAATGGAAGATGACTCTAAGCAACTCGATGAATAGTGATGCCTATTAGTGAGATGGGAGAGACCCAGGAAAGGAGGGTGGGAGATGGGATGAAGTCAGAGTTCAGTTTTGGACCTGTGAACTTTGAGATCTTGTTTGACATCAATATGAAGATACCGGAAGGGATTTAGGAATGAGATTGGAGTTTGGGGGAATGGTGAACACTGGGAGTGTACATCTAAAGCCATGGAACTGGATAGTAGCTGACGCATATAGAATGCTTACCATATTCTAAACACTTTACCTGTTTTAACTGATTTAATCTTTCTAAAAACTTTAGGAAATTACTTCCTATTTATGGATGAGGAAACTGAGACAGAGAGAGGCTCAATAACTTGCCACCATAATACAACTTGAGAGCTGTAGAGCTGAGACTCACCCCAGAAGTCTGACTCCACACTCCTGTCCACTCCATGCTCTTATCCCAGGGTTACCCTGGGTGAAGTTACCTAGACAGTGAGTGTAGATACTGAGTGGGCCTGACCTGGGACTTTTGCATACTAGAGCTTAAGAAGAGAAGAAAGATCCAACAAGAGAGACTGTGTAGCCAGGGAGGGGAAGAAAGACAGGAGAGGGTGGTGTCCTGCAAAACAAGTGAAGAGAAAGTGTTCAGTGATCAGCTGTGACAAGCGCTAAGTGGTCAAGAAAGATGAAGACCAAGGCTTGATTGTGGTATGAGACCGTATGAGGCTCCTTGGTAACTGTGATGGGAGCAGTTTCAGTGGACTAGTGGACATTAAAACCAGACCAGAAGCGGAGAGGAGGAAGTATGACCTCACTGAATCCTCACAGTTCCTCAGTGGGGGAGGTACTGTTCTCCCTTCATTCCACAGGTGAGGAAACCGAGATGCCAGATGTTGGACAGTTGGCAAGAGGCTAGCTCACTGGTTCCCTTATTAGCAAACCCTTGACAGCAGCATCTGGGCTTCAGTTGCAACCACAGTCTAAGTCTGGGTTAGGTGATCCCCCCATGCCACCTTCCCCCTCGTGGACTGTGCTCTTCTGTCAAGATGGTCAATATGATAGCCTTATGTATACAGAGCCAAACACATGCCTCCTTTAGAGGGATTCCAGCAGACTGGAGCCTGTCCAGGGAAGAGGGCAGGGGCATGGAGGGTGACATGAGGAACAGTCAGTGAAGCTGGGCCCATAGTGCCTAGTACCAGGGAGACTCAGGTGGGCCATGAGCACTGCCTGCCCTGTGGTTAGTGATTCAGGGCTTTGGTTAAGTTCTGAAGAGCAGACTAGGACCCATGGGAGGGAAGTAGCCAACAGCCAGTTTGCACACTAGCAGCTGGAGCTGCTCTTTTAACTTCAGAATGGACTTCCTGTCACTCATAGTAGCCCATGCTAGCTAACATTTTGTTTGCACACTTACTGTGTGCCAAGACCTTATTATGTGCCAAACACCTTACATTTATTAGCTTATCCAAGCTTCACAAATCACCCTATGAGACTGTTATCACCTACTGTTTATAAAGGAAGAAACTGAGGTTAAAGTAAGAGACTGCTAGTGGGTGGAAGAGCCTAGATAACTCAGGCGTGTCTCTGCCCCAAAGTGTATGCATTCAACCACTATGCAAAACTGACTCTCTCCAAACAGTATACCAACTGCCTTGGGAGTATTTGCAGAGAAAGTTCTAGCATTGAGTGGCAGATATGACTAGATGATGTCTAAGGATCCTTCTGCAACAAAAATTCTCTTGACTTTAGGGTTACATTGTTTTGACTTCAAAGCCAGAGAGGGATTATGGGAAATAGAACCCTACATCAACCCTGGATCTGAAACCTGAACTATTAATATGATAACCATGTTCTTAGCAGCATTTTCCTGAGACTCGCTGGTTGGTTTCATTTGCGTCCCTGTGTGTTCATATACATGTGTACAAATGTCTCCATGTCTTGAGTCAAGATGGGCCTATAATCTTGAACAAAACCCTTAATGTAGGGTTGAACTACAGTTTTGTTCATCTCAAATGATTTGTTTCTCTCCTTGAAATCCAGACTTAGTCACTTGTATTTCACTCGTACCTTTCACATTGACTCGGATATTTCCAGAGATTTAAGAATAGAATGAATCCAGCTGTGCAAATAGGTCATTATTGCCCTGCTCTAAATATGTTCCCAGAGAAATCAGGAGTCCAGGAAGCAGAGTGTATGTCAGCTGTTAATTATATCCTCAAGTCACGCTGCCAAAAGTCGGCCACTGTGCCCTGCTATCAAAATAAAAGTCTTACAGTACTGCATAGAAGTACAAAAGTGTTGGATTTATTTGTGTACATGATTTTTGTAAATAATTATTTGGAAAATCAATATTTAGAAGTACTCTGGGTTTCCTAGTTGACTCCCCAAAAGATTGTATTTTGCCAACAGAGAGATTTTATGTCATCTCCCTATTTAAAATACACTCAGGAAAGCCTTACGCAGTGATTGGGTATGTGTCTTAAATGTTAGCAAAATAACCACATTAAACCCAACAACTAAATTATCTGTGGAAAGAATGGCACATAACCCCTAGGCCACAAGTAATTTTTCAGATACTCAGAAAGAAAAGGTTTTATTTAGATCATCTCTTATATCTGATAAAATGTTCTCAGGAACTTCATTTCATGTGATTCAGAAATCCTCATGGGACATAAATATTTTTCAAAAAATAAATGAAATTGCATTATGATTGTCTTTACCTGGCACCCAAGGCATTCGGGAAATATTTATGGAACATTGTAGAGATGAGCAAGCTGATGCTCAGCAGCAACCTGCCCAAAGACAGAGGCGCACAGCCGAGAAACAGCAAAGCTGGGACTGGAAACCAGGTCTCTCCTGGCCAAGCCAGGAGTAAACCAAGCTGCTGCCTTCATTCCTTTCTTTGGATTTTTCAGTTTTGTGTTGTATCAGTTGAGTTATATCAGAGGCAACAGAAACTCACTGGCTGATTTAGCAGAAAAGGAAATGAATGGAAGGAGAGGGCAGTTCACAGAAAAGCTAAAATTTCCTGAGACTGCACAAGGCCAGAAATCAGGATGGCATCAGGAATCTGGAGAGGAAAAAACAAGGGGAATTTCCCAGCTGCGTCCTCAGATGGTTAATGTGCACTTCAACATGGACCATCCTTGAACGCTGTAATCATCATTCAGAGTCCCAGGAAAGAGTCTGATGGGCATATGTCTCAGCCAGGCCAACCCCTGGGTAGGGAGGTTGCCTGGTCCTGGTCATGTGGCCTCTAATTAAATCCGCAAAAAGCATGGAGTGAAGGAAATGATTTCTCAAAATCAGTGCCAACAAAAGGGAAAGTGAGGTATAGCTAGGCATAAAAGAGTCGATGTCACGGATAAGCAGACTAGATTCTTCTAACTGAAAACTGGAATATTGGGTGTGAATATTTTCCAGAATATTGAAAATAGGGGCCAGGCTAGCTCTCGGTCTTTGCAATTCTGAACAGGCACCATTCAGTAAACCAGGAGAATGGTGCAGAATACATGAATGGGAGTCCCTGGCATTGTCCAAACCTTTAGATAACCCCTATTTTCAATATTCTGGAATTTCAAAAGAGTTGGACATGACTGAGCATCTGAACACACGCTCACATACACAGAGCTGGCCTAATATGTACAGTAGGAAGTGTTCCCTCCTCTTGCTTTCTGAAAGTTTGCAAAAAACACCTTATATCTTTTAGTTTGATTTGCATGCACTATGTATATCAGTAAAAGGGAATGATATCTTCAGGTGTCAGGGATCAAAGCAATTTGCCAATCTGAAGGAGACTATTTGAGTCAGTCCTTAAGCCCATGGTTAACTCCAGAGATAGGGAGTTAAAAAGGAAACCTGCCAGGTCTCATACCATATATAGAGAGCAAAAGCTTTTTGAGAACCTACTAAGTGACAAGTACCACTGGGAAAATGTTTGATTAGTTTCCAAAGCAAGGTACAGTATTTAGTGTATGGCTGGTGCTCAGTTGCCTTTGAAGAAATTAATGGAGAGGCTTTTTTTCACAGGGAAAACCAAGTACCAGTGCCTCTGAGGGTTGACCTTGCTCTTGGAGCCGCTCAGAGCAGTCAATATTCTTGCTTGTGGGAGTGAAATCTCAGCAGCGTGCGTGTGTGCTTAGCTGTGTCCAACTCTTTGGGGCCCCTGGATTGGGGCCCACAAGGCTCTTCTGTCCATGGGATTATGCCAGCAAGAATACTAGAGTGGGTTGCAGTTTCTTCCTCCAGGGGATCTTCTCGACTCAGAGATCGAACCCATGTCTCCTGCTGCTCCTGCGTTGGCAGGTGGATTTTCTTTACCACTGAGCCACCTGGGAAGCCCCTGAAATCTTAGCGGATCCCTTAGAGAAAATCTTTGTTTCCCTCTAAACTCTTGCTCTTTCTGCTTTACCAATTGTACTCACGCCTGGTTACATATAAGGATCACCTGGAGTGTTCAAACACAGATGCCTGAGCCCATCTCAGGCTGATTAAATCAAAATCTCCAAGAGCTGACACCCAAAATCTTTTTTTTTTTTTCTGTAAATTCCCAAGGTGATTCTACCATCAGCCAGCACAGAACCTCTGTGCTACACTGTTGCTTTTGTTTGAGATAACTAAATGGGCTTTTAAATGTGTCAGTTGTAAATGATTACACTTGTATATAAATGCTTATTACTGACACATTGTAATTATACCCGAGATGGTTTCCACTCTTACTCTCTGTTGGATCCCTTTTAAAGACTGCAAGTCTTTTACTTCTTTATAAACAAAACTGGGAAAACCAAGAACAACATTTGCCAACTGAAGAGAAGTAAAGTTGTGAAATTCTGGGGGTGGTATTGCTTTAGTATAGCAAATGGAGCTGCTCACAAATTACCCCTGTTTAAGAGCTGGGTCTGATGAATTTCAGGGTGACTATTCTTTATTTCATTCTCTGGGTTTGTTTTTTTTTAATCTGCACCTGTGTTCAGTCCGCATTTTTAAGCAATTGACACCTTATAAATTCTGCTGCTACTGCTAAGTCACTTCAGTTGTGTCCTACTCTGTGCGACCCCATAGATGGCAGCCCACCAGGCTCCCCCATCCCTGGGATTCTCCAGGCAAGAACACTGGAGTGGGTTGCCATTTCCTTCTCCAATGTGTGAAAGTGAAAAGTGAAAGTGAAGTCGCTCAGTCGTGTCCAACTCTTGGTGACCCCATGGACTGCAGCCTACCAGGCTCCTCCATCCATGGGATTTTCCAGGCAAGAGTACTGGAGTGGGGTGCCATTGCCTTCTCCTTATAAATTCTACCAAATGCATATTTTTTTTTTATAAGAAATGTAGTCAATGCCATTGCCTTCTCCTTATAAATTCTACCAAATGCATATTTTTTTATAAGAAATATAGTCAATGGCACCCCACTCCAGTACTCTTGCCTGGAAAAATCCCATGGACAGAGGAGCCTGGTTGGCTGCAATCCATGGGGTCTCCAAGAGTCGGACACGACTGAGCGACTTCACTTTCACTTTTCCCTTTCATGCATTGGAGAAGGAAATGGCAACCCACTCCAGTGTTCTTGCCTGGAGAATCCCAGGGATGGGGGAGCCTGGTGGGCTGCCGTCTATGGGGTCGCACAGAGTCAGACACGACTGAAGTGACTTAGCAGCAGTAGTCTAAAGAACAATTTATTTCTAGGGGTAAACCTTAGAACTGGGTCCGAAGTAAAAAAAAAAAAAGTATTCATATTAGCATGTGGGGAAAGGCAAACCGCTGATCAGATACTCCAAGGGGTCTGGAACCCAAAATGTTTAATCACCACTGCTTTTAATCTAGATAACTTCTCTGCACAAGACTCAAGGTCATGGGTGAGCTGGCCTGTCTGTCCATCTGATGCTATCTGCTGCAACTCTCTCCTCCCTTCCCCGCCTCTTTATGGACCAGCAGTACAGATTTGCTTGTAGCATCCAAATTGCCATGCTTTCCCATTATTCCGTCTCTCTGTGTGATCTGTTCTCCTAGCCTGGAGTGACAGCTCTTCCCTCTATCTGCCTTGTGTCACTTACGGAGTTCTTCCTCTTAGACTCCACCGTAGACAACCTCTCCTCCCTCCACCCCACTGCACCTTTGAGTACTCACTGTCTTCTGCTGTAATCGTGAGCTCACATGACTGTCTGCCCATCTGGACCGTAGGCCCCTTGAGGGCTGTGGCCATCTTACTGTTCATCGTGTGTGGAATGCACAAATGAAGGAGTCTATCAGCTGTAGGACAAGCGTGTGGCCTTTTCCCTTGCAGGTGCTCTTGATCAAACTACAGAGTGGATAAAAGAATCTGTCCATGAAGAGTTACTTTCTCTTTCTGAAGCTACTTTAACGCCTGGAGCCGAAAACAACTCCAAGCCAAGCCTGAGCCCTACGTTGGTGCTAAATAATAGTTACTTGAAACTGTTACAGTGGGATTATCAGAAAAAAGAATTACCAGAGGTGAGTTTTTTTCCCCCACTTTGGCTTCCCTCAAGTTTTCAATATTCTAATTCTTAAGTTCAAACAGTGTATCAGCTGGTCTGTCTGTGTTGCATGTGGTTTAATGACCTTAACTGGAATCAGATGAAAAACAGGGATTTGGATGTAACACTGCTGATTTTACACGTTCATGGTACTGAGCTTCCCTTTCTATTTTTACATCATAAATATGCTAGACACTCATGACAGATGGAGCACGTCTTCAGGAACTGACAGAAAAGCTGAATCAACTGAAAATGATTGCCTGCCTGGCCCTTATCACCAATAACATGGTGGGTGCTCTCACAGAAGGCCTACCTGAGCTTGCAGTCAGACTAAAAAGGATTTCAGCTGTTCTACTTGAAGGCATGAACAAAGAGTGAGTTCCAGCATTTTTATCTGCTCTCCCTTGTATTCCAGCTCTGCATGTGTTTCAGAGAACACGAATAACCTTGGAAAATCTGGATGTGGTATTCAGGACCATGCTTTAGAGAAGCTTAGCTCATGCCTTCTTTCCCTAGAGTTTCTTTTCATGTCTCTGAAGGCTTAGATGTCCCTCACCGGTAGGGAGAGGTCTTTTCCATAACAGGTACCAGGGTGAGTGTAGTGTTTCCACTTAGGACGGATGTGTGTACAAGATCTCCTTTGACAATGTTGTGGAAAAAACAAACAATACCTAGAAATTCGTCATGCTCAGAGTCTATCAGAGAGGCTTTCTGATTCAGTTATTCTGACTCCATCATTTTTCTGCAACGAAATGTTTACCAGCTTCACAGATCCAGCCTCTGTGAAGCCTACAGAAGTAGTGACATCTCTGTCCTTCAGAGATGTTTTACAAGTCAGTGAAAGTTTTGTCTTTGCCAAATTCATTTCTCAGTGTCAAACCATCATTGAATACTAGAATCTCATTTCAATTTTGCATTATTGGGAATCCTGTCCAAGTCAGAAAATTTCTAATCCTGGCCAATGACCAGGTGTTTCCATGGGTCTCCTATATGTCAGCTCCTCTTGCTGACTGTCCTCTCAGGTGCTTTCAGGGACTTTACACCCAATACATCCAACATCCCATCTTCCTGCTTGTTATTCAGAGAGCACATGCATGATTTGATAAAATCCTAGAATCTTAAAAGCCAAACTAGCCCCAGTGATTCTGGCAATCCAGAGTTCTCATTTTGACCTAAAGCTCAGAGAGAATAGGATTTGCCTTGGGCTGTACTCCACGAAAAGGTCAGGCCAAGGCCTGAGCCCAAGCCTGACTGTCAAGTCCCTGCCCTTTCTACTGATCCTGGTGCTAACCTGCCAGGCTCTTTTCTTTCACATTCCAGGACCCAAGACCTATAAGGAAAAGAAACCTGCTCTGATTTTGCAGAAACCTGCTCTTAGCATTTCCCCACACTGGGTAACCATTATTTTCCAGGAATTCTAATTTATTAAGCCTTTAGTGAGTCCCCAGATACTGCTTAGTGTTAGCTGCTCAGTCATGTCCAACTCTTTGCAACCCCATGGACTATAGCCCAACAGGCTCCTCTCTCCATTGAATTCTCCAGGCAAGATTACTGGAGTAGGTTGCCATTTTCTACTCCAGAAGATCTTCCTAACCAGGGACTGAACCCGCATCTCTGCATTTCTTGTATTGGCAGGCAGATTCTTTACCACTGAGCCACCTGGGAAGCCCTCCAGTACTGCCTAAGTATTCATATGAAGCACATAGCAAAATGGTTACTAAAAGGACAGGCTTTTGGGTTAGACAAACCAGGGTTTAAATCCTAGCTGTGCTGCTGACTTGTAATGTACCATTGAATAAGATCCTGAGTCGCTCTGAGTCTCATGGCCTCACTTGTAAGAAGGGATATAAAGATACCTACCTTAGAGTTATGGCAACTTAAGATGACATTTGAAAAGACCCTGATGCTGGGAGGGAATTGGGGGCAGGAGGAGAAGGGGACGACAGAGGATGAGATGGTGGGATGGCATCACTGACTCGATGGACATGAGTTTGGGTAAACTCCGGGAGTTGGTGATGGACAGGGAGGCTTAGTGTGCTATGGTTCATGGGGTCGAAAAGACTGAGCGACTGAACTGAACTGAAGATGACTTGTGTGTAGCATTTAGTGCAGGTGTGTGGCACGTGGAAAGTGCTTGATAAATGTTAGCTCTTAATAACTATTTAGTTGTTTGTTAAGTCATCTTCTTTATAGTTGTTCTGCTTATCTGATTGTTTTGTGTTTTGTCTAATTCCTCTCACCACCATCCCCCCTTCTCTTACCTTTAATCCATTTTGCACAAAGTTGTCTTAAAGATCCTTTCTGAATAGCGAGATGCAATTTTCAATATCATTCACAATAGTGTGGACACAGCAAATGCTGCTTCCTATTATACCTTTTTCATTACCTATTAAATAACCACCACTAACTACTTTTTACATCTTTCTGGACTGTATATATTTGGAACTATTGATCAGCTACTTGAAAGTAACAGTGGGAAAGAGTCTCTCATTTTTCATCATGATAGGTCAAGAGTTTTAGGTAATTTGTCTTTATGGTGTTGGCCTCTGAATGTCTTTATTTCTTGTTTTTGGCAGGTGTTATAGGTTTCCCACATAGGCATGGATAAATGAATTGTTTCTATCTTATTTTCTAAGCACATTAAAAACAAAATCTATGACTGAATCCCCTCAGGCCAGATGGTTTATTTTGTAAATTAAACAAATATTTTCTATCCTTTTCTGATAGCCCTGCCTGAAAATGGGGTTGCAGATTCATTTTTAGGGACCTCATTTTTCTGTCTGTGCTTTTCATATTTCCTACAGAATTGGGTGGTTTTAAGCATTTAAAAGTCTGATGCATATAAAGCTTGGTGGTTGGGAGGAGTTGCCTATTTTCTAAGGTCATCCTAATAGGGGTAATTTTTGTCTGTATAAGAGAAAATTGGTAGACATTTGAAACAAGCTGGTATATTTTTTAAACAAAACAAACAAAAACCTGCTGAATAAAAGCTGTCCCTGGTGGAATTATTGTTTCATATTTTGTAGGACCTTTAACTTGAAGGAAGTCCTGAATTCTATTGGCATTCAGACTTGCGTTGAGGTTAACAAGACCCTAATGGAGAGAGGTTTACCAACTTTAAATGCTGAGGTTCAAGCTAACCTTGTAGGCCAATTCTCAAGCATTGAAGAAGAAGACAATCCTATCTGGTCTTTAATTGGTGAGTCCTTATATTTTTATTGGTTTCTGCTTCAATGTCAATATGCTTTACCACGCTGGCTTTGGCTAATGTTAAGTATCAGTCAAATTTTAGTCTTAAACAGATTACCTGCTTCTCTTGGTGAATAAATATTGAAAACATGAAGAAAGCATTAATCTTTTCAAAGGTTTGGGACTCACTGCTGCTTATGTGTGTATATGTAGTGGAGTGGGGGGATGTTTCAGGGTCTTCTACCTTTACTACCCAGCTGATAGGGTTTTTGAAGAAAATAACATCATGCTGCCATCATTTTAAATTCCTAGATCAATACAGCAATCCAAACCAGGTGGCAGTATGTTCACAGAAAGTAGACACATGCTCTGATGGAAGCTAACCTGTGTGAGCTGAGGCCCCTTGCTTGATCAGGCTTAGAAAGACTAAAAGTTAAAAGGCCCATAGAACTGAGAGGCATAGTGGGTGGATTTTTTTTCCCTGCTTGATTGCTAAGAAAACAAATATCTCAGGATCAAATTGTGTTGGTGAGTTGGGGAAATGGAGAATGTATCAGGGCTTTTTTCTGTTACCTGTGACAGATAATTTAAAACTCTAAAGTGGCTTCCCAGGTGGCTCAGTGGTAAAGAATCCGCCTGTCAAGCAGGAGACCTGGGTTTGATCCCTGGTTCTGGGAGATTCCCTGGAGAAGGAAATGGCTATCCACTCCAGTATTCTTGCCTGGGAAATCCCATGGACAGAGGATCCTGACGGGCTACAGTCCATGGGGTCGCAAAGAGTCAGACATGGCTTAGTGACTAAACAACAAAGTGGCTTAAGCAGGAAGGGACTGTATTTGCTCATATCACAGAAAAGAGCAGTTGGGGGGGATTGGCTGCTGGCACAGCTTAATCAGAGTTCAGATGATGTCTTGGCACTGTTTCCCCCTGGTGGTCCCTCAGTGCTGCCTTCCTCTGGGATGGCTGTCTCTAAAACAGTCTCTTCCCAATATAACAAGATGACTTCCACTCCAGCCTGCATCTTTCCATATTTAAATCAAGCCAAAAATAAAAAAAGTCAGTTTCCCTCCCCTCTTAGCTCAAACTGTGACCCTAGAATTGAATCCCATTAGCTCCAGTTGGTGGTCACATCCCATTTTTGGTGGCCAGAGTGGAAGAAACTTAACCCTAAGACGTGTTCAGCTCCTGGAAACAAAGTGAGTCAGCTTTACCTGAACACCTGATCTGAAACTAGGGAAGCAATTGTTTTCCCCAGACAGAATCAGGGTGCTGTGGCCATAAGAAGAGGATGGGGTGACGTGGGAGACAAAGCAAGTGTCAGCTGCAGTGGGAGAGGGACAGATGGAGGAAAGAGTGTGGAATTTGAATATCCAAACATTCCAGGAGGAATCTGCAAGTTTTCAAAGCACCACACTGACTTCTCTAGGAACACAAACACTGGTTATTATTTAGCTGAGATTCTTAAAGGGTGTCTTTCAACCTGATCCCTGGGGACATGGGATGCTGGTAATCTAAGCCACCCAGGCCACTGAAGGGCTCTGGTGTGCAGCACGTGGGCTTCGAGGGGTGGCAGGGAGGAAAGTCACACACACAGCCTAACCTCAGCTGCCTGTGGCCAAGCCCTGCCCGTCATGACCATCACTGCTGACAAGCGTGTCACAGCCTGTCACCTCCGGCGGTACAGCCAGCACTTGGGCCATGGTGCTTCTCGGAGGAGGAGGGGCAGGCTGTCAGCCATCTCTGCCTCATACCAGGAGACCCTCGCTAGTGCACAGGTCTCATGAGGAGGATGGGATGCATCTTTGCTCACAGCAATTTCCCCAGACCATGGGGGGTGGGGCCCAGAGATGACCTTTAATAGATATCTGAGGGGATGACAGAGGATGAGATGGCTGGATGGCATCACTGACTCGATGGACATGAGTCTGAGTGAACTCTGGGAGTTGGTGATGGACAGGGAGGCCTGGCGTTCTGTGATTCATGGGGTCGCAAAGAGTTGGACACGACTGAGCGACTGAACTGAACTGAGGTGTCAATCACAGATTGGCACTTGCCATCTACCTCTCTAAGGATTAAATCATGTGCTGCTGCAGCTGCTCACCTCCAACACCCCCTGAAAGGAGTTCGGGATGGAGAATAGAAAAGAGGCACTCTGTGCTTGGGGAAAACTGGCAGGATAGGTCTTCACGTAGTTAGATATTCTCCGGAGCTTTTTATGAGCCCAATTCACATATCTCCTCTTATCTGGGAAAACACTAAAATCCTTCGTAGTGATGACTGTTTCTCGTGACTAGCAGAAGCTTCACGAGACTAGCAGAAACCTTTTGTAAAATGTGTTTTTTATTGCATGTATTCTCCCTTCACCAAAATCACATATATACTGTCCCTTTCCCCTATGACTTTGGAACAGTCTCTTGGAGCTATCTGAGGTGCTATCTCCCAGGCTGCAGTCCTCATATTGCCTCAAATAAAACTCAATTTGCAACTCTCACATTGTGCATTTTTTTTTAAGTCAGCAGTGGAGTGGATGAATGAATGCATGGAGACTTGGAGCAGTCAAGTATCTCTCACCTGAGGCCATATAACCAGCAGGTCTCAGGGTAGGGAGTCTTCCTGTCTCACTCACCTTCTCATCTGCTCTGATGGGTACTCCAGTCAGAGCTGGAGCCCTGCTGCCCGTTGGCAGGCTGGCCAGAGCCTTGGGTGTTCTCTGTGCTCTTGCTTTAGATCAGGGAACTACTGGCAGCGCCAGAGAGAGAGGGGGAAGCTGGGGGCCAGGAGATGCCCCACCCTGAGGAGGCCTCTTAAAATCCAGTCAAGCCACTTTTTCCACCCAGCCCTCCCTATTCCAAGTTTCCTGTTCTTTTGCAAATTGAAAGTATTTTATAACCTTGTTCAAAGTATTGTTGCCTAGCAACTTGCATGACTCACTTGAGCGTCTCTCCCTAGGCTCTGGAAGCCAAGGCATGTCTTTGGCAGGGGCTGGGTTTGGCTGCTCCTAAATGGACAGACGCTTCTATCACTTTAGTCTTGGCCTAAAAACTGACTCGTCCACAGAAGAGACAGAACTACTTGTCAGCATAATAACAGTTTTGAAAGACCTGCATTCTTTAAACAGTCTCACAGAAAAGTGTCCAGACCATAACCGTGACAAAAATAGACCCGGGCTCATGAGAGTCGAGCAGCCAGCCTAATGGGGAGTTTAGTGGACCATTTGCTCTGAATTCTCTGCCCACAGAGGAGCAAGAATATATTAGACCTTAGAGGGATCCCTGGGACAGAAGAAGGGCTCCAGCTTAGCCCTAGCTTTCCTCCTCTGTTGTTCATGGTACCCACAGTCTGCCTTCTTCGTTCTCAGTTGATGTGCTATTTATTTACAATAAAATCACAACTCCCACTGTGTTTGCATGCTAATGGCCACCGACATTTTTAAAAGGTAATTTTCAACTGTACAAACGATCCCTCCATGAATAATTTCCTCTCGTTGAAAAATTATGGATAAGGCTCAGGTCTTCTTCAGCCCCCATTCCTCTCTGGTTCCTTGCATTTTCAGTTTGGGGTTTATCTTCATAGACCTTTTTCATTCCATTCTCACTTCACTACAGTCAACATTTATGACATGCCTGCTGCCTGCCAGACCAGGGAAATAAAGGCTAAAAAAGTAGCCCTCACCCTCAGAAAGCCTACTGTCTGAGAAATGAGAGAGAGAAATTCTCAAGTAACAATAATAAGGATTGAGTATATAATAAGGTTGAGTAATAATAAGGGTATAAAAGATGGTAAGGAAAGCCACAGAAAGGAGGTGACTTTAGTATCAGTATGATGTTCTTGACTTCGGCAGAGATGAAGTGAGATGGAAGGGCATTCTAGTAACAGGAAATAGTCTGGGCTAAGATATGGACATGGGACACTGGGCACTTTGAGTTCCAGGTCAGATCTGGCTGAAATGTATGATTTGGGGTAGACGTGTTTGGATATAAGAATTTCAGTAATATTACAGCTGTCTGTATTAGATGAGTGTATTTAAATGGCAGCCCACTCCAGTATACTTGCCTGGAAAATCCCATGGATGGAGGAGCCTGGTGGATTGCAGTCCGTGGGGTCGCAAAGAGTCAGGCACGACTGAGCAACTTCACTCACTCACTCATTTTCCTTAATAAATGTTCTTATTTGTGAGATTTCTGTTTCCAGAGCCAGAGAATGTCCTTGGAGCAGCCTGGGCTGGAGCAGGTCTGGCTTGTCCAGTGCCATTTGTCCAGGACACCACAGCTTCCCTTTTCTAAGCATTTGCATGCATTTGTGAAGTCTTCGCAAATGCAGATGCACCGAAGCAGGAAGAGTGGAGAAGGTGGCAGTGCTAGTTGGGGTGGTCCTTCCTCAGTGCCTCCAGATTCTTGCCCACATTGGGGGTGGTCGTACAATTTATTTTCTAACCCGGGACACTGTTGAAAGTGTTCTTTTTATTAAGACCAGGACAGCAGGTGTCAACTTCAATTATCCTGAGAAAACCTAGATGTATGTTCCCCTTTGCCTTGTGGCAGTTTGGGCTCCCAAGTTTGCCAGATCTGTAGATTTTTCAAGAAGAACCAAAAATTTGATTTTCTATGTGAAAGCCCCTCATTTTAAATAGCTTCTATTTTTTAGAAAAACACTGTCTGGGCTAAACTAGCAATCCTAGTTTACATACTCAGCTTTAGGATATATAACTAAAATTATGGACATTTGAATTTTTATAAAAGATTCCCCACTCTGCCCTGAAAGTGCTGTGTATGTTTTATTAGTTAGCTATTACTGTGTAACAGATTTCCCTAAGACTCCATCTATAATTGCTCACCAGTCTGTGGGGCAACTAGGCAGTTCATTTGGTCTTGCTGGACTCAATGCATGCATTTATGGTAAGCAGCCTCATGGGTAGTTAGCTCTGCTGGTCTCGCCTGGGCTGTCTCAAGTGTTTGGGATTTGGTTGGCTACTGGTTGGTCTAGGATGGCCTAAGATGGAACAGCTGGGCTTCCCTCAACATGGGCTCTCATCTGGCCCAGGCTTGTTTCCATGGTGGTGGTAGGCAGAAAGGGCAGATTCAAACCATGCCTCTTGAGCATGGAACTCACACACCATCACTCCGGCCACGTTCTGCATGGGCCAAAGCAGGTCAGAAGGCCATCCCTGATCCAAGACCTGGGCACCCGGGCTCCAGCCCTGATGGGAAGAACTGCCAGGCTACCTTGGAAAGGGCATGAGTATAGGGAGGGGGTAAAGAATTGAGGATGTTGTTGCAATCCATCTACGACAATTACTATTCTCATGTTTAAAAAGTACATGCTTTAATAATAGGACAGATAAACATATTTTCTTTTCCCCCAGATAAACGAATCCAGCTATACATGAAGAGCCTGCTTTGTCTGCCAAGCCCTCCAAGATGCATGCCTCCCGTGCCAGGAGGCCTTGCTGTCGTTCAGCAAGAGCTGGAGTCGCTAGGCTCGCAATACGCAAACATCGTGAATCTCAACAAACAAGTGTACGGACCATTTTATGCAAATATACTCCGAAAGCTGCTGTTCGGTGAGGAAGCCACGGGGAAGGCAGAAGCTTCTTCATCTACTAACTAAAGAGGAAATGACACTGGCAAAGAGATTGGAAGCCCAGCACTTAGGTACCCAGTCTGTTTCCACCAGCGGCATTACAGATGGGGCACATTCTCGATCCTGTGTGAGGCACAGTGTTAGCCCGAAGTTGTGTAACCCAGTAATGTCAGCATTGCAGAGACATGCACATCACAATGTCCCCACATGTGCACCATTTTCGAGTCCTAAAGAGACTTTTTAACGAACAGAAAGCTATTTGTATTTAATTTTATTACCTATATAATACTTGTAAATGTTTTCTTAAGCATTTATATCTGGCTTATTCATTCAACCCTTAAGGAGTTGTATTTACTCACCTGTTACTATCAGATCTAATGATTTTTTTTAACTTTGGTACAGCTTCTTAAAGGGTTGAAAGTTGTGATCATAACCAAGTGGACTGATGTTCTAAATAAATGATGTGAAGTAAGGATAATTGTATTTGAAATGTACAAATCAAATTTTACTCATATGTAATAGAAACTTACATAGTCCTCAAATTCTACAAATATACCTAATCACATTTGGTGATACCGATGGTCAGTATTTGTTTAGAATTTAAACGTATTAAATACATTTTTATGCTATGTACACATTTTAGATAAAACCTCCCTTGATGATTTAATGGAAACAGAAACAAACCCCTTCTAAAATCTCATTCTAGAGGGTGGATTCTTCTTGCAACTTATGCTGCTCTCTGAGAGAAACACTTTTTGCACACATCTCTTTGTGAATGTCCTTGCATTTCTCAGGCCATTGGTAAGGTTTATATACAATTTTAATATTTTTACATAAGGCAGGAGCGGTTTGAATTGGTAACTTGAATTTACTTGTAAGAAAAAGTTGATAAAATGGGACCCCCATTCTCAGTGAAATTCACATCTGAAAAAGAAACAGATGTACTTTGGATTCTTTTTCTTCTTTAAGCATATAATGTGCTAGCAAATGCCTTCTCTGTGGATTTAATTCTTACCCCACCGTGACCAAGAAGCTCTTCTCAGTACCATCATCATTTGCCATTCTTGTGCATTAAACTTTGCCACGCTGGCACTGCTTGTCAGGATCCTAGAGAAATCTGCTTGTCTTTGAATTACATGCTTCTGAAGTGTTGAGGGAAACACTACTGGATAATGCTTTATTTGCATAAAATGCATTTTTGATGGTTTGATTTTCTGAGGACTCCTTGAATCTTAGCGGTCTGGTGGAGAAGAGCAAGTAGGAAGAAAAAGATTAATCCTTCTTTCTTCCTTACCTCCTCTTCCTCACCATGACCTCTACCATTATGGTGCTACCTAGTGATTTGATGAAGGCCTGGGAAGTTATTGTGTGGATAACTTATCTCTGATCCTTACATTTTGGAGGGATCTGCCAAATTGAGGAAACGTTGAACATCAGCTTTTTTCTCCCAATGACCAATACATATATCACCATTTTGTCCATTTGAGCAGCTATGTAGAAGTGGAATTTACTGAAGAGCACATCATTGGTCTTACCCATTTTTTCCCTCCTCCTGTATGTCCATTCTGCCTGTTTCCTGTGCTTAGAAATCATAAGGTGCTATAGATTTTTATTTGCATTTTCTCTTAAGTTGAAATTGTTTTCAACTGTTCACTTTGGGGCCTGGATAGCACAGAGGGTCTGAAAGGTAGCGTGTAATGTGATTTTTTGTCACTTTCCCAGTGAACTGTATATATAACTAGAAGACCAGGTGGTATACTTTTTTACTATCAGATTGGAATCTGGCTGGTATTCTTATATACTTGATTATACTATAGTTGCCAGCAGGAAAACAATGTGCAAACATTTTTTTTTTTTGATGCATTTTAAAATGAAGGGCATTCTGCTTTTTTTTTTAAGTGGCAAAGTAAATCTCAATGTCCCATCTGGATTTAAGCAAGTACATTTATTAGGATTCTTAAATCCTGTCCCTTAGCATGTTGTTTATTTGGTTTTTACTTAAATGTTTACTTCTACTTTTGAGAATTTTCTTAACATGGTCTTGTTTTGTAATGTCAATTTTCCTAAACACCACACACACATTTTCATTCTTCTGCTAAAACATGTATTGTGCACACTAGTTACATTTTAAAACATTAAAAATTATTTCAAGATAGATGGTGTCTCTGTTTTCTAAACCACCTTTGGGTAGCTCGGGGCTGGAATATTGCACACTCTTTATTACAGTGGTTCTAGAAGGAATCCTCTACTTAATGTCAAAGCCTCACAGACATCAATCGTGTTCATTCATTCATTTAGTGAACAAATAGCTATTGAGCATCTACTATGTGTCAAGAAGTATCCTAGGTATTTAATACACAGATGACTAGATAGACACTGTCCTGAGAAGTTTGTAACTTAGTAAGAAGGACAAAATTGTGAACAACAGCAATAAAGTGTAATTCGGGCTATGCTTTTAAAACAAGTACACGTAGTACAGAAAGTGAAGAACTAAAGAACCGCTTGATGAAAATTAAACAGGAGAGTGAAAAAGTTGGCTTAAAACACAATAACACAATATTAAAAAAACTAGGATCATGGCATCCGGTCCCATCACTTCATGGAAAATAGATGGGGAAACAATGGAAACGGTGACAGACTTTATTTTGGGGGGCTCCAAAATCACTGCAGATGGTGACTGCAGCCATAAAATTAAAAGATGCCTGCTCCTTGGAAGAAAAGCTATGACCAACCTAGACAGCATATTACAAAGCAGAGACATTACTTTGCCAACAAAGGTCCGTCTAGTCAAAGCTGTGGGTTTTCCAGTAGTCATGTATGGATGTGAGAATTGGACTATAAAAGAAGCTGAGCGCTGAAGAATTGATGCTTTTGAACTGGGATGTTGGAGAAGACTCTTGAGAGTCCCTTGGACTGCAAGATCAAACCAGTCAATCCCAAGGGAAATCAGTCCTGAATATTCATTGGAAGGATTGATGCTGAAGCTGAAACTCCAATACTTTGGGCACCTGATGTGAAGAACTGACTCCTGATGCTGGGCAAGATTGAAGGCAGGAGGAGAAGTGGACAATAGAGGATGAGATGGCTGGATGGCATCACCGACTCGATGGACATGAGTTTGAGCAAGCTCTGGGAGTTGGTGATGGACAGGGAAGCCTGGCGTGCTGCAGTCCATGGGGTTGCAAAGAGTCGGATATGACTGAGCGACTGAACTGAACTGACACATAGTATTAGAGGAAAAATCACTGGACTCTTTCACGGATCACCCTTGAGCTAAAACGTGAATGATAGGCAGGAACTTGCCAAGAGACCAGGAAAGGGAAAGGCGCAAGAGGCCAAGTGCACAGGAGGCACAGTCATGTGGAGAAATGGTGAGCCCAGGGAACAGCCTCCAAAAGAGGGGAAGTGACGGGAAGAAAAGCACGCAAGGGAAAAGCCTTCTGGGATGTCATGCTCATGTGTGTGGGGTTTGTTCTGAAAGAGGTAAAGAATCAGGGAATCCTTTGAAAGTTGCAAACAATTATGTTTGGGAAAGATTGCCCTGGCAAAGCACATTTGCCATTGGTGCTAGAATATTATGTGCTGTGTACGTATGTGTACATGCCCTCAAACCTGAACACGTGGCACAAGCAGCAGAAATGGACTCTAGCTAACAGGCAGAAAGAGAGTTTATTGGAGAGGTTTACATACTTCACAGAATCTATTTTGTTTGGGGAATTAAGCTTGGCAAATGGGTAGGAACCGAGGCAATGCAAGTGCAGGGCCTCAGCCAAGCGGGATTCAGAGATTGATTTCTCAACTGTCCTTGCTGCTTTGCCTCATTTGCTCAAGATTTAAAGTCCTAGATATCAACATTCAGTGGGACGAATCTCTGTCAAGGGCAATGCTCTTAATTTGCATGAGATGGAATGAGATAGTGTCTGACACTTAGATTCCCATGTTCCTACCAAGGTCACCCAACTAATGATTTCTTTCAAATAGGAAAGGTGTCCGGAGGAGCAGAAAGAGAAAAACAAATCCACTATCCTTTACATTTATGAGGTCTTTTGAACTTGACTGGGAGAAATGTGTGAGGAGACCCCTCCCCCCACCCAGTATTGCCTCTAAGAATGACACTGTAAGATGATTCCAGGAAGGGCATAGTCAGTGAAATCAGCCTTTACTGTGTGCGTTGATGAACTGCTGAACACATAGCTCTCAAGTCACCATGGCCTCAGCATAGCCTTATTTCTCAAATTATAGTTCCAAGTTTAGGGAAGGTTGGTGTATGTATCAAGGGCCTTAATTCAGCTACTCAGAAATCCAACTTCCATTCATCTTATAACTCAGCAGTCCTCAAAACCTTCAGCATCTCCTGAATCACTCAGAAGACAGGGGAAATAAATGGATTGCCCACTTCTATTCATGGTGCATTGGCCAGAACTCAAAATCATCTGGCTCCAAGTGCAAGCAAGTCAGGAAAATGTGCCCAGGAGAAAAGAGGTGGACATGGGTATTGGGTATTGGTAAGCATTAGCAGTTTCTACCTCAGATCCCGCCAGTTTCCTTGAATAAGCTCTATAAATCCTCTTTTCTAAGAAAATAAGTTTAAAGTCATGTGTCTGCTCTCATCTTTTAGTATTAGCTCCCCAGAACACCGAGTTGAGAGGATTCTGAAGCCAAATCCAGGATAAGCAGTAAAGAATTCTGTGGCTGATTGGCAAAGTATGCCATGAGTGTGGGGCCTGCCACATTTTATGCAACATATATTTTTTCACTTGAATCCTCCTTAAAACTAAAATTCAATCTGTTCTTCCTCTGGGGATGTTAAGTACCAATAGCTCCCACTCGTTAGTCAGTAAAAGTGGCACAGGACCAAGAGTCAGGGGACTTGAGTTTGAATTCACTTATTTTTCATAGCTATTATGACCTCAAGTCAGCCTTCTAGTCTCACCCTGAACATCGACTTCCTACCCTACCTGCCTGCCTCACAGAGCCCTAGTGAGAGTCAAATGAGATGTATTTGAAATTGTCTACAAACTTAAGCATAATGTGGCCAGAATACATTACAAAAGCTAATTTATTAGTCCTAAATCTCTTTCAAGCTTCAGGAGGTTTTAGTGTTGTGAGATGTGGTGATCGAGTACTTAAGTACATAAGACCAAAAATTGTCAGCTCTCATCACAACCATGGTTCATTAAGCCCAATATTGTCATTGGCAGAGAAACTCAAGGGTATGTAGAGACTGCAGTTATTGTCCTTGATGTCGACTTCAAAGGATAGTGACACAACCCAACATGTTCCAATTTCGTTTAGTAAATCAGGTATGACTTTATCCTCCATGATTTAATCTAACCTTTTAGAAAGTACATTTGTACCAGCACCTGTGCCCTCTTGTTCTCTACTTTTCAAGTGAAACTTTATCTTTTCATGTCTAAGCTTGGTATGTTAGCCTTGTTCAGCTTTCAAGGGAAAGGAAAAACCTAGGGATTTATCGCAAGGCTTGAAGAAGAAGAAAGGAAACCTGGGAATCTGCCAGCACTTGCACCTGCAGGCATGATAGAGAAGTTGAATATAATTTTTTTTCTTTCAGAATTTAGCAAAATAATTACTAACCACATAGACTAAGAATTTTATATAAATGGTCTCATATAACTGCACAGCCCGCTACAAGGCAGGTTCTATCATTATTTCCATTTGTGCAAAAAGAGACACAGAGAGGTTAAGTCACAGAGCTGATAATCAGCTTGAACCCAAAGAGTCTAACCCTGGAACGTGTTAACTACTCGCTATATTGGTTGCCTTAGGTCATCCAGTCAAAGGTATGTTTCACTGTTGTAATGCTACCAAATGCTGTTTACTTCTCTGCCTCTCTTTCCTGTTGCCCTTCCCTTTTGGTCTTCATTGAAAACCTCCCAGGAGAGAGAAAATGATTGGGTCCATTTGCCACTAGTCACTATGGATATCCTTCCCCGACTCTCTTGCCTTCGGTAGGGGGGGTCTCATAAAGAGCTCCGTGCCCCGTCCCTGCCCCCTGCCTTAGGTGGCTGTCTTTAGCTGGTTGCTGGCCCTGTCAGTTTTGACAGGATGATGAGGTAACATGACACAAAGCAAGGCTTTTCAGAGAAAGACCTATAGGCCTGGCAGGCAACTAGAGGTTTTGGACCATCCAGTCTTGCTCAAAATGCAAAATGTTCTCTGATTACAGTAGAGACTTCTGTCCCGGCTTCTTCTTACCTTGCTGGCTGTGAAACAATAGACTTCCAGGATCTCCTTTGTTCTTGCCTTTTCAGATTGAAGAACTCTTATTCCTTCTCCAACATTGTTCTGGGCTTTCACTAGTTCTGCTGTAAATGTATTCAAATATAGAAATCAGGATCTTTTTTTTCCCCCAGTCTGAATGCACCAAGGTTTTCAAAGAGAGAGGGTCATCTTATTCTTTTGTTTTCTAGTGTCTTCAAGTTGAAGCCTCTCAAAATAAGTTCTAATTTCTTTAACATGGCATAAATGACAATTTCTGGTGTTATCTATAGACACGTCCCCCGACAAGCCCTGTGGGAGAACTACACTGAGCCGCCACACGTATTGATGGGATTATGTACTCCACAGCCCCCATGTTTTGCTCAGGCTGTCTTTCTCTGCCTGGTGTCTTCCACTGACCCATTCAGCTGGTGTCACAATAGAGTGGTTTAAAACATGGGCTCTGGGGTCAGGTAAGTGTGGATTTAAATTCCAACCATGCTTGGCAAATTTCTCAAACCACCTTAGTCTCCTCACTTGGCAAAATGGGGAGTATCATACTTCTCCCCCTTGATTATGAAATCAGAGAATGTACAAAAAATGGTTATTCCAATGCCTGGCAAAGAGTAAACAGTCAACAGAAACACTCCCTAACATTCCAGGGCTCAGCTCTGACACCCCTGCTTTCCCCTTTCCCTTGCTCTTCTTTAACTGATGCTCATGGTTCTCCTCCCATTGGTCACTTTCCCATCTGGGGACCACAACACTTCATACCTAGGTGATGGGATAGTATTCCAAGATGTCAACCATTTTTCTCTGATTTCCTTTCCCTAATTGCCCAGCCCTCTATTCAAACCACCAAGTCTTTTTTGTACCAATATTTCAGGAAAAGGACAGGAGAAAGCAGAAACCAGGAGACTGTTTCTGGCTTTTTTGAATTAAAAACTCCAGCCCGTTAGAGCAGCAGTCCCCAAACTTTTTGGCACCAGGGACCAGTTTTGTGGAAAACAATTTTTCCATGGACTGGGGTGGGGGGTGGTTTCAGGATGTTTCAAGTGCATTACATTTATTGTGCATTTTGTTTCTATTGTTATTACATCATCTATAACTCAGATCATCAGGCATTAGATCCTGGAGGTTGGGAACCCTTGCCTTAGGGGATCAGAAAGACAATGGATTTGACCCCAGGATGCAAATGCCCCTACCTCATGGACCAGGCAGGTGTAAACAGGGTGGATACCACTTAGTGTCAGCCAATTGCTCCCATGTAGGACTCTGGGACCACTGCTACCAGATCTTCCTCCAGAGACACTTTAAAAAAATCAGAATTTTAAAAAGCATGACATGAAAAATTGAACTTATCACTCAACGCATATTTTTTCCCCCAAATCATTTATTCAACGCAACTTTACTTAGGAACAAACAGTGAGTTAGAAGCTGAAAAGAGGAACACAAACAAGACAGTCCCTGTTCCAGGTGTTCCCTGTCAGAAGGAGAGGTAAACACATAAACAGGCTATGGGATCGAGTGATAAATCTTATGTTACATTACGTTACAGAGTGATTCTCAACTGTGATCACTGGGCCAGCAGCATCAGCATCATCACCTGGGAGCCTATTAGAAATGCAAATTTGCAGGCCCCAGCCCAAACCTACCAAATCGGAAAACTATGCTTATTCCAACAAAAAACAAAACGACGACAACAAAAAATTAGACTAACCCAGTGCTAGGGTTGCGTGTGTGCATGTCGCTTTAGTTGTCTTCAACTCTTTGCAACCCTATGAACCATAGCCTGCCAGGCTCCTCTGTCCATGGGATTCTCCAGGCAAGAATACTAGAGTGGGTTGCTGTGCTCTCCTTCAGGGTATCTCCCTGACCCAGGGATTGAACCAGTGTCTCCTGCATTGGCAGGCTAGCTCTTTACCACTATCGCCACAAGGGTTAAACATTTAGAATGGCAAATGAATATTTATAAATTTTCGTAATTTACTATGGCAAAATATACTAAAATTTACCATTTCAAGTGCACAGTTCAGTGGTCTTATGTACACTCACACTGTTGTGAAACTATGACCATTATCCATTTCCAGAATTTTGCATCTTCCTGAACTAAAACTTTGTACATACTAAACAACTGTTGATTCTCTTTTGCCTTTCCCCCCTCCAATGGGATTTTTTTCCCCTATTGATTCATGTAAGTTCATTTTAAATGAGGGATATCAATCCTTTCTCACCTGCCAACTGTGTGTCTTGAAACCGATACGTGGAGATTTTTAACCGTCTCTTCAGAAAATTTTAAATTTTTCATGGAATCCTAAAACTATGGGTAGAATTTTATGATTCAATCTATGAATATTTTCCTTTATGATTTCTGTGTTTTCATGCTTGAAGGCAGTCACCATTCATTTTCATTAATTTGTTCACTTTATATTTCCTTCTAAGGTTGTTAACATTTAAATATGTAATCCCTATAGAATTTACATATAATATACATATATTTTTCCTCTCAAAACAGCTAATCAGCAGCTCCAACATCATTTTTTGGAAAAGCATCTTTCCAACTGATTTAAAATGTCACTTTTCATATTAAATTTCTGCTGACATTTACTCCTGGATCTTCTGCCTAGTTCTTTCAGAATATAACTAGCTTTTTTGCTGTCCTGTTATGCTCTACTCTCTGCTGCTAAGTCGCTTCAGTCGTGTCCGACTCTGTGTGACCCCAGAGACGGCAGCCCATCAGGCTTCCCCGTCCCTGGGATTCTCCAGGCAAGAACACTGGAGTGGGTTGCCATTTCCTTCTCCAATGCAGGAAAGTGAAAAGTGAAAGGGAAGTCGCTCAGTCATGTCCGACTCTTAGCGACCCCATGGACTGCAGCCTACCAGGCTCCTCCATCCATGGGATTTTTCCAGGCAAGAGTACTGGAGTGGGGTGCCATTGCCTTCTCTCTAGGTAAAGTTAATTCCTCCTCATTTTGTGGTCGTTTTAATGGCTGTATAGTAGTCCACCACACACGTACCTTAAGTTTTTAAACCAATCCCCTCCTACCAGGTATTTGGTATATTTCCTACTTTTCCATAGTATACGTGTAGTTTGGGACTAAATTAAATGATTCCTATGCTTCTGTGGCTCAAGTCGTGCAAATTCTCCTTTTACCCTTTTCTGTGAAATATTTTTAAAACAATATGCTTTTTGGCCTCAATTATGGGATAACTGCGGAGAAGGCAATGGCACCCCACTCCAGTACTCTTGCCTGGAAAATCCCATGGATGGAGGAGCCTGGTGGGCTGCAGTCCATGGGGTCGCTGAGAGTTGGGCACGACTCTGACTTCACTTTCCTTTTTCACTTTCATGGATTGGAGAAGGAAATGGCAACCCACTCCAGTGTTCTTGCCTGGAGAATCCCAGGGACAGCGAAGCCTGGTGAGCTGCCGTCTCTGGGGTCGCACAGAGTCGGACACGACTGAAGCGACTTAGCAGCAGCAGCATGGGATAACTGGGGGCTCTCCAGGCAGTGCAGTGTAAAAAAAAAAAAAAAAATCGCCTGTCAGTGCAAGAGAAGCAAGGGACACGGGTTCCACCTCTGGGTCCGGAAGATCCCCTGGGGGAGGTAAATGGCAACCTACTCTAGTATTTTTGGGGCTTCCCTGGTGGCTCAAACTGTAAAGAATCTGCCTGTAACGCAGGAGACCGGGGTTCCATTCCTGAGTCGGGAAGATCCTCTGGATTCCATGGACAGAAGAGCCTTGCGGGCTACGGTCCATAGGGTCACAAAGAGTCGACACGACTGAGCAACTAACACTTTCTAGTATTCTTGCTAGGATAATCCCATAGCAAAGGAGTCTGGCGGGCTACAGTCCACCGGGTCCTAAAGAGTCGGATTGACTGAGATCGCAGGAACCGACAACCCTGCCTGGCTTTCAGATTACCCACGCGAGACTTCCGAAGGACACCAGAGGGCGCAGTTTCCTGGCTCCACCTCAGCCACATCCGGGTTCAACCGCAGGTTCCGACCGACAGCAGGCGGAACCTTTCTTCCTCCTATTAAGTTGTGCGGCGAACCCTTTAAGCTACCACGCACCGCTCTCTACCGGTACAGCGGATACCTTGACGCAAGGGAGGCGCACGTGAGTATTCTGCTTACTGTCTGGTTCATCGTGAGTAGCATGGACCTGCTTGCCGAAGAGTTTGGGAACCTGACCCCGGAGCAGCTGGCTGCGCCGATCCCAACTGTAGAGGTGAGTGCAGGGCAAATGGTGAGCGGAAGGGGCCGTGATGCGTCCCCGAGAGGCGTTGCCCCGAGAGTCCTGGCTGTGGAGGGGGCCGGGCCGAGTCTTCTGCGCATGCTCAGGACTCAGCGCTGGCTCGGGGCTCGGCGAGTTCACTCCCTAGCCGGCCGCTGGACCCACGTTGGATGGTTGAGCTGGGGGAGCTGGCAGGCGCCACGCTGGCCTAGCAGCCCCGCCCACGGCTCCGGGGTTGCACCCATTCTAGTGTGCGTGTGTTGTCAGGGGAGGACTGACTCTCACCCACCTTGGGGGACGTATTGCTTGCTTCCTTATAAAGGATGCTGAGGTCCAGGGAGCTTAGCGCTGGCTGTGGTGGTAAAACCAAATCGTCTGAATCCCAGGCTAGTAATTTCTCCTTTTCGCCGGGAACTCAAGTTGAGATTGCAAGAGTATTTTAAGTGCCCAGAAAATTTACTCCAAATTTTAAGTGTTTTCTTGGGGAGTACCCCTGTAGCTTTCATCAGCTTCTCAGAAGTTAAGGATAACTATCCTACTCTGCGGAGAAGGCAATGGCACCCCACTCCAGTACTCCTGCCTGGAAAATCCCATGGATGGAGGAGCCTGGTAGGCTGCAGTCCATGGGGGCGCTAAGAGTCAGACATGACTGAGCGACTTCACTTTGACTTTTCACTTTCCTGCATTGGAGAAGGAAATGGCAACCCACTCCAGTGTTCTTGCCTGGAGAATCCCAGGGACGGGGGAGCCTGATGGGCTGCCGTCTATGGGGTCGCACAGAGTTGGACACGACTGAAGCGACTTAGCAGCATCCTACTATGAGCTGCCTGATGAAGTTCAGCTGTTGATATAATTTTATTTTGTGGAAAGACATATAACTTCTCTGGGGCTCAAAATTTTAGTTGGCATCGGTTGGGGACATAGAGAAATAGTCAAGGGAGAGATTGACGTAGCGGGAACAAGACTCTTGAAACCTGGAGGCAAGGCCATCTGATATTTTTGAGAAATAAAAATAAATCCAGTAGTACTGGAGTGTGGAAAAGTAGAGGAGAGATTAAAGGTGACAGATAAGGGTCCTGGTTATGAAAGGTTTTGTTAGACATTTGTAGGAGGCCTGGGATGCTATTGACAGGTTTAAGCAGGATGACTGACAAGATCAATGAATCAATTTCTTTATAATCATTCTGCAGATTACATTCTGATGAATTACAGTCAGTGTTAGATTCTGTGAGTGCCTTTGTACATGGTGATTTTCTTTAGGCAATACTGGATTTTTAACTTTTTTTGTTTATTTTATATTGGAGTATAGTTGGTTTGAATTTTTAACTCTTGAACTGCTCTTCAAGAGCCAGCATTTACTGAGCACTTATTATGTGCCAGCTGTGTTCAAACCTAGTGAGCATTATGTTATTTAATCCTCCGAAGCAAGTAATATTTTTGCCCCATTTTGCCAATGAAAATTTTAAAGACCCAGAGAAGTTAAGTAAGTAACCCAGTGTCAGAAGGCCATTAAGTGACTGTTGGGGATTTTGGATTTCAGCAGTCAGACTCCAGAGCTCCTGACCTTAACTGCTGACTGAACTGCTTTTCCAGAGAGCTGCAGGATTTCTGTTTCTTCTCTGAATTTGCACAGCAATGAAGGGACCAGAAACGTATTTTCAGTCTTCTGATTTAGAAATAAAAGTTCCTCTTCCTGACCCTCTGCATCCAGTCCACCATCCTATCTTAAGGGCCCCAGCTACAAAATGTACTCAATTCTGACATTCCCACTGTTCTCCAAGTCAGCCACTGTCATCTGTTACTTCCTTGGCTTCTTACTTGTCCCATTATTCTCTACTCTGTCACCAGGGCCATCAGTTTAAACATGCAGGTATACTCATATTGCTCCATTGGTTAAAATTCTTCAGTCTGCCCATTGCTCTCAGGGCAAAAAAAAATCTAATCTTTACCATATTGTTAAGGCTTTTCTCAATCTGGCCACCACTTACTTCTCTAGCTTGTTTCTCCCCACCTGCCCTCTCTCCACTCCAGCTCCTCAAGCTCTTTCTACTCTCCTCCTGTAGTCCGTTTTGGTCTGTCTTTCATTGTTTGTAGATTTACATCCAGTAAAATGCAGAAGTACTTACTTAGTGTTCATTTACATTAGTTTTTACAGTTATGTATACCCAAATAACTACCACCCCATACAGGATATGGAACATTTTCATCATTGCAGAAAGTGCCCTTTTCAGTTTAAGCCCTACACCACCATTTGATTTCTGTCATCATAGATTAGTTTTGCTAGAGTCATTTCTTGTGTGTGTGTGTGTGTGTGTGTGTGTGTGTATGTTTGGTAGAAACCAGTAAAATTCTGTAAAAGCAGTTATCCTTCAATTAAAATTTTTTTTTTCTTTAAAGATGACTTTTTTAAAGAGCAGTTTTAGGTTCAGGGCAAAACTGAGAGGAAGGTATAGAGATTTTCTGTTTACCCCTGACCCCACTTACCGTTTCTTAAAAAATGTTTTTCCGTTTTCCAGATTGTCTGCCTCCCTCTCTGGCCACTCCTCGATCTCTCTTGCTCAGTGTGCTTTCTGCTGCTCCAAGTGTTGGAGTGTTTTTGATCTCAGCTTCATGGAGCTCCTCTCCACCTACACTCCGTAGATGGGCTTATCTGTTTCATGACTTCCACTCCTGTCCGTCTGCTGACTTTCCCTGACTTAGATCTCCAGGCCACTCTTCCCAAGTTCCAGACTCATTTGTTGTCTATTTGGCATCTCCACCTGCATGTCTAATGGGTATCTCAAATTTAACATGCCCCCAGCCAAACTCCTGGTCGCCCCTTCACACTAAAGGGGCTGCCCCGGCAGCATCCCTGCCTCTTCATCTCCAGAAATGGCAGCACTAAGGTGTCAGTCTCTGTTTGTCTTTCTCAGATTCCTGCATCTCATATACTATCAAGTCCTGTTGACTCTAACTTCACATCGTGTTTTCCTAGGCAACAGTTTCTCACTACCTGTATTGTTATCAGCCTAGAGTATTGCAGGAAACTCCTAAATGATCCCTCTGCTTCTAACCTTGTCTTTTCTCACCCCAGCAGCTGGAGTGATCAGTTAAAATGGATCACATCACCTTGTCACTCTTGCTCAAAACCTTCCAGCACTTCTCTGTTGCCCAAAGTCAAAAAAATTTTACAGTTTCTCACAAGGTCTTACATGATCCTTGGGCTCTTACTCAGAAACTGTGTTTTCTTACTTTAGACTCAGTTCTAACCATTTGTCAGATTTCCCATGAACAGATTAGATAACACTCATGAAGAGTTATATCATGATAGGCTGTTTACAAGCTCAGGAAGGTGTGAAGAGCAGGCCTAAGAGCTGAACGTGGCAGTTAGTTCACAGCTGTTTAAATAGGTGAACACCGGGTGATATCTTTCTTCAGCCTGGGTTCTGACCAGGTGCTAGTTGAGAAAAAATAGGAGGGAGAAAGAACTCCCTTTGGGTTTAAACCAAACTCTCTGAAACTTACTGATACTTTCCCTTTCTCAAACTGGCAAACCCTGCTTACTCAGGAAGAGTCATGAGAATAAAATAAAGATGAAAAGTGCTTGGAATCTTGAGTCATCAAATTGAGATTAAAGTATATTCGATTTAAGAAATCTGTGGTTTATATACGCTTGTGTGTATGCATATGTTTGTATGCATGTACATGTACAGTACATATGTGATTTCCATAAAAAGGTTGCAATGTAAAAATTGTTCTTTTTGTTTCTACTTACTTTCTTTTGCTTACTGCGATAAAGTAAGTCACTTTCGGTACATTAAAATAACCTCATGAAAATATTGTGATCACTGACACAGAGTTCTGATACTTTTATTGTTCTGATTCACAGGAAAAATGGCGGCTGCTTCCAGCATTTTTAAAGGTAATTAATATCTAATAACAGTTATTCTTCCAATCAAGAGTCAAGAAATAAGCCTTTTTTAAAATTAAATTTTTATCACCAACATTTGTTGACTTTGTACAACTGTGTACTTTTCTAAGTTTTAGAAATATGAGAAATTATAAGGCAGTAACCCTGTCCATAAAGTACTAGGTAGGGGATTGTAATCTAATTTTAGAGGTAGGAAGTAGTTTACATTGTCACTTGGCATAGGAATAATACAAACCAAAGTGCTGCTGGCAGAAGATTGATGCCACAGGTGGTCAGAAAGGGCCTCCTAAAGGAGGTGAGACATAAACCACATCCTCAGAGGAGGGGAGGACTTCCCAGTTGGCTCAGTGGCCTGGCAGAGTGCAGTCCATGGGGTTGCAAAAGAGTCAGACACAACTTAGCAACTAAACAACAACAACAAGAGGAAAGGAATTACCTAAGCTGAAAGGTAGGATGCGGGAAGCATGGCTTAATAAAAGACCTCAAGAGGAGGATCCATGGGGTCTGTTGAAAACAGAGTCCAGTCTGCTTGGCTGGAGTGGATGAGTGGTTCAGACAAAGGAAGTACAGATTATAAGGTTCCTGTTATCATTGAATTTCAGTTTTAAAGCGCTTATGCTAAATAGTAGCAGGTTCCACAATGAGACCACTTGACACCCAGTAGGATGGCTATAGTGAAGAAAGAAAGACAATAACAAATGTTGGTGGGGATGTGGAGCAATTGGAACCCTCACAATCTACTGATGGAGATATAGCCGCTTTGGAAAACAGCCTGGCAGTTCATCAGATGGTTAAACATATAGTTACTGTATGATGCTGCAATTCTACTCCTAGGTATTTACTCAAGAGAAACAAAAACATATGTCCATGCAAAAACTTGTACACAGATGTTCATAGCAGCATTATTTATAATAGCCAAAAATAGAAACAACTCGAATACCAAATGATGGATGGCTAAATGAAATATGATATATCCACACAATGCTATGTTTTTGGCAATAGAAAGTGCCAATACATGCTACAGTGTGGATGCTCTTGGAAGCATTATGCTCAGTGAAAGAAAAGAGGGTTGAAAAATGAGTCAGGTTTTTTCCATCTTAGTTCTGTATTATTGGCAGAAGGAAGCATGCTGGCAGATGAGGCTGGGAATTGTCAAGGCCAGATTTCTGACCAGTTTTTACGGTCCATGGGCTGCTGAAGAGTCTGGAAAGCATGTCTGTGAGAAATAGTGGAAGAGCCTCTTCAGCCTGGAAGAGAGGACATAAAAGAGATGTGATAACTAAATGGACTGTGGTGGAGAAGACATTTTCTCCAGAAAAGACATTAAGCCCATGGGGGGGAAACTGCAGGATGTTAGACTAGAGATCATTATAAGAGTGAATTTTTCCCCCAACAATCAGGACTATTTCAAAATGGGATAACTGCTTAGTAAGCCAGTGAGATCCCTCAAAAGAGGTGTAATTAAAGCAGAGGCCCTGTGATGCTTTCTGTTGAGTGTATTCTAGAAGTGTTGAACTAATTACGTTTGAACATTAATGTAAAAAGTTGAACACGTTACAGTCCTTTTAAATCCTAAGACTTTGGAATCTGTGCTTAGCATTTCAGGGTTTTTCATAGCAGCACACAGCACTGTCTGTGTAGCTGTACTGACTTTTGAGATGAAAGGCAGTCACTGGAGCTGATCTGTTTGTTGGTCCCTGGGATTCACCTTGCTTTCAATTTTAAATGCATTCATTTTTGATTTCCTTAATAGAGATCCTTATTTTTCCCCCTCATTCTTCTAAAACTGATATGAAAGACCAGATATGGGAAAATCATAAAATCACTTACATAGGAGCAAGAAAAAAGAGAAAATAGGCATTGTTTGAGGGTTGGAGAGATGATGCTTGATTGCTATATTTTTTTCTTGGATTTTCTTTCTTGCCTAATTTGTTAGCTCATGGGGAGTCATTAGGTATATATCTTGAATTCCAAACGTCAGGTTGTTTTTCAGGGAGGAAAGTTTGAGGGTATTCTAGTAAGATGGAGGAGAAATGGAATGAGGGCGTGAAAATAGAAAGTTTTGCCAAGTAAAATTTATGGATTTTTTGTGGTCACTTTGGTTTTGGGGAAAATTTATAGATCAGGTTAAGCCCCTTGTGTAATGTGCTATTTCGTTGCTAACCTGCTTTTATTTTTTATCCATTTAGGTGAAAGGCCTTGTGAAACAGCATATAGATTCATTTAACTATTTCATTAATGTAGAGGTAAGCATCAGATCTTGGGAAAGGATATGATTACAAATGAACTGGAAGCCGGAGTCTTTCCTCATGTTACTCTTTCCATTGCAGATAAAGAAAATAATGAAAGCCAATGAAAAGGTTACAAGTGATGCTGACCCCATGTGGTACTTAAAGTAAGGAACCAACTACTCTTAGTTTGCTATTTTGATCATGTTTAACATTTTTGTGTGTCTATCTGACTTTTTTTTTTAATAGTGATTGTAGTTGCTGTCAAAATTCTTTTAATATAATTCTCCTTTTTTGTTTTGAATAGGAAGATAATTATCAAATGTTCAATTTTTAATTGGTAAGCTAATGATAACAAGTAGTTATGAGTGAAAAGTTACTGAAACTTAGGTTTAAGCCTTTCTTAAAAACAATTTTATAGACCTAAAGAATTACAAAAATAAGACAGAGTTCCAATGTTACCCTTCACCCAGTTTATGCTGATGTTAACATCTTATGTAGGCATAGCACAATTAGCCACACTGGGAAATCAGCACTGATACAGTACTGTCAACTAATCTTAGGTTTCCCGCAAATGTCCTTTACCTGGTCTGGGATTCAATCCAGGACCTGCTTTAGGTCCAGGTGGCATAGGTCTCCTTTGTCTTCTCCAACCTGTGGCAGTTGCTCAAGTTCTCTTAGTCGTGGTCTTGCACGTGACCTTGACATGTTTTTGACCTTGACACTTTTGAAGAATTCTGGTCAGTTGTTCTGTGAAATGTCCTCAGTTTGGGTGTGTGTGTTTGCTCATGGCTACATTGGTTTATGCCTTTTTGGCCTCAGAAGCGATGCTTTGTGTTGCTCTTACTGCACCATATCAGGTGGTATAGCTGTCAATCTGTTTTATTATTGGTGATTTTAACTTGGTTCATTTGGTTAAGGTGGTATCTTCCAGGCTTCTCCACAGTAAAGTAATCCATCACAGTCTTCGGGGTGATCCTTTGAGACTATGCAAGTGTCTTATTTGTCATACTGTCTTATTTGTCATACCCTAACCTTATTTGTCATAAGTGTCTTATTTGTCATACCCTAACCCACTACTTTAGCATGCATTGGTAGTTTTTACCTTTAAAAGTAATTACTTTGGTGTTTATCTAGTGGCCAGTATCTTTCTATCATTCCTTCTACATTAATGTAAGAATTCTACTGTGAGAAGAGCTTTTTTTCTTCCCCTCAGTTTCTTTCTGTTCAGTTCAGTTTAGTTCAGTCCAGTCGCTGTCATGTCCGACTCTTTGCAACCCCATGGACTGCAGCACGCCAGGCCTTCCTGTCCGTCACCAGCTCCCAGAGTTTACTCAAACTGTTGTCTATTGAGTCGGTGATGCCATCCAACCATCTCATCCTCTGTTGTCACCTTCTCCTCCCTCCTTCAATCTTTCCCAGCATCAGAGTCTTTTCATGAGTTAGTTCTTCACATCAGATGGCCAAAGTATTGCAGTTTCAGCTTCAGCATCAGTCCTTCCAATGTATATTCAGGACCTGCTTTCCTTTAGAATGGACTGGTTGAACCTCCTTGCAGTCCAAGGGACTCTCAAGAGTCTTCTCCAACACCACAGTTCAAAAGCATCAATTCTTTGGTGCTCAGCCTTCTTTATAGTCCAACTCTCACATCCATACATGACTACTGGAAAAACCATAGCTTTGACTAGACCTTTGTTGGCAAAGTAATGTCTCTGCTTTTTAATAAGCTGTCTAGGTTGGTTATAACTTTTCCTTCCAAGGAGCAACGTCTTTTAATTTTACGGCTGCAGTCCCCATCTGCACTGATTTTGGAGCCCAAAAGGTAAAATCTGTCACTGTTTCCATTGCTTCCCCATCTATTTGTCATTAAGTGATGGGACCAGACCTTTTAGAACTAGCACCCAAAACAGTTGTCCTTTACATTATAGGGGACTGGAATGCAAAAGTAGGAAGTCAAGAAACACCTGGAGTAACAGGCAAATTTGGCCTTGGCATACGGAATGAAGCAGGGCAAAGGCTAATAGAATTTTGTCAAGAGAACGCACTGGTCATAGCAAACACCCCCTTCCAACAACACAAAAGAAGACTCTACACATGGATATCACCAGATGATCAACACCAAAATCAGATTGATTATATTCTTTGCAGCCAAAGATGGAGAAGCTCTATACAGTCAGCTAAAACGAGACCAGGAGCTGACTGTGGCTCAGATCATGAGCTCCTTATTGCCAAATTCAGACTTAAATTGAAGAAAGTAGGGAAAACCACTAGACCATTCAGATATGACCTAAATCAAATCCCTTGTGATTATACAGTGGAAGTGAGAAATAGATTTAAGGGACTAGATCTGATAGGCAGAGTGCCTGATGAACTATGGAATGAGGTTCGTGACATTGTACAGGAGACAGGGATCAAGACCATCCCCATGGAAAAGAAATGCAGGAAAGCAAAATGGCTTTCTGGGGAGGCCTTACAAATAGCTGTGAAAAGAAGAGAGGGAAAAAGCAAAGGAGAAAAGGAAAGATAGAAGCATCTGAATACAGAGTTCCAAAGAATAGCAAGAAGAGATAAGAAAGCCTTCTTCAGTGATCAATGCAAAGAAATAGAGGAAAACAACAGAATGGGAAAGACTAGAGATCTCTTCATGAAAATTAGAGATACAAAGGGAACATTTCATGGAAAGATGGCCTCGGTAAAGGGCAGAAATGGTCTGGACCTAACAGAAGCAGAAGATATTAAGAAGAGGTGGCAAGAATACACAGAAGAACTGTACAAAAAAGATCTTCAAGACCCAGATAATCATGATGGTGTGATCACTCACCTAAAGCCAGACATCCTGGAATGTGAAGTCAAGTGGGCCGTAGAAAGTATCACTATGAACAAAGCTAGTGGAGGTGATGTTACGAACAAAGCTAGTGGAGGAATTCCAGTTGAGCTATTTCAAATCCTGAAAGATGATGCTGTGAAAGTGCTGCACTCAATATGCCAGCACATTTAGAAAACTCAGCAGTGGCCACAGGACTGGAAAAGGTCAGTTTTCATCTCAATCCCAAAGAAAGGCAATGCCAAAGAATGCTCAAACTACCACACAATTACACTCATCTCACATGCTAGTAAAGAAATGCTCAAAATGCTTCAAGCCAGGCTTCAGCAATACGTGAACCGTGAACTTCCTGATGTTCAACCTGGTTTTAGAAAAGGCAGAGGAACCAGAGATCAAATTGTCAACATCCGCTGGATCATCGAAAAAGCAAGAGAGTTCCAGGAAAACATCTATTTCTGCTTTATTGACTATGCCAAAGCCTTTGACTGTGTGGATCACAATAAACTGTGGAAAATTCTGAAAGAGATGGGAATACCAGACCACCTGACCTGCCTCTTGAGAAATCTGTATGCAGGTCAGGAAGCACCAGTTAGAACTGGACATGGAAGAACAGACTGGTTCCAAACAGGAAAAGGAGTGCGTCAAGGCTGTATATTGTCACCCTGCTTATTTAACTTCTATGCAGAGTACATCATGAGAAACGCTGGACTGGAAGAAACACAAGCTGGAATCAAGATCGCTGGGAGAAATATCAATAACCTCAGGTATGCAGATGACACCACCCTTATGGCAGAAAGTGAAGAGGAACTAAAAAGCCTCTTGATGAAAGTGAAAGAGGAGAGTGAAAAAGTTGGCCTAAAGCTCAACATTCAGAAAACAAAGTTCATGACATCGGTCCCATCACTTCATGGGAAATAGGTGGGGAAACAGTGGAAACAGTGTCAGACTTTATTTTTTTGGGCTCCAAAATCGCTGCAGATGGTGATTGCAGCCATGAAATTAAAAGATGCTTACTCCTTGGAAGGAAAGTTATGACCAACCTAGATAGCATATTCAAAAGCAGAGACATTACTTTGTTGACTAAGGTCCATCTAGTCAAGGCTATGGTTTTTCCTGTGGTCTTAAATGAATGTGAGATTTGGACTGTGAAGAAGGCTGAGTGCCGAAGAATTGATGCTTTTGAACTGTGGTGTTGGAGAAGACTCTTGAGAGTCCCTTGGACTGCAAGGAGATCCAACCAATCCATTCTGAAGGAGATCAGCCCTGGGATTTCTTTGGAAGGAATGATGCTGAAGCTGAAACTCCAGTACTTTGGCCACCTCATGCGAAGAGTTGACTCATTGGAAAAGACTCTGATGCTGGGGGGAATTGTGGGCAGGTGGAGAAGGGGACGACAGAGGATGAGATGGCTGGATGGCATCACTGACTCGATGGGCGTGAGTCTGAGTGAACTCCGGGAGTTGGTGATGGACAGGGAGGCCTGACGTGCTGCGACTCATGGGGTCGCAAAGAGTTGGACATGACTGAGCAATTGAACTGAACTGAACTGAGTGTAGCACTTTCACAGCATCATCTTTTAGGAGTTGAAATAGCTCACCTGGAATTCCATCACCTCCACTAGCTTTGTTCACACTGATACTTCCTAAGGCCCTCTTGACTTAGCATTCCCAGATGTTTGACTCTAGGGGAGTGATCACATCATCGTGATTATCTGGGTCATGAAGATCCTTTTTGTACAGTTCTTCTGTGTATTCTTGCCATCTCTTCTTAATATCTTCTGCTTCTGTTAGGTCCATACCATTTCTGTCCTTTATTGAGCCCATCTTTGTATGAAATGTTCCCTTGGTATCTCTAATTTTCTTGAGGAGATCTCTAGTCTTTCCTATTCTATTGTAATTTTATTTAAATCAATATGAACTCGTAGATAGTTATTTTATTATTTTCATCATAATCCAGTGCTGTCATTATTTTATTTCTCAAATAGTCCCAGATTCAACCACAGGAAGCTTCCATCGACTTGACCTTTAAATATGCCCCTGTTTTGGGCACTCCTTTGCTTTCTGTTACCATGAGATGTGGTTCATGTAGTATTTCCCTGTTCCAGCCTGGAATCAATCACTTCTCCAAGCATCCTTAGTCTCCTCTTTTGGAGAGTAGTATTTTAGACAGCAAGATTTGGGTACTGAAGTCTCAGTAGACAGAGCTATACTTATTGTTCATTCAGTCCTAGGATATATAGAAAGTAGTTTCAGAATTGTTAATTCATCACTCTGTGAGAATAAAATTTACTAATATTTGTATGTTGCCTTTCTTACAAGAATGGTAGCAAACTATAGATACTCTTGCATTTGCTTTTTTCCATAAGTATCATTTTTAGGGAGCTATAATTTCAGTATTTTTGTAGAGAGATTTACTGTATTTTTTTTTAAAGTCAGCTTGATGGTATTTCCTCTCTTTTGTAAACCATGTGTTCTATGACTTCAGGATCTCCAATTGTAATTTTTTAGTTTGCCATCCTCTGCAAAATAAGCATTTGTCAAAAGTGTAATCTCGTATTTGGAAGGAAAATAGCTTGATTGTTTATATGTTCTTTGAAGAAGTATAATTGATTCTGGAATAACTTGCCTTTCAGATATCTTAATATCTATGTTGGGCTACCTGATGTTGAAGAAAGCTTCAACGTAACTAGACCAGTGTCCCCTCATGAGGTAATTACCAACTATAATTTAATTGGATTTGTTTGGCTCCATTGGAAGAGTCAATGCCCTTAAAATATATTCTTTAAAAAATGATTTAAAGATAGGGGAAAAGTATATTCTCCGAAAAGGGAGAAGACAAAGAGTTCAAAGTAGTTCAAGAAGGCTGAGGCTGCAGCTGTCACAGTAATTCCTCCTGACATTGAAGAAAACTCATGGGTGTTGCTGCAGTTAGAGAAAGAGGACACAAAGATTTCTTGGAGGGATTGTGACTCTTGGAGAGATGGGGAGCGTGGGAGAGCCGGGTGGGCAGGCAGTCATGGGACCCACAGTGAGGCTCGGGGTGCAGATATTGCAGGCTCTGCCATACAGCTCTATTCCTGTTTATAGCAGAGAGCGCCCGAGGGGGACAGGGGATCCCTCAGGTAGTTTTGTGGCCCTGTCCAGTTTCGTTCCCATTGGAAGGGATTGTTAAGACCATGAATATCTGCCTATCATGGGTATTACTTTAGTTTTACTAAAAAAAGAAAACAAGATAATACTTATATAGTACTCTATACCAGCACCATTCTAAAATACATATTCATACTTTTAGGAATTAAAGTTACTCACATGACTGAGATACAGAAAGTTTCTTTAAAACTTATTTGGTAGAGACAGGATTTGAACACAGGCCAGAGTCCACACTAACCATCATGCCAGCCTACTTTCTGTCAGGCCTGAAGAAGGCTTGATCTAATTAAATGAATGGTGTAAGCAATGCTTACTGGTCAATAATAGGGCTTTACTGGTAGCTCAGACAATGGAGAATCTGCCTGCAATGTGGGAGACCTGGGTTTCCGTCCCTGGGTTAGGAGGATCCCCTGGAGAAGGAAATGGCACTTAACTGGAGTGGACACAACCCACTCCCGTGTTCTTGCATGGAGAATTTCATGGATAGAAGAACCTGGCGGGCTACAGTCCATGGGGTCACAAAGTATTGGACACAACTGAAGTGACTATTTTAAAACCCTAGGCACAATTAGGCTAGAAAAAAGTTTATATCTGTCTTTGGTTTAGTAAAAGCCCAAGAGAGAATTCAGCATCATGAATTATATGACTGAGGTTCAGAGGAATTCTCTTTTTGAGACCACAAGCCATCTGATGACCTTCAATATAATACAGAAGTCTTCGGAAGATTCTGGTGGGTTTCCTGTGTCCAATCATGGCCCATGTGAGGGCATCACTTAGTGGGTCATGGCCATGTAAAAGTAAAGCTCACACCAACCATTCCAAAAGTTCTGCAAGTTATTCAGAAATTGTTAGAATGATGAGTTTGAGTGATTCATGCTCTGACATGCCACTTGCAAACGAATTTTATGATATAGTTTAGTTTATTTGAAGAAGACAAGGAGATAGTTTAATTTTTTTAGTTTGTGTGTGTACATACTTCAATTATGTGTGTGTATTCAGTCACTGAACTGGTTGTTAACTGTTTTGACTAAGCCACTGATGACTTTCCAAGGTCCCAGTTTGCAAAGAAGGATCTAACGGCTTCAGAGATGTGGAAGGAGACTGGTGATAACATCAGGTCAGGGAGAAGAGACTCAGTCCAAGATTTATTGTCCCATTTCTGGGCTGTCAGGGGCAGGGATGCTGTGGCAATGTCTAGATCCATGATTGGCATTGTCCCCTCATGGAGAAGGTAAGGTCATAACTCCCAGTTCCCTTAGGGAAGCACGCGGGCAGCTGGGTACCATGGAGAGGTCAGAGTCCAGCATGGACCTTATTACTGCTTGAGATTGGCTCTTCGAGGCTGTTGGGACCCATTCTTTCCCCAGAGGAGGAGCAGTGATTGTGTGATTCTCTTCCAGTGCCGATTGCGGGACATGACGTACTCTGCTCCCATCACAGTGGATATCGAGTACACCCGAGGCAGCCAGAGGATCATCCGTAATGCCTTACCCATTGGCAGGTGAGGCCTGATGCTGCCTGCGTCATGCCCTGTGAGGTGACCCCTGAGCAGTGCCGACACTCTCCTTACCCCATTCTCTCATCTGAAATGTGGGGGAATGGAGCCTCCTTCACCGGGTTGCTTTATGGGTCCAATGAGTCAGTATATGTAAAACACTTGGAGTAGCGTTCATCACGTTGTTGTGTTTCAATTGTGAGGTTAAGGAAACTGCTTCCATTTCCTCCTATAACTCCAGGCTGTTAGGGAAGCACTAGGTAAGATAGCATTTCATTCAACTCTCCTGGGCCAGTCTTCTTGATGGATTTTTACATATTTTGAGTTTTCTTGGAAGAATGAATGTTCATAGCAGTATTTAGGGAAGAAGTTATTTGCCCAGGACAAGTTTGGAAATGATAGCACCAGCTGGCATTTTTGCTGCCTGCTTTTCCTAATTAGGGAAGTGTATCGACTCTCCTGTAGAAATGGACCGGATCCACAATATTGTATGTTTAATAATGATGTTGGACTTTAAACACAACGCAAATAATTGCCACTCAAGTGTTGCCCCTTGCCTCAAAATAACTTAATAAACATGCATTTGTTTATTATTAAGCCAAGAGCTCAATAAACATCCATTTGTTCATCAGATATGCACCAGCTACCTGTTAGTGTCGTGGGCTGTGCTGGTACCTCTATCAGGTAAATAGAAGATACTTAAGACATTGCTCACTTGGCTACATTCTCCTCATTCTTCACTTAGAAAAGGAAATCGGGATATTAAAAAAATATTAATCTTTGTTTTAGCACAACTGTTTATCAGTGTTAGAAGAAATTCTCTTATAAATGGACCATACTTGTGTCCAGTTAAATCTTAGTTCTTTTTCAGAACCGCCTGGTTAGTTCTGAGAGTCTCTGGTTCCTTACACTTTGATTCATAGTGCTGTTTCTACGTGACTAAGGCGAGCCACTTTGTTTTCCACGAATGAAGACTTGCTGCCATTTGTTGACTGTCACTCAGGCTTGTCTGCAAAGTTGGAGGGAACCATGGATTTGGGTTTTTGATATCTGTACCAGAAAAACAGTGTGCCTGAGGACATAACTTCATTTCGCTCAGCTCTCTCCCGCAATACCATCCCTCTGCCTTTCCTCAAATGTCTGACAGGAATGCAGATCCCTCAGTGGTGTGTGCACTGGCCAGCTTGTGTTCTGTTCAGCCTTTTTGCCAGTGACCATCTGAATATGATATTTTCTTTTTGTTTTATTTTAAACAGAATGCCCATAATGCTGCGTAGTTCAAACTGTGTTCTTACAGGAAAAACACCAGCAGAATTTGCTAAACTGAATGAATGTCCTTTAGATCCAGGTAGGTGTGATTTCTTAGATTTCCCCTCCATTTCCTTCCTTTTTTTTTTTTTTTTACTTTTGTTTTACTTTTGCTGTTGATTTACCATTTTTTCTCAGAAACAAGATCAGCCTTTCTTCTTTTAGTGAATTAGGATAAAATTTTGTTTGCAAAACATAACAACAGTTTGGTTCCAACTTTATTCTGTTAGTCTGTATTTTTAAAGATATGTTGTTTCCTCTTTTATTTCAGGCTTAAAACTCTAATACCTCAGTTCAGTTCAGTTCAGTCGCTCAGTCATGTCCGACTCTTTGCGACCCCATGAACCGCAGTACGCCAGGCCTCCCTGTCCCATTACCAACTCCTGGAATTCACCCAAACCCATGTCCATTGAGTCAGTGATGCCATCCAACCGTCTCATCCTCTGTCGTCCCCTTCTCCTCCTGCCCTCAATCTTTCCCAGCATCAGGATCTTTTCAAATGAGTCAGCTCTTCGCATCAGGTGGCCAATATACTGGAGTTTCAGCTTCAACATCAGTCCTTCCAGTGAACACCCAGGACCTTCTGGTTTATTGCTGTGGTTTATCAGGCTGTCTCTTTGCTTGATGGTGTTTTTTGGTATGCTTAAAAATTCAAAAATAATCTCATGAAGTTCTTTGTCTATCTCATCTGAAAAGACACAAGTAGCTCACTTCTGGCTGTTTTGAATGCCATATCTGGGCAAAAAATGAGTCTTCTGTTTAAATTTTTTAAAGTTATATTTTTGTACTTATTTCTAGGCAGTTTTTTTTAAGCTTCATGCTCAGCAGTTTACAGAATGTTCTTTTAATTCCTTAGTTCATGTTTCACTTTGATTTAGTTAATGGTTAATCTAGTTCCTTTATAGTTGCATATATTGCATCCCTGATAGCTCAGTTGGTAAAGAATCTGTCTGCAATGCAGGAGACCCTGGTTCAATTCCTGGCTTGGGAAGATTCACTGGAGAGGGGATAGGCCACCCACTCCAGTATTCTTAGGCTTCCTTTGTGGCTCAGCTGGTAAAGAATCCGCCTGCAGTGTGGGAGACCTGGGTTTGATCCCTGGGTTGGGAAGGGAAAGGCTACCCACTCCAATATTCTGGCCTGGAGAATTCCATGAACTGTATAGACCATGGGGTCACAAAAAGTCGGACACGACTGAGCAACTGATATAGAATCCCAGAAGGTTTTAGAAAGAGGATAACACAGAATGTGGCTTTACTAGAGCAATAATAAGATGTTCCATAAATCAAATATATTGCCTTGTTTTTGCTTATATTCTGAAGGTAAAACAGTCTCACGTTATCCCATTCTGAATTGTGTGCAAAAAAGCATAACATAATGTTTTGTGAGTTTTGTCAAGTATAGACTATATTTTGGAAGCCTGATCTTAATCTGCCAGTGTCAATGATTTGTTAGAAAACTTGGAGCGAATTTTAATTTATATTGAAGATTGTCAGTTATTTCTGTGCTTATGAAATCTGAAGACTAATTTATTTGGCCTTTTTTTTTTCACTCACTTCTCATATGTCAGGTCCTGATGATCCATCGACCACTAAGATGCATTCCTGTCCTCCAGAAATTTATCCTGTGGCTCATTTGTTTAAATCATGTTCTGAGACTGTTAACAATTTGTAAAACAATATTGACAAACCCCTTTAAATTAAGGAAATGGCAGCCTACTCCAGTATTCTTGTCTGGAGAATTCCATGGACAGAGGAGCCTGACAGGCTATAGTCCATGGGGTCGCAAAGAGTCAGACACGACTGGACTACTATCTCTCAGCGCCATAAGGCGATGGTATTGAGTCAGCTGATAAGTTCGTTTGGATTTTCCTCTAAGATGTTATAGAAAAATACAAATTAACCTTTTGGCCAACCCAGTAGAAAGACTAGGAGCTCGCTGCCATTGCTCAGTCATGCTGTTGGAAGAATGGCTGGTGATGTTTTTCTTGTTTCCCTCTGGCAGGGGGCTACTTCATCGTTAAAGGAGTAGAAAAAGTTATTCTTATCCAAGAGCAACTGTCTAAGAACAGGATCATTGTGGAGGCCGACAGAAAAGGGGCTGTGGGTGCTTCAGTTACCAGGTATGGATGGCAGAGTTGTTCTTACACAATACTGGTCATCGCATTGGTGTCAGATGGCGATCCCTAAATACAGAGGTAGCCCGTTGTTTCTCTGCTGTCGCAGGGAGTGTGGCATTGAAACTATCTAGCGTTCACTTGATTGTGGAAGCCTGTGTCATAGAGGACTGATTGAAATTTTCAGTAATGAAAGGTGCAAGACATTGTTCGAAAGGCCGTTAGTTATTTTATCCAAGTTGAACTTGGCTGCAGTCCATGGGGTCACAAAGAGTTGGACACTGAGTGACTAACACAGCGTTAAAGGAACTTTTTAAAAAAGTTAAAAGTTCTGGGAATAAAAGTTATGTGGCATGGGTAAGATGTCAGTATGAAAGAGAGTTTCTCTTCTGATGACTTATAATGAACAGCTCAGCTTAGAGTCTCTGAATTTTTCTGTCTGGTGAGGAGACACTAATAATAGTGCCCATTTGTTGAGCAGTTAGTAGGAGCCAGAGAGTGCATTAGGTGCGTTATACATATTCGTCACCTCTGCCCTCCAAGATAAGTGCTGTTATTTTCAGGTGAGTAACAGGCCTTGCTCACAGGGTGACATTGACCATCAGAGGAAGCCAGCATTTGGATCAAGATGTAATAATTCTGCAACCCACATCTTCCTGTTGTACGCAGCTTTTGAAGCCAGGGCAATCAGGATTTGAATCCCACAGTTGTTTACTAGCCGTGAGGCACTTGGGGGCGAAATTACAATATTTAACTTCTCTAAGCCTTGGTTTCTTTCATACATGATTTAGGGACAACACTGCAAAATAAGTGTTAGTGTGTAGGAGATTAGAGCTAATGTTCATAGAGTGAATAACAGTGCACAGTATGTAATAGGTGATCAGTATGTGTTGTTATTGTGGTGGATTAAAGCTGGGAAATGTTTTTAAATCCATCAGGAGAGTTTCAGCTGAGATATCAATAGGAGATTCCTTAGTTTCTTTTGGCTTCACCGTATACCGAAACTATAGTATGTTTTATTGGATTATTAATTTTAAAATTCATAGTATTCATTCATTTCCTTGTGGTTTTTCCATTGTGGTGTAGGCTCATTTTAAAGTTTTTCTTTTCAAATGTATAAAATTGATCAGAAATATATCCCATATTTGAACAAAGCAGTTCACGTGGAATCAAAGTGAAGTAGGTTAAAAATGAATTGGTGATTGTTGCTTATTCACCCACAGAACTTCTGTCATAATCTCACAGCTAAAGAAACAATTCTAGTGTTCTAAAATGTTCATGGAAGTGGCAGAGGAGGCTGGAGAGGAGTTGTGTGTCTTTAAAAGGTACATGTTTGGAAGGACCTTACTGATCGTTGCTGATCACTGGAACCTTATTGATTAGTAGTTATTGCTCTTGCATGTTACTAGCTCGAAACTAGGTGGGGATATAGTTTAACCAACTGTGTTTTCTTACAGCTCTACTCATGAGAAAAAAAGCAGAACCAATATGGCTGTGAAACAAGGACGGTTTTATTTGAGACATAATACTTTGTCAGAAGATATACCCATTGTCATCATATTTAAGGTGAGTCTGCAAGTATCATTTGAAAATTATAAAGAATTCTTTTATACTTTTATTTTTATATATAGGTTAGGAAAATTGAGCCTGCAGATATCTTCTGAAAGTTAAAGTTTTTATGGTTTATTTTCATATATAGGTAGAAAATTGAGCACAAGGAGTTGTAGGAATGTAAAGATCTGTGACATAGAGAAATTATCAGGCATGTAATATAAATTGAAAGCTAGTGAGGCTGGGGTTCGGGTATTTTTAAAAGTAGTGATCTATTGTTTAAAACGGAAACACGATAAGGAATTCCAAAGATACAAAAGGATGTATAGTAATGAGTAGACCTCTCACCCACCTGTACCTAAAAACACAGTTGTCCTACCCAGGAACACTGGTTTCTGGTGCATCCCTGTAGAGCTAGTCTATGCATGTATAGCACCTGAGTATGTTGTAGGTTTCTTTTTTTGTTTTTACTTACATTGGAGAAGGAAATGGCAGCCCATTCCAGTACTGTTGCCTGGAAAATCCAATGGACAGAGGAGCCTGGTAGGCTACAGTCCCACGGGGCTGCAGAGAGTTGGACACGAGTGAGCAATTTCACTTTCTTTCACTTTCACTTACATACACTGCACCCTATTTTGCACTTCGCTTTTTTTTTTTTGGTAACTTACATCTTGAAGATAGAGTTTTATTAATTCATATACAGCTAGTGTTTTTTTTTAATGGTTCCATTTATAGGTATACCATAATTTATTTAACCATTGTCTTATCAATGGACACACAGCTCTTGCTATTTCAAAGCTGCTGTAATATTTTATACAGGGCAAGGATATCTGTAGGCTAAGTTTCTAGAAGTGTAATTTTCTAGGTCAAAGAGGATAATCTGAGTCTTTTGTTCTTTTTTTATGGACTGTGGGATTCCTGTGAATTTTTTCATAGATAACGAATCTTTAAGCTAAATCTGATTTTTAAAATCTTCTCTGTGAATTGTTGACTTAGAACCCAAAAGACATTTTCCTGTAGAAATAATGTTTTAGTGGTATTTACTGTTCAGTCTCTCAGTTGTATCCAACTCTCTGCAACCCCATGGACTGCAGCACAGCAGGCTTCCCTGTCCGTCACCATCTCCTGGAGCTTGCTCAAACTCATGTCCACTGAGAATTTTAAAATTTACTTCTTATTACCTTTCTTTGAAGTTTATGTTATTTGTAATTATAATTTTTGTAAAAGACAAAGTAATTCTGTCTTTTCTTGAAGGGAATCCCACATTGCCCAGTGCAGTATCTTGTGTACAGAGTGAGGTTTAGTGGATAAATTTTACCTATGTGAAATTACATCTCCAGCAGAGGGCAGTATGTTACCATGCATCAGAAGGACTTTTATGGACAATTTCAGAGCTTATAAAGATGTGTAGGACTGCTTTCCCTAGACCAGAAATTATAAATTAATTATAACACAGATACTGTGTCACTCATGTGGAAAATGGATCATTAGACACATGGATGCATTAAAACCAGAAAACTTTTAAATACTTTACTTGGGTAGGTGACAAAAGTTTGGTAAGACAGTTTTTTTCTGTCAAACTTAATATTATGTTGTAAATGTATACATATATTCATAGCTGACTTAACCTTTCTAGAATGGGGCTATAAGTTAATAATGTGCATTTTTATGCAGCCAGTAGTTGAGATTTCCAGCTTTTCCCTTTCTGATTGTAAAATAGTCCTTACATTGAATTGAGAAAGTCACTAAAAAGTGTAACAACATTGGATAAAGTTTTTTAAGACCTTTTTTCCTTTGCTTTTGAAATATACACATTGATTTTGTTTTACTTTTTTCACCTAGCAATGAATTTTGAAGAACTTTCCTCATCTATAAATAAAATCCATATCATTATTTTTACTAGGTATTGTATAGAATCCATATTGTATATAATATAATCTACTTAAGCAAATTCCTATAGTGGGACATGTAGGTATCTTTTTTCCCTAAATTTTCACTGATGCACAGCACTGGGCGTCCTTATACATACATGTTTGTATGTGTTGCTGATTGTTTTGTGAGACTTAATTCCTGGGAGTGGGATTATATATATATTTAAAAACTTGTACACGTTTAATTTTTCCCCTAAATGTATTCATTACATTTTCATCAGCAGTGTATACTAACTAAAATAAATATTTGAAAATTTTTACGTCAAATGAATACATTGGTCACACATAGTCACTTTTTTTTAGGTCTCTCACTATAGAGTTGTTTTAATGAACTTGCTTATTAACCACTGTTAAGACCTTCCCATTTGGGAGGCAGCACAGAATGAATATTGGATGTCTTACAATCACGCAGATCCAGGTTGATTTCCAGTCTCTTCACTTACTAGTCTCTGTGGCCTTGGATAGATTTCCCAGTCTTCCTGAGTCTTGGATAACTCATCTAAAGTGAGCCTTTTACCTTAAGGTGGGGTTCTTTAAAGAGCAAATGAGATAATATATTTTTTGCAAAGTAGACTGCGTAGAAAGACAGTGGTTTCTTTTTAGTGAGTCCTCTTTATACATTTAATGTCAGAAGCCCAGGAAAATAAAGTAGGCTACCAGAAAAGTCACATCATTTCTCTTTTTGTGTTGTGTGGCCCTAACATAGACCTTGACAGTCATTAGAACTTGATGGTTGTTGATTGTAGCCAACAATTGGCTGAAAGTGACAGAAGCAGCAGGGTTTCCAGACTCCATGCTGAGTCTGAATATGATGGATAAAGCTTTTAAGACCTAGATCAGCCTTATTTATGGACTTGAATTACAACAAAGGTTCTGCTGCCCATGAATCTTCCCCACTTTTATTTTTTGTACGCCTCAGTATTCAGCAATTGTGCTGTGACGGCATCTGCAGCCTGAAGATTTTTATGGAAAAAAAGGACAGATATCAAGGGGGCTGGGCATTGCATAATTTTGAAATTTTTGGTCTTTAAAGAGAAAAAAATTACAGAGTTCAAGTGAGCGAATGCAGTTCTTTTGTTATCTGTGTGGACTGCTTCTGGTAATGATAGGTTGACTTCTGTCTAAAGAAAAATCTCTGGTTTCTGAATGTTAGATATTTTAAGAACTTACCGTTTTCCCTTCTTCACATGATATGTTGCAACATATCACCATTAGCTTGCGTATCATTCTCTTCTGCTCATTAGTATTCTTCTTTCTGTCTCTAAAAAACACTGAGTGGATATCCAAGGAGAAGACTTCCTGCCACTTTTTAAAGAGCATGTCCCCTTATTTTTGTTGTTATTGCTGATAGCCAGACTGGGTGACCTTCTGTGGAAACGTATTATCTCTGCTATTTTTTCATGAGATTATTGAATAGACTTCACTTTTGACTTATTCGTTAGGTGAAATGATTTCAGATATCTGGAGTACAGAGTTCCAGATAAAGCTGGTTTTCAGATGTCTAAATTATGTCTGTAGAGCAAAATGGTTGGGCATTTTGCTGTCGTTTCCATAGCAATATGTCATTTATTTGTAGCTGTGACTTCCGAAGGCTAAATAGTCATAAAGTCACTTCCATCTTTGGAGCTGGAGCACTATTGATGATGACCTGACTGAGTTATCACTGTGTGTTTCAGTGATCTGATATAGGAAGAGTTTAGGGCTTTTAGAGCTAAGCTCTGCCACAGATTCTTTCTGCATATATGGTGTCATTTACTGTGTGACATATCTTTGTTTCATAGCTTAAAAATATTTGGAAGGCCTAAGCAGTCTGTTTAGATTCATGTTAGGCTGCTCGAGAGTTTTGTGCAATTATAGACTTGCTCCTTAGATCAGCATCAGGGCAACTTGAAGTGGCAGCTTCAAGGGAAGACTCTTTCACTATTATTAAACACCAAAAGAGACAATCAAGAACACTCTCTTTTTGGCTTGGAGATTACTGAGCTAAAAAGTATGAAGGTGACGAACGGTGACCTTCACGTGGTTTAGGTGTTGTCTTGCCGAACGAAAGGGGGCTGGCCCAGAATGTGTCTGCTGTTTCAGCGCTAGGATTCTGTTTGTTTCAGCGAAGCCTTTTCCTGCTGTATTGTTTTGCCTCCTTGGTTTGGTACTTTTTCTACACAGATCTCATCTACTTTAGTGTGGGGTTGTTTTTTGTTTGTTTGTTTGGTTTTCTTCAGTGTTTGGGCTTTCTCTGAGAAGTGAGACTCCTAAGGTACAAAGTTTTACATTCAAGATTTTAGAGAAAGATGACTGCAAACTATTTATTGCCTTAGTGTTGTTTTTGTAAAAATATGTTGGTTTCATGAAACCCATTATTTTGAGGGATTAACAGGTAAAAATTAACATATTCTAACTGGTTTTTCATACAGAAGAACTGTCATCTGTTATTTCTGAGTGGCTCCTTGGCAGACCACAAAGGGTAGATGGTACCAGATATATGCCATCACCACCAGAGTAGATGCAACTCTGTGTTTGGATAAAGGATAATCTAGGATGTTCTTTTTTTAAATTAGAGCTGATAATTTTTTAGAATTGCTCTTCTTTAATCCACGAAAGACTAAATGTGTGTGTGTTTTCTTTTTTTGACTGTACTGGGTCTTCATGGAGCCACACAGGCTTCTCTAGTTCACGTAGCCTTAGTAGCTCCATTGCACGTGGGATCTTCGTTCCCTGACCAGGGATCAAACCCTTGTCCCCTGCATTGAAAGGTGGATTCTTAACCACTGGACCACTAGGGAAGTCCCAGGAAGACTGTGTTTTAATGAATTTGTGCAGTGTTTAGAGTTGCTGTCTAGTGTCCATTTGAATAAATGCATTGTATCAGAGATAAAAAAGACATGAAAACTGATGTGAAAATTAGCATATAAAAAAAAGGTTTGTATCCTCAAAACTTCTTCATTTTGTTCATGAAACAAAAAAATTTTTCAAAATAAGCTGTACGCTTAAAATATTAAGTTTAGTGGATTTAACCCCCAAAGTTGGTTCATTAGTTATCTGTGCTGAGTAACAATCGCAGCAGAGTCTCTGTTGGTCAGGGCTTTGGGCCTTGCTAGACTTAGTCCTGGCTCAGGGTCTTTCATGAGGCGAGGTGTCAGCTAAGGCTTCAGTCATCTGAAAACTGGATTGGAGCTGGAGGTGGCTGACTATCAGGGTAAGAGACCTGGCTCCTCACTGCTGGCCCTTCCATGGGAGCTGGAGTGTCTCCATGACATGGCCACTGGTCCCCAGAGGAGCCAGCAAGAAGCTGCAGTACCTTTGTGACCCAGGCTCCAGAATCATACGGTGGTTTCTTACCTTTTATCTGTAGAAGTGAGTCATTAAGTTTAGCCCGTACCCAAGCAGAGGTGCATCTTGATGAGGGTGAAAGAAGAGAGTGAAAAAGTTGGCTTAAAACTCAACATTCAAAAAACTAAGATCACGGCATCCGGTCCCATCACTTCATGGCAAATAGATGGGGAAGAAGTGGAAACAGTGACAGATTTTCTTTTCTTGGGCTCCATAATCACTGTGGATGGTGACTGCAGCCACAAAATTAAAAGACATTTGCTCCTTGGAAGAAAAACTATGACAAACCTAGACAGCATATTAAAAAGCAGAGACATTACTTTGCTGACAAAGGTCCATATGGTCCAAGCTATGATTTTTCCAGTAGTCATGTATGGATGTGAGAGTTGGACTATAAAGAAGGCTGAGCACCAAAGAACTGATGCTTTCAAATTGTGGTGCTAGAGAAGACACTTGAGTCTGTTGGACTGCAAGGAGATCAAACCAGTCAATCCTAAAGGAAGGACTGATGCTGAAGCTGAAGCTTCAATACTTTGGCCACCTGATACAAAGAGCTGACTCATTGGAAAAGACCCTGATGCTGGGAAAGACTGAAGGCTGGAGGAGAAGGGGACAACAGAGGATGAGATGGTTGGATGGCATCACGACTGAAAGGACATGAGTTTGAGCAAACTCTGGTAGATGGTGAAGGACAGGGGAGCTTGGTGTGCTGCAGTCCATGGGGTCGCAAAGAGTCGGACACCACTGAGCAACTGAACGACAGCAACTGTCCTAGCAAGCTTTGAAACTTTCAGTAAGCTTACATCTGATCCTGAGATATCCAAATTGAATTTGTATGATACAGACTATTAAAATTCAAATGCAGAGTGGTGGAATGTGGAGCTGGAAGGGACCTGGTTTGCCCTGTCATGACAGAAATGAAGAAAGTCAGGTGGAGGAGGTGATGTGCAGTAGCGGTCGTCAGGCCTGTTGACATTCTCTGTCAACTTTGAAGAGATGTCCCTTCCATTGTGCCCAGCGTGATGCTCTCCGTGTTCTGCATCAGACTCAGAATTTGATTTTCCCTGTCTTGTGTGTGGAGAAGAGCTAAGAACTAGACCGTCAAAGTTTAATAGACGAGTACCCCTGGTTCTCTTTCTCTGCATAGGTAAAGGAAGAATTTGAATACAAATGTAACTTTTCCCCTAACTGCTTAGAAGTGGATTACTTTTCTGCCAGGATAGGTTTAGTGAGATTATGCTCTATTTCTTGATGTGGCAGAATGCCAGGCAGATGTGTGAGAGTGAGCCTTAGGACGACCATGTGGAATCTACAAAGACCTGTGTTGCTGGCTGCCACCTTGAAACACTTAAAGATAAATGGGTTTTTTTAAACCTAAGGGTGTTCTTGATTTTATAAAAATCTCATTAAAAACCTACAGAAAGTAGAGCTTGATATCTCTAGAATAGTGAGGTAAAACATCCTCTAGGAAAAATTCTTTGAGCCTAAGGGTGCATGATTTGACAATTCTCAGAAAATTTTGTCTTGGGGCAAAACTCTTTGAGGGTTCTGTTTATTTCCCGCCACGCATATTTTCTGATTTACTGCTCTTTGCCTTTTGTTTTGTTTTGTTTTCTCTTTTTTCAGTTTGCCTTTGTAATTGTGACCAGGGTCTCCACTCTACCACCCCACTTCCTTGGATACTTATAAATTGTAGGAGATAGTACACATGCACAAAGTGCTTGAGAATGTTTGTTTTTCTTCTTCCTCATCAAAATTTCTGTTTCAGGTTCTTCTGCAGCTTGGGCTGTGACTGCCAATGCCAGATGGCACCGTTTCTGAGAAAAGAGCTAGCTTTTGCTTAGAAGTAATACCCACAAACAATGCCAAATTAGCATAAGCAAATGTCAGTGAGTTAACACAAAGCCCACACTCTTTCTATCTTTTCTTCCCTTCCTAGGCCATGGGTGTTGAGAGTGACCAGGAAATTGTGCAGATGATCGGAACAGAGGAGCACGTGATGGCTGCGTTTGGGCCCAGTCTGGAAGAGTGCCAGAAAGCTCAGATTTTCACACAGATGCAGGTGTGTCTTTTCACGTTGTCCTTCACTACGAAAAGGAATTAATTGGCAATTTAATGCTGCTCGTCGCTAAAGCATCAGATGCAGTGACTTGGGGGTGGAGACTTGGGGTGGATGTTGGGGAGATGGGAGTAGTGGTCAAGGAGCTTCTTTGGCTCATCATTTGAGGGATTGGAGGAGTCTGCCTAGACAAATTATCAGCTTTGGTGTCCAACTTAGAAGCGGAGGGACCAAGAGGCTTTTGTTCTAATGTAATAAATAGCAAGTACTCTTCTGTATTTGCCTGGTGACACAGTTTTTTAAACTACAGCACCTCTAGTGTAGAAAATGTTTTTTTTTTTTACGTCTTTCTCTTTAGCATTCCTTTTTATTCCCTGCTTCGAGTTGCTTTCAGCATCCAGTTGTATGTGGTCTCTATCCCTTCTGCTGAATTTTCAATGTTTCCAGCAAGAAAGACCCAGGCTCAGAACCCATTTGCCACTGCAGAGCCTTCATTGCCCTGCCTTAAGCACTTCCAGCTGGAACCTGTGGATTTTAGGACCAAAGATGAAGATAGGGAACTGCATATATGCTTTGCTGTTGTTTAGTCACTAAGTCCTGTCTGACTCTGCAATCCCATGGACTGTAGCCTTCAGGCTTCTCTGTCAGTGGGATTTCCCAGGCAAGAATACTGAAGTGGATTGCCATTTCCTTTTCCAGGGGATCTTCCTGAACCAGGGATCGAACCCACATCTCCTTCTTGGCAGGTGAATTCTTTACAAATGAGCCACCTTGGAAGCCCCTTTATATGTGCTAAACATAATCAAAATAATTAGACTTCCCTTCCCATGTGACAGGTAGCCCTCGTAGCCATACTCAGGATTTTTAGTTACATGTTAGTAAGGTGCTTTGCTAAGTATAAATCAGTAGTGACCTTCCTCATAGCCATCCTGGTAGGTAGGATTTCCCTACTATAGAGAAGCACAATGGGCAGTTCTTATTTATCCATGTATACATTGTCTATTCTGTTAGGTTGCTTAAATAAGGTATAAACTCCATGCTGCTTTTTTCTTGTCACCCAGGATGTTTTTAGAGATAGCATTTTCCTTACATCTGTTGTATATGTTCTGAAAAATGAAATGAGTCCTGATATTTTCACAGACTGAACCAAACATTTAGGAAGATTGATTGTCATATGTAAGTACACATAAATTCCAAAGCAGAAAATAGTAAGAATTATTCTTACCACTGCTGCCTTCTTTTTCTGTAGTTAATTAACCAGTCAACTCTAGTTATCAGGCAGGCAGCATCAGGAGAAGTTGTTTCGATTTCAGTTCAGTTCAGTCACTCAGTTGTGTCCCAACTTATTGTGACCCCATGGACTACAGCACGCCAGGCCTCCCTGTCCATCACCAATTCCTGGAGTTTCCTCAAACTCCCGTCCGTTGATTCGGTGATGCCATCCAATCATCTCATCCTCTGTCGTCCTCTTCTCCCACCTTCAATCTTTCCCAGCATCAGGATCTTCTCAGATGAGTCAGTTCCTCACATCAGATGGCCAAAGTATTGGAGTTTCAGCTTCAGCATCGGTCTTTCCAATGAATATTCAGGACCGATTGCCTTTAGGATGGACTGGTTGGATCTCCTTGCTATCCGAGGGATTCTCAAGAGTCTTCTCCAACACCGCAGTTTAAAAGCATCAGTTCTTTGGTGCTCAGCTTTCTTTATAGTCCAGCTCTCACATCCATACATGACTACTGGAAAAACCATAGCTTTGACTAGGTGTACCTTGGTTGTCAATGTCTCTGCTTGTTACCCACCTATCTAGGTTTGTCATAATTTTTCTTCCAAGGAGCAAGTGTCTTTTAATTTCATGGCTGCAGTCACCATCTGCAGTGATTTTGGAACCCCCCAAAATAAAATCTATCACTGTTTTCCACTGTTTCCCCATCTATTTGCCATGAAGTGATGGGACCAGATGCCATAATCTTAGTTTTCTGAATGTTGAATTTTAAGCCAACTTTTTCACTCTCCTCTTTCACTTTCATCAAGAAGCTCTTTAGTTCTTCACTTTCTGCCATAAGGGTGGTGTCATCTGGATATCTGAGGTTATTGATATTTCTCCCGGCAGTCTTAATTTCAGCTTGTGCTTCTTCCAGTGCAGTGTTTCTCATGATGTACTCTGCATATAAGTTAAGTAAGCAGGGTGACATTATACAGCCTTGATGTATTTTTTTCCCTATTTGGAACCAATCTGTTGTTCTATGTCCAGTTCTAACTGTTGCTTCTTGACCTGCATACAGATTTCTCAGGAAGCAAGTCAGGTGGTCAGGTATTCCCATCTCTTTCAGAATTTTCCACAGTTGATTGTGATCCACACAGTCAAAGGCTTTGGCATAGTCAATAAAGCAGAAATAGATGTTTTTCTGGAACTCCCTTGCTTTTTCGATGATCCAGTGAATGTTGGCAATTTGATCTCTGGTTCCTCTGCCTTTTCTAAATCCAGCTTGAACATCTGGAAGTTCATGGTTCACGTACTGTTGAAGCCTGGCTTGGAGAACTTGGAGCATTACTTTGCTAGTGTGTGAGATGAGTGCAATTGTGCAGCAGTTTGAGCATTCTTTGGCATTGCCTTTCTTTGGGATTGAGATGAAAACTGACCTTTTCCAGTCCTGTGGCCACTGCTGAGTTTTCCAAATTTGCTGGCATATTGAGTGCAGCATTTTCACAGCATCATCTTTTAGGATTTGAAGTAGCTCAACAGGAATTCCATCACCTCCACTAGCTTTGTTCATAGTGATGCTTCCTAAGGTCCACTAGACTTCACATTCCATGATGTCTAGCTCTAGGTGAGTGCGCACACCGTCGTGATTTTTCACTGGGTCATGAAGATCTTTTTTGTATAGTTTTTCTGTGTATTCTTGCCACCTCTTCTTAATATCTTCTGTTTCTGTTAGGTCCATATCATTTCTGTCCTTTATTGTGCCCATCTTAGCATGAAAAGTTCCCTTGGTATCTCTAATTTTCTTAAAGAGATCTCTAGTCTTTCTCATTCTATTATTTTCCTCTATTTCTCTATTTCCTCTGTTTCTTTGTATTGAGGAAGGCTTTCTTATCTCTCCTTGCTATTCTGGGAACTCTGCATTCAAATGGGTATATCTTTCCTTTTCTCCTTTGATATTTGCTTCTCTTTTCATAGCTGTTTATAAGGCCTCCTCACAGAACTTTTGTCTTTTTGCGTTTCTTTTTCTTGGAGATGGTCTTGATCCCTGTTTCCTGTACAATGTCACGAACCTCGGCCCATAGTTTTTCAGGTACTCTATCTATCAGATCTAATACCTTGAATCTATTTGTCACTTCCAAATAGTGACAAATAGTTGTAAGGGATTTGACTTAGGTCATACCTGAATAGTCTAGTGGTTTTCCCTACTTTCTTTAATTTAAGTCTGAATTTGGCAATAAACATTTCATGATCTGAGCCACAGTCAGCTCCCAGTCTTGTTTTTGCTGACTGTATAGGGCTTCTCCATCTTTGGCTGCAAAGAATATAATCAGTCTGATTTCAGTGTTGACCATCTGGTGATGTCCATGTGTAGAGTCTTCTCTTGTGTTGTTGAAAGAGGGTGTTTCCTATGACCGGTGCCGGTACGTTCTCATGGCAAAATTCTGTTAGCCTTTGCCCTGTTCTATTTTTGGTCTTCACGGAAAGTGAACTATTTGGTGAACATGCATCTTCATTATAAACTGAAATTACATTGTAATTATGTGAAGGGAAAATGTCAAATACTTAGGAATTGGCTACATTTGGGGAGATAACACTCTATGCTTTAAAGCTGTGTAATGCCTGGAAGAACAATTTACCTTAATGATAGCCCAATGGATTTAGTGAGATCCAGTGTTTATATTATTGTAAGCATCATCATTGCTGGTCAGATAACTCTTATCATTGTTAAGCTGTTTGAGCAGGAGTGAAACAGTGGGTTGGAAGATCATTCATTTATTCCTCTTAAATAGGTATGACAGAAAATATTGGCTAACTACAAGTTACTAAACTGGAGAAGTTCTTTTAAAAGATGAGAATATGTGATTAGCTAAGAAAGACAAATGTATCTCACGTGAGACAAACAGGAAGTAGAAGTTTGAGATGGCTTGTTCTCTGTGTGCTGGATTAAAGCAAATATTAATTATTTGCAACTGATAAAAGGTTACAGAAGCACAGGTAGTCCAAAATGGTTGATGACTTGAACATATGAGTTAGGGCAACACAAATATTCTATGTTATTCTAAGTAAAGATGTATTACCTTACGTAATGGAACTTTCGACATGGCACTTCAGTAGGTTGTTTAAAGTACATGTTTTGCTTTGCTTTTAATGCCTCCCTTTTTAGTGACTCCTCCAGTTATTCTGCTCATAAAGCCCTTTTGCTGCTACATTTGTCACAGATGTTTTACGTTATCATTGCCAGGGGCTCTGAAAAATGGAGAAGAAATTAGTTACTACCTTTTTGGAAGGAGAGGATACACCAAGGGTAGCATCTTGGCCTGTTTATAAAGCCAACTGGGCTCTTACCCCAGCCCTGACACTGTGTAGCCCTGGCAACTGTATCAGCTATTCTAAGGAAAAGTGACTTTGTGCTGCATCAGAAGGCGCCCCTGTATTCCTATTTCTTCCTCAAGGAAGTGAAGAATCTTTAGTCTCTTTCCCAAGGGAATTGAAAGACCAAAGTAATAAAGACAGCTAAGTTTAGGGAAAACTGAAGTGCCTCTCTATTCCTTGTTCCTACTATCTGCTGACTTGCTTCAATCAGTTGCAGAGTTACTACTGCTTGCTTTGTTACTGCAGCTTGTTTTAAAGGTCTTAGTTTGTCTTACTCTCTGATGGCCTTGTTTTTTTTTTTAAACCAGGAAGTTTCTAGATTTGATCTCCAATCTTAACAGAGATGTTCCATTCAGTTTCAGGGACTATTTTAGTTAGGAATAAAAAAAAAAAAAAAAAAAAAGATGAGAAAATGTCTAGTAAGCAAGACATACAGGTAAGTAGACAGAATACAGTGCGATATGAACACAAATGGAAGTACTCAGTTATTTATATGTACGGAATTAAACAGCAGAGAAAAAGAAGTGGGGTTAGGAAAGGCTTCAAAGAGGAAATGGTACCTGATCTAGGTTTTGAAACATGGAAAAGAAATTTTCCCAGGCAGAAAACTGGCAGCAGGAATTCCAGGATAAAGAATCAGGGATCCCAGTCCTTTCTTATGACTAAATGGAAACCAATGTTTTGGTATTTTTTTAAATGCGTTCCTCTTACAAAATAATAAGAACCACATGACCTTTTCAGACTTTTTTTATGGAAAAATTTCTAGATATAAAAAGTATACAGAATAGTATTATGAACCCCCATGTGCCTGTCACCCAGCTTCAACATGAAAAGCACTTTGCCAGGGACTTCCCTGGTGGTCCAGTGGCTAAGACTCCATGCTCCCAATGCAGGAGACCTGGGTTTAATCCCTGTTCAGGAAACTTGATCCTGCATGTCATAACAAAGATGGAAGATTCCGTGTGGTGTAACTAAGACCTGGTGGAGCTAAATAAATAAATATTAAAAACAGAAAAACTTTGCTATTCTTGTTTCATGTAAAGCTCTGTCTCTGCCTCACCTATTCCTTGGTTAAGTTTTTAAAATTTATTTTTATTTGGGGGAAAAATTGCTTTACAGCATTGTGTTGGTTCCTGCTGAACGGCAACACAAATCAGTCATACGGTTTTTAACATTTCGCTTTTTAGGTAAAGTGTATATACACATATACAAGTCTTAATTGTATACTTTTTATAAGATACAGAATATTTCCATGACCCCTGAAAATTCCCTCATGCCTCTTCTACTCAGTTTCCACCTCCATTCTCGTTTTTCCCCACTTTTGTTATTTTTTTCACCATAGATTAGTTTTGCCTATTCTAGAACTTTAGATAAGGAATTATGCAGTATATACTTCTTGTTTTGTCAGCTTCTTTTGTTGAACATATTGACTTAGATTCATCCAAGTGTTTCCTCATTATGTCGTGTATCCATGTTCTTCATTCCTATTAATTGTTGAGTAGTGTTCCACTGTATGAATATAACACAGTTTGTATCTTTTCCTGTTGACGGACATTTGGTTTGTTTCACTCTTTGGCTGTTATGAATAAAACTGCCATAAACACTCCTGTATAAGTCTCTGCCTAGACAGTTTGGCCATTCTCGTGGATAAATACCTAAGAATAGAATTGCTGGATCAAAATGCAGCTGTGTGGAATAGTACTCAGCCGTTAGAAAGAATGAAATAATGCCTTTGCAGCAACATGGATGGACCTGGAGATTGTCATACTGACTGAAGTAAGTCAGACAGAGAAGGAGAAATATTGTATGGCACCCCATACGTGGAATCGAAAAAGGAATGAATGATGCAAGTGGACTTACAAAACAAAGACTCACAGACTTAGAGAACAAACTTACAGTTGCTGATGGGGAGAAGGATCGGGGAAGAGATAGTTAGGGAGTTTGGGACTGACATGTACACACTGCTATATTTGCAATGGATAACCAGCAAGGTCCTGCTGTATAGTATGTGGAACTCTGCTCAATATTATGTGGCAGTCTGGTTGGGAGGGGAGTTTGGGGGAGAATGGCTACATGTATATGTATGGCTGAGTCCGTTTACTCTTCACCTGAAACTATCACAACAGTGTTAATTGGCTAAACCCCAGCCCAAAATAAAAAATTAAAAAAAAATCAGTTGTGTATGTAACTTTTATCAAGTCAGAACTGCCAGATGTGACAGTACCATTTTGCAGTCCCCTCAGCCATGCCTGAGAGTTCTGGTTGCTTGATGTCCTCACCAACATTCATTATTGTTAGTCTTTGTAACTTTAGCTGTTCCATTTTGTTTTGGTGGTATTTCATTGTGATTTTGATCATGCACTTTCCAGATAACTAATAACGTTGACTACTTTTTGTGTGCTTACTGTCATCCTTTATAGTTGAAATCATGTAAATCTGACTGTTTCAACACTGTTTTCAGCTATTCTAGGTCTTCTGGTTTTCCATAGAAATTTTGAAATCCAGTCAATCTGTGTTTGTTAACAAACCCATCAGGAGTATAATTAACAATAAAAATACATCTTTTGGTCAATCTGGAGAGAATTTTAACAGCAAGCCATCTTTAACTATATTAAATGTTCTAGTCAATGAAAATAGCATAACCCTTAGTTTATTTAGGTTTTGTCTTCTCACAGCAATACTTTGTAGATTTCAGGATAGAAGTCATACATGGTGTGATTCCTTTTTGAGGAGAGAAAGTACTCCCCCTCCCCCCAAAAGAATACTCACCCAAAGTGTTAACTGTCGACAGGATTCTCTTTGGGTGGAGGATTGGTGACCAAAATACTTATCTCCTTTGTATTTGCTAAATTTCCTACAATTGTCCTGTATCAATTTTATAGTAAGAAAACAAATTATAAGAAGAGAACTATTTTGTCATTGGTTTATGACAATTTTTTTTTAAACTAGGACCAATTCAGTTTCCTTTATAAAGGTCCTTGTCTTTTTTGCTTATAGTGTTGTGTATGGGTAGCTACTAATAAATTCTCTCTGATGTCATTCAAACATTATTGTAATATATTCTGTTTTTTAATAGGCATTAAAGTATATAGGGAACAAAGTCAGAAGGCAAAGGATGTGGGGAGGTGGCCCAAAGAAAACCAAAATAGAAGAAGCAAGAGAGCTCCTGGCTTCTACCATTCTGACCCACGTACCAGTGAGTAAATCCTTTGCAATTGTGAATACTGATCATTGTGGGATCCATGAACTTCTGTTTGAGTACAAGTTTACATTAATTGAAGTCTGATTCCATAAGAAAAGAGAGAAGCCTAAAGAGGACTCTCCGATGGACTGCCCTGGAAATAATCTTCCATCATCAACAGTTTATTTGTACTTAGAGAATGTTAGCTATATTATGTCATCATCTGATCATGTGTATTGTCTTGATTTCTCCTTTCAATCCAAAATTTTAGTTTTTTCTTTGATATTCAAATATATATTAGCAATGCTGCTAGATTTCACCTCTGAAGGTCAGACATGGTGTCTTAGATATTTTTAAAGAAATTAAAAACAAGCTTACAGTGCCTTGCCTATATGTGTAACTTTTTGGAAAATTGTGGTAAAACATACAAAAAATAACATGTACTCTTTTTATGTGTATGTTTCTGTGGAGTTATGTACATTCTCACTGTTATGTTACCATCCCTACCATAGATACTTATTAAAATATTAGATGGGCTTATCTTCTAGACCTTGAGCTCACATTGTCCAGTTTCCTTCCCTTAGAATGCAGATGCTCAGGTCCAGAAAAGCTGGATGATTTTTCTTGTCATCCAGCTGGTTAGTGGTCAGAGAGAGCGAGTGAGAATCCCATCTTCTGACCCTTGAACTAGTGCTTAATATTTATTTTTATTAACTTATTATTAAACAGAGTTCAGCCATATTGGCAAGAGTCATTCTTCCCCTACCCTCACTTAATACATATGTACTCTTTCTAAGTTATAAAATTGTTAGACTTATCTTGTTAACCAAATAGTCTGGTTTATGTTGACATTTAGCATGTGTATTATTCACAGATGATCTAATTTAAGAATTGCACACTTTACCTTCAGGGGCTGATTATGAATAATGAAAAGTTGAGGGAACAGTAGAAGTGAACTGTGACCACCTACACACATGAAGATACAACTTTCTTAGTTTGAAACACCTTGTTAGCCAAATAATGCGGGTCTATGACTTTGCCCTTTTGCTGCCATTTGTGTGTGCCCTTGATCTGATTCAGAGAATTAGGAAAGTAAAACAAATTTTATAATATGAATTCTTTATAAGCAAGCCTATGAAATATTCCTTAGAATTGACAGAAACTTAGACTACTCTCAGTACTCATTGTTTGGGATGTAGAGAAAGAATTTACCTACTTATCTAAGATTTTTGTCTGTCCAAATAAACCAGTGCAATGATTTCGCCAGTTTTGATTTAACTTACTGATTGGGCTAGATTCATTTATGTAGATTTCAGTTGTACAAGAGAAAATTGAATAGAACATTTGCAGCAATTTACTTATCAATCTGTTCATTTATTCCATAGATATTTGCTGAGTTCTGACAGTGTTTTAGTCCCATTCCTATTATTTATCACTGCACAGCAAATATTTCCAAAACTTAGTAGCTTGAGATAACTGTTTATTGCTCTCTCTCAGGATTCTCAGGTCGAAGGGGCTCAGTGATAGGGAGGGAGGTTCTTTTTTTTTTTTTTTAATTTTTATTTATTTAGCGGCATCAGGTCTTAGTTGTCGCACATAGCTCTAGAGCACATGGGCCTAGTCGTCATAGCTCACAGGCTTAATTGCATCACGTCATGTGGGATCTTAGTTCCCCAGCCAGAGATCAAACCTGTGTCCCCTGCATTGGAAGGAGGGTTCTTAACCACTGGACCACCAGGGAGGTCCCAGGAAGGAGGTTCTTGACACGAGTCTTATGAAGTTGCAGACAGATAGCAGCTGAGGGTGGAGTCATCCAAAGGCTTGACTGGGCTGAACATCAAAGATGTGTCATGAGTCACATCTCTGACTCCTCACTGCCTTTCCCAGTGGCCCTTTTCTCCCCAGCAGAATGTCCGAGACTTCTCATTTGGTGCTTCAGGACTCTTAAAAGGAAAGAAGTGGAAACTACTAGTTTACAAGCCAACTCAAAGATGGTGATTAACTCCACCTCTTCATAAAGGAATGGCGTGAAACATATAGGGAGGAAAGGAGTTGATGGTGGTCATCTTTGAAGAAAAACTGCCACAAGTATTGAGTACAAAGATGGAAAGTCATCATCTCAGCTTTTAGAAAGTCTATAGACTGCTTGAATTTTTTGAATAAGGAGAATCGTAACAATTCATTTTTTTCTTATTTAAATATTATAGCAGTGGTTATTTTCTTGAGGCACCTTAAATTTTAATGTGTAGAGTCTTAAACATTTTTCTCTAATTTCTGAATTACAGGTTAAAGAATTCAATTTCCGAGCCAAATGTATCTATACTGCAGTGATGGTGAGAAGAGTAATTCTGGCCCAAGGAGATAATAAAGTTGATGACAGAGATTATTATGGTAACAAGAGGTTGGAGTTGGCAGGACAGGTGATTTAACTATTTTATGTCAAATCTTATTTTCCTCAATAAAAGTTAATTTGCTATTCATTTTAGATAGGAGGAAGAAACAGTTGAATGGAATATAGGTTTGTATATTGGAATATAAACATTCATATGTGACTTACTATGTCTTTGACTTAAGAATTTCTTGAACTGTGAAAACTCTTAGCTCTTTAAATATGTTGGTAATGTTACCTATATCGTATCTTTTTTGAGATGTTTATTTACTCTCATTGTGTTTAATGTAGAAAGTGATGTATGATATTAAGTAGTATCATTTACTCAGTTAACAGATGTCTATTAAACTTCTACCATGTGCCAGGCATAGTTATACAAACTGGGTAGAGAGGAAAAATAAGACAGACAAAGGTCCCTTTTCTATCTTGGGGCTTAAAAGAAGTGCCTTGATGTGGTGGTCTCTGTTAACGTCCTACTTAGAGTTTACTAAATTCTTCAGTCTGTAAATTTAGGTCTAACTAAATTTGAGACATTTTTGGAACCTATTTCTTCAAATATCTTTTTTATATTATTCTCTCTTGTCCTTCTAACTCAGATTATCTTGTTTGAGCCTTTGATATTGAGGCTCTGTTAATTTCTTTCCCCCAGTTTAGCTCTCTTCTTCAGGTTGGATAATTTCTATTGATCTATTTTCACGTTCCCTAATTTTTCTTATGTTGTCTGTAACATGCTTATTACACTGATCCAATTAATTTTTTAGTTTAGATGTGGTTGTTTTCAGTTCTAGAAATTTCATTCTGGTACTTTCAGCTTCTGTTTTCTCTACTGAGATTTCTTATTTGTTTATTCATCACAACCATGTTTTCATTTACATCCCCAAACCTTAACAACTGTTTTAGAATTCTGGTCTCATTCCAACAACTCAGTCATCTTAGAATCAATCTCTTGATTAAATCAAGCGCTTAATTAAATATCTCTTTGAAAAAGTGATAAATATTTTAAGCTGAGCCCTCAGACATTCCAGCTGAGACTTGAGAGGAGAATCCAGTCTCACACAACCTCTGGAACTGCATTCTATTAAGAGACCTGCATGAGCAACATATGTCTTCAGGCAGTGCCCTTATTGGAGGAACTGGAAGAAGACCAGTGTTTCTGGAGTGTGAGGTGTGGGGGTGGTGAGAGAGGACATTGGAGAACTAGCATCATATGCCATGGGAAGGGGTTTGGATTTAATTGCTCCTGCAGTAGAGAATCACAAGAGAGTTATAATCAGGGAAGTGACACCATCAATTTCAGTTTAAAAGATCTTATTTGGATCTTTCTTGGAACCTGCCAAGAAAGTCCGGTTAGGAGACTGTGGCAGTATTCCAGATGAGTGATGGTGGCTGGGATCATAACTGCAGGTATTAATTACACGTCTAAAGTGTAAAAACCTGGAATTATAATTGTATCAGTTTTTTCTGAGAAAAAAAATTAACGCCTGGAATACTTGGGAAGTTGTTCGGTCAATGGCTAAAGGCTAACAGGTGGGCTCTTGGCCACCTTCAGATTGACCACAGTTCAGGGGATTGCTTGTGTGTATCCCTGTCACCAACAATCCCATTTTTTTACAGATCTTTATAATTGGAAAAGAAATCTTGATGTTCAACTAGCCCTTTAAAAAAAATGTTGGTTGTTTGGAGGACTAAGGAATGGAGTTGAGAGGGGAGAGAAAAAGACTATCCTGTTGCTTAAAAAATTAGACTTAAAAAGAGGGTTCCCATGTGCAAGAAAACACTGCTTTATAAACAGTGTAAAAACATAAAAGGCATTGTGTTGGCAAAAATGTGTAAAAACAATAGCTGCTAATTTCACACCCCATGGGATGAGGGAGTATGAATGTGCTTCAGCTTTAGATAACAGAGCTGTATCCACTGGCCAGGCGGGTTCACAGAGCCTTCCCTCAGTCTCACTGCCACCAGAGGGCTGGCCGGCTGGCCGCCAATAGCGGTGTTAGCAAAACCTACCGGTTTCAGGCTTAATCTTTGCACCTACCTTTTCTCTTTCGGTAATGTGTTCATTATTTGCTGAGCATTACTCTATTCTTTGTCTGCAGATTTTTTTGTTTCTAATGCAGCTTGCTTTGTATGGGTGAGATACGGAACGGCACCAAAATCCGGCACCCTGGAAAGCCAGGGATTTCCACCCGGTGACAAAAGAATGCCGTCTTGACTTCAGAGATTGCCTAATCCCAGCTGTTCTGATAATGTAATTAAGGCTGCCTAATGTCTTTAATTTTGCAACCAGTTTGTGTGAAAAGGAGAATTTGGCACTCTGAAGGCTTAAACACTAAATAGCAATCTCAAGACGCCTAATTAGAATTCTCTGACATTAAGCTAATTGGTGAAACTGTATTTCAGCAGCTTAACTTCTTTATTAATTTTTTTTTAGCATTTTCATTGAAAATCAATTGATGAGCTGTCAGCATTTTTTCTTAAATATAACTTGCTCTTTAGTGCTCCTGTCTTAGGCAGGCTGAAAGGCCTCATGCCAACAGTGAGAGGTATTGAATATTATAATATCACCAACATTCCGTCCCTTTTCATCATTTTACTCTTGAGCTAAATAATGTGGCTTATTGTGGGAATAGGCCTTGTAGCTTCTTACTGCTCTGTGAACTGGAGCACGTTATTTCTCATGAAGAAATTTGAAGGGTGGAGAAATTTATTAATGAGGCTGTAGTTTTGTTGAGTGTACTCTTACTCTTTACTTGTTTAGTACTGGAGCATTTCCTTGTACTTGAATCAGGCTACACACAAATTCATCTGGGATCCCCAAGAAAACTTTGTTGCAATTTGAGACACAAAAGTCTTAAGTGTAAGGGACTAATTAAAACAGAGCTGAGCTTTTGTGGTTAAAGGTTAAGGGCATTTGCTTCTGTTCAGGATACTTATTCAAGTCCCTTTGCCAGTTTCCACAGGAAGTTGCTGAAATGGGCTTGTCCATCCCTCTCTTCCCCTGCACCTGCTTCCATTCCCATATTCTTTTTCATGAAGGAAACTGCTGGGTCTGAGTGGAAGAAAAGATTAAGCTCTCAGAGGAGGAAGTTTTCTTTTTAGAACACTTCTGACATGGTAAATCAAGGACCCTGGCTTTCCCATCTGCAAAGTTGATTTTGTAGAAAAGTGGAAGGATGTGTCTCTCTTAAGGGAGAAGAGTGTAAAACCACATTCTACCTAGGAAATGCTTTCTTCAACAGTGGCTGGAAGAGAAGACTCATTGGCTTTCATATCTTCTAAATTATGAATCAAAAAACTACCTGTGGGTTGTAAACATTCAAGAATACAGTGTGGAATTTGGAAAATCTTTAGCTTATAAGATTTCCCTGAACTTCAGAATTCCTAAAGTTCAGAATTCCTGAATTATGTAAGGAGTGCATATATAATGTCCTCCGATACTACATTACTATTGTGCTAGGTAGCTTAAATTACATATATATCCAACTGTTTTATTCCTCTATAAAGGAATAAAAAACAAATATAATTGATTTTTCAGGGGAATTTAAGTAGTTGTAATTTTATATTTGATTATTGAAGAAGTATGCCTATTATTTTTTGGTCATAAGCCACGTACTTAGTTTTGTGAACTGTCTATAAGCAGTGTTCTGGTTATGTCTGTTGCTGCATTGTATGGTATCTATTGCAAAACTGAAGACAACCACCATTGTCTTAAGTGGCTTAAGACAGCCACCATTCTGTTATATCTGACGATTTTGTGGGTCAGGAATTCAGGCAAGATCCAGCTGTGTAACTCTTTTGTATCACGTGGAGCTCGATTGGTAGTGTTCTGCTGGAGGTGGTGGGATTCCCAGAAGGCTGGGCTCAGCTCCGTCTTGACCATGCCAGCACTATGACATCAGAGTGGCTCAGGACTCAAGTGAGTTTCCCATGCACAGGAGAATCTGCGTGACCTTAGTGAGTTTGTCTTAAAAGTCACATATTCACTAACTTTATTGAAAAAAAGCAGTCACAGCCGTTGCCTGAATTGGGGCAGTAGGAGGCATCGCAAGCAGAGATTTGGGCAAAGTTTATCTACATAATCTTGGGGTTTTCTCCCAAGATTAAGTGGGTAGTGGATTTGAGGATGTAAATTTTATTTGTGGTTATCTCCTTTCTGTGACTTTACCCTCACTTTCCGGCTACTGTGGTGGCTGGTATCTTCTCCCTCTGATCCTTCAATCCAGTAAGACTGTGGGTCTTTCTCTGAGTTTTAGCTTCTGATGTCACCTGGACCCTTTTTGCTAATGTGTTCTACTCTTAGTTGAAAAGCCTTCAAAATGGACATGCATTTTTGATAAGTATCAAGTTTCCTCCAGTTTCTATCTGTATTTACTCTCCAGTGCTGTCAAATAGTTTTAATATTTTGTCCAGAGTTTATAATTTTTATCAACAAAGGAGTCTGATAGGAGCTGCTCCCATCAATTCTGAAACAGAAGCGTTCTAGTCTATTTTTATGACTTTCCATTCCCCATCCTATTGATTTGTTTTCCATGGTTAACATGGTTTAATATCATTTATTTCTAATTTTTAACATAAAGAGTAAAAGTAAAAATGTCACATATATGTAAGTTATGAAGGTGACAGATCACCTCAAATCCACTACCAGTTTAAGTAATTCTTAATAATTGACCACCAGTTGCCATTTCATTTACTTATATATTTCTTCCATACTCTGTCCTTCTCTTTCTCCTACTATCCTGAATTTGTGTATTTATTGTTTTCTTTTTTATTGTATCATTTATTTAAAAATTTAAAAATATTACAGTATACATTTTGCTTTTTTTTATTGAAGTATAGTTTATTTAGTGTTGTGTTTAAGATGTACAGCAAAGTGATTTAGTTTACGTGTGTGTGTGTGAGTATACTATATTTATAGTCCTTTTCAGATTATTTTCCATTTTAGGTTATTACAAGATACCAAATATAATTCCCTGTGCTATACAGCAGGTCCTTGTTGTTTATCTATTTTATATATTGAGTATGTATCTGTTAATCCTAACTCCTAATTTATCCTCTCCCCACTCTTTCCTTTTTGGTAACCATAAGTTTGTTTTCTGCATCTGTGAGTATATTTCTGTTTTGTAAATAGGTTCATTTGTACCATTATTTTAGATTCCACATGTATCATACGGAGTGAAGTAAGTCAGGCAGAGAAAAACAACTATCGTATGATATCACTTATGTTTAGAATGTTTTAATTTCATTCTTTTACGTGTAGCTGTCCTGTTTTCCCAGCACAACTTATTGAAAAGACTATTTTTTCTCCATTCAGTTCAGTTCAGTGGCTCAGTCGTGTCCGACTCTGCAACCCCATGAATCGCAGCACGCCAGGCCTCCCTGTCCGTCACCAACTCCTGGAGTTCACTCAGACTCACATCCATAGAGTCAGTGATGCCATCCAGCCATCTCATCCTCTGTCGTCCCCTTCTTCTCCTGCCCCCAATCCCTTCCAGCATCAGAGTCTTTTCCAATGAGTCAACTCTTCACATGAGGTGGCCAAAGTACTGGAGTTTCAGCTTTAGCATCATTCCTTCCAAAGAAATCCCAGGGCTGATCTCCTTCAGAATGGATTGGTTGGATCTCCTTGTAGTCCAAGGGACTCTCAAGAGTCTTCTCCAACACCACAGTTCAAAAGCATCAATTCTTCAAGCTCAGCTTTCTTCACAGTCCAACTCTCACATCCATACATGACCACAGGAAAAACCATAGCCTTGACTAGACGAACCTTAGTCGGCAAAGTAATGTCTCTGGTTTTGAATATGCTATCTAGGTTGGTCATAACTTTTCTTCCAAGGAGTAAGTGCCTTTTAATTTCGTGGCTGCAGTCACCATCTGCAGTGATTTTGGAGCCCCCAAAAATTAAGTCTGACACTGTTTCCACTGTTTCCCCATCTGTTTCCCATGAAGTGATGGGACCAGATGCCATTGTGTATTCTTAAATATGTTTGGCTGCACTGCATGACATGTGGGATCTTAGTGCCCCCACCAGGGATCAAACCCACACCCCTTGCACTGGAAGTCTGGAATCATAACCACTGGACTGCCAAGGAAGTTCCCCTATTGTGTATTCTTGCTTCCTTTGTCATAAATTAATTGACCATAAGTGTGTGGGTTTATTTCTGGGCTTTCTGTCCTATTCCAATGATCTCTGTTTTTTATGCTAGTGCCATACTGTTTTGATTATTGTAGCTTTGTAGTATAGTCTGAATTCAAGGAGTCTGATCCCTTCAGCTCTGTTCTTTCTCAACATTGTTTTTTTATTAAAACAGTTCAAAAGTTTCTCTCTTTAAATGTGGTGATTTAGTCGCCAAGTTGTGTTTGACTGTTGTGACCCCATGGACTGTGACCTGCCAGGTTCCTCTGTCCGTGGGATTTTCCAGGCAAGAATAGTGGAGTAGGTTGCCATTTCCTTCTCATTGGGATCTTTCTGACCCAGAAATTGAACCTGGGTCTCTTCCGTTGCAAGCAGATTCGTTACTGACTGAGCTACAAGGGAAGCCCCGTATTTTTTAAATAAAGATTTCTTTAAATTTTTATTTTTGGCTGCACTGGGTCTCTGTTGCTGCACACAGTCTTTCTCTAGTTTTGGTGGGTAGGGCTACTCTCTAGTTGCAGTGCATGGCCTTCTCATCAATGTGGTTTCTCTTGTTGTGGAGTATGAAGTCTAGATGTGCGGGCTTGGTTGCTCCTCAGCATGTGGGATCTTCTGGACCAGGGATGGAGCCCATGCCCCCTGCATTCTCAGGTGGATTCTTAACCGCTGGACCACCAGGGAAGTTCCCTTAGGATTGTTTCGGCTATTTGGGATCTTGTTTCCGTACAAGTTTTTAAATTACTGGTTCTAGGTCTCTGAAAATTGCCATTGGTAATTTGATAGGGATTGCATTGAATCTGTAGTTTGCCTTGGGTAGTATGTTTGTTAACGGTATTGATTCTTCCAGTCTAAGAGCTCAGTATTACTTTTGTATATTGATTCTTCCAGTCTAAGAGCTCAGTATTACTTTTGTATGTTTGAGTTTTATAAGAATAGATTCATATCATATACATTCTTTTGCAACTTTTTTCTTAACATTGTTTTAAAGATTCATCTATATTGTTTCACATCACTGTATTTCACCTTCACATTCAATGTGTAAAGATATGATACATATGATAAATAACCCTTTATCCATCCTACTTATCAAGGCCATTGTATGACTTCTCTTTTTTAAAAAAATTAACCTTCTTATTCATATCTTCTCTTACCCATATGAAAGAGTTTCTGCAAATAGGATTGTCCAGTCATGGAATCAAGTTAAGCCTTCAGCTTGACTGAAGAGTGTCAAACTAGCTTCCCAAGTATTTGTACACTGCATTGTATGTAAGACCTGATGGCCTCTATCCCGTGACTTAGCGTGAAAACTGAAAAATTTTTGTCTTGTCTAGCAGTCTTGCCTGGAAAATCCAAGGACAGAGGAGCCTGGTGGGCTGCAGTCCATGGGGTCGCTAAGAGTCGGACCTGACTGAGCGACTTCACTCTCACTTTTCACTTTAATGCATTGGAGAAGGAAATGGCAGCCCACTCCAGTGTTCTTGCCTGGAGAATCCCAGAGATGGGAGAGCCTGGAGGGCTGGAGTCGACTGAAGCGACTTAGCAGCAGCAGCAGCAGCAGTGGGTGCAAAGTGCTATCTCCTTGTGGGCTTAATTTGCATTTCCTTCATTGCTAATGAAATTGAGTCTTTATGTTTCATATACTTATTGATCGTTTCTGCTTTTCTCTTAAATATCTTTTGTGTTGTTTGTATTTTCCTTATTAATTTTAAGATTTTTTGGGTGTACTTTGGATCCAATTTTTTATGAGTTACATGTGTTGCTGGTATCTTCTTCCAGTCTGAATTATTTTTACTATTATGGGATCTTTTAATTATAGAAGTTTGTCATTTTAATTACATTCAATTTTGTCAGTCCTTTCTTCTTTTCAGTTGTACTTCTTATACTTTAAACTTATGCCTTTGTTATTTGTTCTTTAGTACTCTTGCCTGGAGAATCCCATGGACGGAGGAGCCTGGTAGGCTACAGTCCATGGGGTCGCTAAGAGTCGGACATGACTGAGCGACTTCACTTTCCATCTTCACTTTCATGCATTGGAAAAGGAAATGGCAACCCACTCCAGTGTTCTTGCCTGGAGAATCCCAGGGACGGGGGAGCCTGGTGGGCTGCCGTCTATGGGGTCGCACAGAGTCGGACACGACTGACGCGACTTAGCAGCAGCAGCAGCAGTCTATCTGGAATGGATTTTTGTGTGTAGAGTGAAGTAAGGAAAGGAGTTTCATTTGTTTTTGAAATGAATAACATCTTCCTAGCATTATTTATTTGTAGTCTTTCATTTCTTTACAGATCTAAAGTGCTAAATGCCAAAGTGTCTTTACCATATAACAGATTTTAATATATGTGTTGTTTATTTCTGGACTTTTTGTTCTATTCATTGGTAAGTTTATACATAAATCAATTCACTTGCCTTCTTTTTCAGGACTGTCTGTCTCCTCTAGAGTCTTAGCTTTTCCATATTAATTTTAGAGTTAGCCTCCATTTTCATTAAAAACCTGGGGATTTTGATTAGAGTTGCATTGGAATTATAGATCAATTTGGGGAAAACTAGTAATCTTAAAATAGTCTTTTCATCCATGAATATTTTCTTCATTTATTTAGGTTTTCTTTGATGTCTTTCAATAAAGATTTGTAATTGTCTCCATGAAAGCTTTGCACCTCTTTTGTTAGACTTACTCATTAGTATATTAGGGGTTTATTTTGGTAGATATTTGTAATATAAATATTAATAAGAAAAACCTCAAACCTATATAAAAATTAGCTTCCATGTTTTAATCACACAACTTTGGCTATCATCAATAGAAGTTAATCTGGTTTGATGTCCTCTTCAACTCTTTTCCTACTCGCCCCATTCCACAAATTCAGTTGTTTAAACAAATCCAAACCATCAAATCGTTTTAGCATTTTAAATAATCACATTCTGTAAGTACTTAAAAATGTGTCTCTAAAAGATACAATTTTGAAAAATTGTAACATCATTTTCACACATAAAATTTTTAAAGAATAATTGCTTAATGTCATTAAGCATCAATATCATCACTCATCAAATTTGAGTATTATGTATTCAGATATCCCTGATTTCTTTACATTGTTGTTTAAAGTAGGATTATTCAAATAGAATCCAAACGTGTTTCACATATTTCATTCAGTTGATGTCTCTTAAATTCCTTTTGATCTGTATGTATTCTGTGTGTGTCTGTCTGTCTTTGAAAAAACTGGACCTTTTTTGGTTTTGTTTCTACCCTCTCTCAGTGTGAGTTACCTTTGCCTGGGATCCTCGGCAGAAGGGTTTCCTGCCTTTTCTCCAGTGACTTAAGGGTTTCTTTTCATGTAAGAGGAAGTCCCGGGAAGTAGGTAGAGTTTTGTTGCTTGTTGCAACAAAGGGGTCATTCTCATGTCTTCTTTCTCCTTCCAGTCTTTCCTGAGCACTCGTGGAATGAACTTCTAAGTGTGGATCCTCTCGTGTCTGGAGAGCTGAAGAATTCTAAGCTTCCGCAATAGCTCACATTTGGCATTCTAGCAGTCCTGAAAATTTTAGCTAATTTCTTCTTTTACAGCACACTTCTGCTCTGTCATGTGTCCCATCTCTTCTTGGAGAGGCTTGACACTTTTGCAGTTTAGTTCCCCTGGTTGCCTTACAACTTACCTCTTTGTTAGAGTCAAGAAATTTTATGATTTTGTAGATGATTCATGTTTCTAAAAAAGATTATCAGGGTGGGAAGGATGTTGTCTTGTGGCTTTCTACATTCTGGGTAGAAGCAGAACTTGCAAAATCTTTCTTAAGCTTTCCCCTTCCCCTCCAAGGTGTAATCTCCAACCTGATTTTTATGGTGTTTGTGTCTTTCCTTTTCATTTTGCCTGCTAGTTATCCTTCCTAAACAATATAGCTGATTATTGTGCTGAGTTTTGAACCCTATATAGAGTCACATCATATATATTCTTTTGGGCCTGGCTTCTCTCACTCAATATTATATTTTTAAGACTTAGCTGTGATTTTGTGGACAGTTATTTTTTGTCCATTTTCAATGCTCTGTAGTATTCTGTTATATGAATATACTACAATTTGTCTAACTAAATAGTACTTGTATGGTATCCAGTTTTTAACTGATACAAATAGTGCTGCTTTCAACATCTTGTACATGTACCATGATGCACATAAAGACATTTTTGTAGGGTAGTGATTCTCAAGGGTACCCTTCCCCCACCAGCAACAGTGGCATTCTTAGAAACTTGTTAGAAATGAAAACTTTGGGGTTCTACCGTAGACTTATGGAATCAGATACCAGAGGGGTATGGCCAGCAATTTGTGTTTTAATAATCCCTCAATGTGATTACATGCAGGTTAAAGTTTGAGAACCATGGCTATAGAGGATGTACTTATGAGAGGAACTTTGGGGCCTAGGGATGGGCAGATAACTACAAGCTGATTGTTAGTGGTTATACAGTTCACATTTTTACCAGTGATGCAGGAAGGTTCAAATGGCACCCATCCTTGGTGCTGTCAGAACTTTTAACATTAATTCTTCTCCCCTGATCTTTTGTGGGTTTTAATAGTCTTTATTTGTAAAGTTAAAAATTAGGTCAGTGGAAACTTCGTCTGGGAGTGGCTGGTCTAAATGTCTTTGAATGCAGGGATTAGGTCATAATCTTTGCTCATATTTTCAACACCAAGCATAGTGATAAGCACATAGATAAGTACATGTTTATCATGTTGAATTTTTAAAATGTGTTTTTCCCAGTTTTAAGCAGTTTTGCCATCGGTTTTTATAAACAAAGTTTAGTAAAGACCTAAAATTTAGTAAATAAGATAGTGATGCATTTTGAAAGTTCACCATATACTTTTTTTTTCTTTAGCTTTTATCTCTTCTTTTTGAAGATTTGTTCAAAAAATTTAATTCTGAAATGAAGAAGATTGCAGATCAGGTGATTCCTAAACAAAGAGCAGCCCAGTTTGACGTTGTGAAACATATGCGTCAGGACCAGATTACCAATGGCATGGTGAATGCCATTTCAACCGTAAGTCTTGATCCCTCGGGCACAGTTTTGTAACTTATTCGTACATCTGTTCAGTGGGAAATTTAAAGTATTTTGAGAATCTAGGTGGGGGGGGGGAATTTATAATACACATATATATTTATTTGAGGATGCTACAAGTCACAAGTTTTCTTCTTCGAAATAGTCTGCAGTTGAAATCAGTAGAAATTTTGCTGCTATATGACTGTATTGCCAAATTATAGTTCCTGTTACAATTTACTGAGGCAATAAGGAAATAGATACACTCTTCCATAAAGGAAAATATCTTTCAGTTTAACTGTTAATAACCATTCTTTGAATGGATACTTTCCCCCATTTTTTATGTAATAAAGCTGACATATTGCAAGTAGGTTCACTAATGACAACTTTTGTCTGGAACATTGTAAAATGTTTCATTGCATTGTAGGTTCACAGTCTTCAAAGGGCTCTCAGCTGTTCTCATGTGAGCAGTGAATTCAGGCCTCAGCAGCTGCTGTGTATTCAGGGCCTCTGGCTGTTCATCAGGGGTTATCAGATAGGTTTTTGCTCCCTTTCTTAAAGCGTAACATCTATAGGTCTATCTGATAAAGTCTGGTTCACGTTTTGTATGCCAGACATAAAATTAGTTTTATGGATGGGATTTGGTCCCAACAAAAGAAGAGTATATCAGCAGCTGACTTGCCACCCTGTCTGACTTGAGAAATGTGCAGCAGGTCTGTGTGAGCACCCCCGCCGTGACAGCTCCATCCAGACTGCAGGGGGCCCGGCCTCTGTGCCTCTCTGGGCCCGTCATAGTCATGGGGCCCAAACTTGTCTGGAAGATGATCCCTGGATATTTGAAAAGAAGCCTTCAAAGAGCACTCGAACACACTTCTGTTAGAGTGACTTTTCCTTGTTTTCTGACGCTTTATTTTCAGGTCAGAATAGCTGTTTTGAGTACTTCTATTGCCCCCAGATGACACCTTATTAACTCTGGGAGCAGACTGCTTATTGGGAGAATCAGTAGTGGGCCTTGCTGTGGGTGCACGCCAATCTGTAGGCAACTGGAAAAAGATGGGTCAGTTGGTGAGACTTCATCTTCCAGTGCAGGGGGTATGGGTTCAATTCCTGGTCAGGGACCTAACATCCCACATGTCTAGTGGCCAAAAAACCAAAAATATAGAACAGAAGCAATATTGTAACAAATTCAATAAAGACCTTAAAGGTGGTCCACATAAAAAAATCTTAAAAATTGTGAGTGTTGTCATATGTAGAATATTTTGAACAAATACATTTTCTCAGAGGAGCAGTTTTAGACCCTTTGTCTGTTTCTCCTCTCTCCCTTTTAAAAAAAAGAATATTGGAAAAAATTATCTTGCTGAATGTTTTGACTTCATCCCCATCTATTTCTTCTTTGCCAGCAGCTGCTTAGTTCTGTGCTGAGTGTTTATCTTCCTTGCTCTTTTTGGTCTTGAATCAGTTTACTGGGTTCATTCTCATTCAGAGCATACAAGGAGTTAACTGAATGAGCAGTATGAGGAGTTAACTTGTGAGATAGACATGTTTGCTGTTTCTCTGCTTTGTAATGCATTGTTTCTTCTCAGGTTTTAGCTTTTTTCCACTCTATCAAAACTCAAGTTTTTGAAGTGATAGATCTTTGCTGTAATAGTGACTAAACCTTAGTTTGTGAGGAGCTCCTCTGAAGTCACGTATTTAAATTCAAACAGATGAATTTTTCTACTGGGAAGGATTTTAATCTGGGATCTGGGAATCCGCCCCTGAAATTGAATTAAAAATTTGTTTTTGTGGTCCTGTGTGCATTTTTCTCACGAGAACAGTCATAGCTTTCATCAGATTATCAAAAGGAAAATGAAGAACCACTATTTAGCAGGTGTAATTTTCTTCCCTTTTGAATCAGAAATACTGAATCAATCATTTTTTGACATTTTATTTTCTACTTTGTTTTTTCTTTGCATACTATTTTCTGTTAATTCTTGTTACCATGAGTTGAAAATTTGATTCCTAACCTTGATCTTTAAATTATCCTTGAGAATATTTAATGTGTACAATTAATGCTTCTGTAAAATAATATATTTAATGTATTTCAGTTCTTTTAATGCATTTAAAGTAAATTTAAGGCTTAAGATTTATTTCATATAAATCTATTTTAAGATTGACATGATAACCAAAGAAGATATATTTATTAATGTGAATATGTACAATTTTTAGCCTTGATTAATAAGCCTATACTTATTCATTTCCCCTGATAACTGCTATTAGAGACTTTTTTTTTCTATTGCTATATTTTTCTCTAATTAAAACTAATTTTGGAAGGCATCCAAATAATGGCACATTCCAACATGAAATTATCTCTTTGAGCTTCAGGCTCATTTTACCTTAAATATGTGTAGAAATTGGTAGTTTTCTATTGGTTAGCTTATTGCTTCCAGTGAAAATCTCTGGTTGAACTGGCTTGTTTAGAATGTGATTAGTTCTTTAGAAAAATACCTGCTCTGATGTGATAATGTCAATCCATTGAAGCATTCTGAGGTGGTTGCTAGATATAGGTAATATTCATTAAATTCCTAGAAAACCCCAGTGAGTAACTTGGCTAGATTTTAATTGTGATTTTTGATTTCTGAATATATATCATGACTCTAATTTCACAAATAAGCAGTTCCTATGCAGAGCCTCTCAGAATGACTGCAGGGTGGCAGGCAGCACAAGCGGTCTGAGGTAGTCTCATGTCTCCCCTCTCTCTTCAGGGCAATTGGTCTCTAAAGAGATTTAAAATGGATCGCCAGGGCGTGACTCAGGTGCTGTCTCGCTTGTCATATATATCTGCACTGGGCATGATGACGAGAATCTCTTCCCAGTTCGAAAAAACAAGAAAAGTGAGCGGTCCTCGATCCCTCCAGCCATCGCAGTGGGGCATGCTGTGCCCTTCAGACACTCCTGAAGGAGAGGTAAGGTCCCTGAGGGTCTCCGCTGTGTCAGAGGTAATGGCTCTTCTGCTCCTGCCCTGTTCCCCCAGGCTGTATCCTCGCTGGGGTCCGCCATTTATCTGCCAGAGAAGTGTTGATGCAGCCTGTGAGAACATCAGTGTCATTCCCAAACAGTACCTCCAGAAGCCTTTGATTTATTATTAATAGCTCACCTAAAGAGGGGATTCCCTGGTGGCCCAGAGGTGAAGAATCTGCCTGCAATACGGGAGACCTAGGTTCAATCCTTGGGTTGGTAAGGTATCCTGGAAAAGGGTATGGCCACCCACTGTAGTATTCTTGCCTAGAGAATTCCATGGACAGAGAAGCCTGGCAGGGTACAGTCCAGGGGTTGCAAAAGACTCAGACATGACTGAGTAACACTTTTACTTTCTTTTCTCACCTAAAGAGACATATGGGCCGAATTTTCTTGCTTGTTTTATTTTATCCCAAGAGTCAAACCACTCAATGACTAAGGGATAAGAATAGGAAGAAAAATTGGGAGACTCACCACCTTTGCTCAGGAGGAGCTCTTTTTAAACAACTCCTTATTTTCCTTGACTCTTCTTAGAGGACATCAAAGTGACAACTGCAGCCATCCAGAAGCATACAGTCCAAGACTTAAAGTGGATTCCTGCTTTCTTATATAGGAACCGTAAGCAGTTACCTGAACACTAAACCAAGGAGTTTAAATTGGTTTACAAGACACCAGCTACTTCCTGTGTCATGGCTCTTTCTCCTTTGGGTTAGCTATCAGTGGTTTCACTTGATCTTATTCCTTCTAGCTTGTAAACTTCTGGTGGAAGGAACCATGTTAGGTTCACCACTGTATCCCAGGCTCCTTAGTCCAGAGCCTCATTCTGAGTAGAGGTCCCATAAATATATGCTGAATGAATAAATGACTTAATTAGGGCAAGTAAAAGATGTATGTTCCAAAGTATAGGAATTTGTTATGACTTGGGAGAGGTAAAAAATAGAAGTCCATACAGGGTTATAATTTTTGGAAATTACCATTGTTCTCGTAATTTATTTTAAACCATATGGAAAGTCATGCTAAAATTGTGCCACTTATCAAATTTGCCTAGTCTATGCATCTTGAGCTTTGGGACACCAAGTTCCCCAGAGCTTGCTTCAGCTAATCTCATAAAGATACTGTTTTGTGTATCACTACAGAAGATGGTTTTTAAGAATTAAAGATGTAATCTTTAAATATCACATGTGTCTCAAGTGGCTTTTTTTTTCTTAATTTGTCATATTAAGTCCTTCTTTATGTTTGCTTTAAATTTTTTTCTTTGGTTGTATAGAAGTTTAAAAGAATTTTTTTTCATTTCCTTTTTACTTTGGAATAATTTTAGACATACCAAAAAAATTCCAAAAGTAGTGCAGAGTTAACATGATCATTCACCTAGATTCCCTAAATGTGATGTCTTACGTAACTATAGTACGTAATTATATTTATCAACCTCGTGAAATTGGCGTTGGTAACAGTATTGCAATTTCTGGACCTTATACAGATTTTGCCAATTGTCCTATACCTAGATTCCCTAAATGTGATGTCTTACGTAACTATAGTACATAATTATATTTATCAACCTCATGAAATTAGCATTGGTAACAGTATTGCAATTTCTAGACCTTACTCAGATTTTGCCAATTGTCCTATCGTGTTTTTTCTGATCCCAAGATTGCACTTTCAGTAGTCAGGTTTCCTTAGTGTCTTAATTTGGAGCAGTTTGTTCAGTCTTTCTTTATTTTTTAAGACTAAGAAGCTTATAGAGTACTGGCCAGTTATTTTGCAGACTAACTCTTATTTCATGCCAGAAGTTTTATGTTCATGTATTCACAGTTATCAGTGTTTTTCTTTACTCTTTTTACACGTCGTCGTCTTAATGACTATGATATGCTATTGTTGGGAAATAACAATTTAGGTAAATCAGTTTCTTTGGGGAGGGGACATTTATAATGCCATCATCATTTCCAGTTCAAATAGTACTGAGCATTTCTGTGGCTAAATCTATATTTATATCCTCGCTTGTGACTTTAGTATCAGTTCCTCTGAAATAAAGGGTAGGTGCATCCTTCAGGCTTTGTATGAACCTCCACAGTGTTCCCTGTGAGGCTGCACTACTGTGCCTTGTTGTCAGCAGAGTGGTGAGCTGTATTCAGACACAGACCGTATTTTGTGTTGTTCATGTTCATTCTTAGACATGACTATCTTTTGTCTTTTAGGCATGTGGTTTGGTTAAAAACTTGGCCCTTATGACGCACATCACGACTGACATGGAAGATGGACCCATTGTCAAATTAGCCAGTAACTTGGGAGTAGAAGATGTGAGCTTACTGTGTGGGGAAGAGCTCTCTTACCCAAACGTGTTCCTCGTCTTCCTCAATGGTGAGTCTGCTGGGGAGGCAGGTTGATCCTAAACGGTCTGGGGGGGAAGGGGAAGGAATTGACTATGTATTTAAAGCACAAATATACTTTTAATTCTGCAGTCAAATTCTCTGCCACTGGCCTCTCAGTTCAGTTCAGTTCAGTCGCTCAGTCGTGTCCGACTCTTTGCGACCCCTTGAATTGCAGCACGCCAGGCCTCCCTGTCCATCACCATCTCCCGGAGTTCACTCAGACTCATGTCCATCATGTCGGTGATGCCATCCAGCCATCTCATCCTGGGTTGTCCCCTTCTCCTCCTGCCCCCAATCCCTCCCAGCATCAGAGTCTTTTCCAGTGAGTCAACTCTTCGCATGAGGTGTCCAAAGTACTGGAGCTTCAGCTTTAGCATCATTCCTTCCAAAGAAATCCCAGGGCTGATCTCCTTCAGAATGGACTGGTTGGATCTTCTTGCAGTCCAAGGGACCCTCAAGAGTCTTTTCCAACACCACAGTTCAAACGCATCAATTCTTCAGTGCTCAGCCTTCTTCACAGTCCAAATCTCACATCCATACATGACCACAAGAAAAGCTATAGCCTTGATTAGGTGGACCTTAGTCAGCAAAGTAATGTCTCTGCTTTTGAATATACTATCTAGGTTGGTCATAACTTTTCTTCCAAGGGGTAAGCGTCCTTTAATTTCATGGCTGCAGTCACCATCTGCAGTGATTTTGGAGCCCAAAAAAATAAAGTCTGACACTGTTTCTACTGTTTCCCCATCTATTTCCCATGAAGTGATAGGACCAGATGCCATGATCTTCGTTTTCTGAATGTTGAGCTTTAAGCCAACTTTTCCACTCTCCTCTTTCACTTTCATCAAGAGGCTTTTTAGCTCCTCTTCACTTTCTGCCATAAGGCTGCTGTCATCTGCATATCTGAGGTTATTGATATTTCTCCTGGCAGTCTTGATTCCAGCTTGTGTTTCTTCCAGTCCAGCGTTTCTCATGATGTACTCTGCATATAAGTTAAATAAGCCTCTACTCCCTAAATATACCTTAGTTCCGGACCCAGGTTGACCTTAACTGAAAGGTAGAAAAAAATGGTAACAAACACTTCTTCCATTGACTGGGTCACCCAGGTTCTGAGATGATTTGGCTGTCAGAGCTAAAGGTAAAGGTGCAGAGACCCTGTGGCAGCTGCCAGTGTGTCCTCAGTGGAACGAGGTTCAACACGATAACCTTAAGTTCAAGTTAAATATGTGAGGCGTTCTGCAGAAATAATCAGGTCAGCCCTTAGAGTGAGATGACTTGTCTTCAGCCACTGAGTGAGTGAGTGTCGGCAGGCTCTGCAGGAGGGTCCCTTTCCTTCTGCTCCAGCTCCATGTGTTGCTGTCTCACACCCCTCCCCATCCTCTCAGGGTCCTCCAGAGACGCTGCCGCAGGTGTGGCTTGGTGGCCTGGGTGTCTGTCCCCTGCCTGGGGTGCTGCACGTGCTTGTCCTTATCTCAGCCCCCACCTCTTCTCCCCATCCTTCCTGCTCTGGGGAGGCTTCACCATCTACTATGAAGGCTGGTAGGAAGGAAACGGGGCTGTTCGCTGCCTGCCTGGTCAGTGAATTCTGGCAGCTCACCCTGAATGTGACCTTACCCTGCACATTCACCCAGTACCTCCCTGAATCCTCCCACTCACCCTGGGAGCCCAAGTCTGTCTGCTTCATCTCTCAGATAATGACAACAATAGCAGCTTCATGATAGCAATTACTCAGTGCTGTGTCCAGTTCTAAGTGCTGTACAGGAGATCAGCTCATTTAATCCTCACATCACCACAGTGGAAGTGATAGAGCCAGTGTTCAACTCCAGAGCTCTGGAGCCCAAGTTCATGGCCCTGCACAGTGCTGACAGATAAGGAGACAGACTGACTTCACCAGCGATATGCAGTCAGCATGTGGTAGGGCCAGCTCTGGATTTGAGTCTCCTGGGCTGCCCTTGACCCCTCTTGCTCCCTCCAGCCTTGTGGACTGGCTGCAGGCTTAGTAACAGTATTTCAAAATGACTGCTCACTGCTGGTTATTGTTTTTATTGAGTAGATATTTGAAGTCCATTAGATGTATTTTTTATTTCAATCTTGAACATTCTTATTTCTTTCTGCTTAGGTAACATCCTGGGTGTCATTCGAGATCACAAGAAGCTGGTGAATACATTTCGACTGATGCGAAGAGCAGGCTATATCAATGAGTTTGTTTCCATCTCAACAAATCTGACAGATCGATGTGTCTATATTTCCTCTGATGGAGGGAGGCTGTGCAGGTAGGTGTGGCTGGAAATAGTTAAGATCTCTTTATTTACTTTTGAAAGAAATGGACTTGTTTTTATTTTAGAAGTTGCTTTAACCTCTTTCATTGTTAAGATAAATTTAATTCGGTTAGCAAACACCTCATGAATATGCATATTGGCTACTGGGGATTCAGAGATTAATGGGAGTCAGTCTCTGCCCTCAGAGAAATCAGTCTGCTGGGAAAGGCAGAAATAATTAGTAATAACAACCAACTGTGAAGAAAGCTGAGCACCAAAGAATTGATGCTTTTGAACTGTGGTTTTGGAGAAGACTCTTGAGAGTCCCTTGGACTGCAAGAAGATAACCAGTCCATCCTAAAGGAGATCAGACCTGGGTGTTCATTGGAAAGACTGATGCTAAACCTGAAACTCCAGTACTTTGGCCACCTTATGCGAAGAGTTGACTCATTGGAAAAGACTCTGATGCTGGGAGGGATTGAGGGCAGGAGGAGAAGGGGACAACAGAGGATGAGATGGCTGGATGGCATCACCGACTTGATGGACATGAGTTTGGGTGAACTCTGGGAGTTGGTGTGGACAGGGAGGCCTGGCATGCTGTGGTTCATGGGGTCGCAAAGAGTCGGACACGACTGAGTGGCTGAACTGAACTGATGCGAGTAGTAAGTGCTCGCCGTTATGTGTTATCTTAATAGGTGCTCTGTCTGTAAGGCTTTAACCACATTCAACCCTATGAGGTTGGATTATTATTTTCATTTAACAAATGAGGTACTGGGATTTGGTGAGACTAAGTAAATTACCCAAAGCCAGATAGTGGTGGAGTCTGTTTTTTACTGGAAAGTTTTTAGAATTCATTTTACTCCAGTAATCCTGATTTTACCGACTCTATTCTGGTGCTCTGATCTGAGCTTTAAAGGATGCATACAGACATCCCTGGTGGTCCAGTGGCTAAGACTCGGAGCTCCCAATGCAGGGGGCCCGGGTTTGATCCCTGGTCAGGGACTAGTTCCTGCATGCTGCAACTAGGATCCAGTGCAGCCAAATAAATAAATAATAAACAAAAGCCCAAATTCTTCGGGGAAACAAAGAGGCGGGAGTTGAGTACCGTTGCTTTAAAGGATAAAGGAGAAAAGGAAAAAGGCTAAGGAATGGCAAGAAAGAAAACGTGGCGGCACAAAGAGATGACACCACGTTAGACCCTTAGAAGAGCAGGTGCCTTGTATTCACTCGGAAGATGTTTAGGGCCCGTTTTGTTCAGCTGTGTCAGAGACGGGGACATAGAGACCAATATGACATGGTGTCTGGTGCTTTGGGGTACCTCGGCTGAGGATGTCACCTTGTTTCCCAGGCCTTCACTCAGTTCACCTGAGTCTCTCTTTGGGGATCTCAGATGGTGTGAGGGCATGAGTCGCCAAGCTCACAGTGGTTGGGGAGGTGGCAGGAGCTGCGAAGTCTGACAGCTGGGAACCTGGACTGCCTTTACCTATGTCTGTCCAGCCTCCCTTTCTCCTTCCGGTCGCTCTCCTTGTTTTCCTTAGGATTGCCCTTCCCCACTGGCGGTCTTCTTGGGTTGGCCAGTCAGGTGCTGTCTCTTGCTCAGCCAAAGATCAGGCATATGACCCAAGCCATGCCAGTCAGACTTTCTTCAGAGAGCTTGAATCCCAAGGAGAGTAACTGAGAGCAAGACGTGGTCAGAACAGATTCATCCTGGCAGCAGTGCATGCAAGAGACTGCCCGCTCCCCCTGCCTTTCTGGATCTTTGGGACTGTTCTGGCTCCTTTTCTTTCTGAGGCTGAGCCTTGCACCTTTTTCTTTCATTCTTATTTTTCTAGTAAGTTTTGAGCCTTTTAGTAAATTCTTTAAAATTTTCTTCTTAGTTTTTAGAAAATTCCGTCTTTGCTTAAATTGGCCAGCATTGGTTCCTATTCTCTGCAATCAGAAAGCTCCAATTGAAGCTTATACCCATGTTTGAATCCTAATGTTCCACTTACTGACTCATGTGACTCTTGAGTTTATTACTTAAGTCTGTGGGCCTTGATTACAGTGCCTTCCTAGGATTGATACAAGGTGTGGTAAGTGCCTTGTAGGGTGCTGGGCAAACACAGAGTACTTACTTACAGCCACTTACATGGTCCAGTTAAGGGTGGGGAAAACACTGACATTTTCTCGATTACTCTTTTCTAAGATGTTTCACTACACTGAATATAATACGGCATAGCCTAAAAAGAAAACTAGTTCTTTTTTTAGAAGTGATTTTATAATGACCCAACATAGATCTGGCAAGAAGAATTAGTAGAATTTATGGAATAAAGTGAGAGGTAACTGAGGTGGCTAAGTGCAGTCCCTTCCCTTGCCTGTCCCTGCTGTCCCCACTCCTCAGTCCCTTGTCCTGAGCTAAAGTGCAGCCCCACCTGGGGCAGGGTGGGGCTCCTGCTTCCCTGGTGAGAGGAGCAGCCAGGACTGCAAGGTGCATCCAGGCATCTTCAGCACCTTGTTTCCCCTTTTGTAATCGTGCCAGTCCTCCTCTTAACTGTCTCCAGGTGCTCCTTAGTCCCGAAGGGCGCGGGGACCTGAGGGTGGGGCGCACAAGTGCATGCCGGGTAGTGGCTCCTCTCTGCAAGAACCACTTGTCCAAATAGCAACAGCCCTTGACGTTCCAAGCCGCGCGCCGTCCTTTGTGTCATCGTTTCTCGCGCAAGCGGAGCCCTCAGAGGCAGGTTCCCGCTGCATTTACAGGTTAATCTATCAGAACGTGTGGACCGAGGCTCTCTGCCTTACTTAAACCCACGATATCAGTAAAAATCACAAAGTGAGGAAGCTTTATTTTCTGTCAGCTCATACTCACTCTTTGGTTGTACGTAGCTTTAAGTACCCTGCTAGTGTCGTCCAGTGAGGTTTATCCTGAAGCAAAAGCACTGTAGACAGCTGACAGTCATCAGACCTTCACTAAAAATGCCACTGTTTTTCTCAGTGACTGGTCTCTCTGACTGCTGACTTCTCCATATTCCCAGTATGAAATCAGAAGACATTTTTGGTATGATGGGTGCATTTACAAAAACATATGATATTTAAGGTATTAAAGTGTGTGTTTTTTTTTGCTAGACTTTATCAGGTATTATTTCACATTGCTTTCTCATTCAGAACCAAATATTTCCAAAGATGCTTGGACGAAGTAACCATGTGTGTAAACATGTGCTTGTGTATGTGAAAGAGAAAATAGGCCCCTGTGCTCTCACACTTGTAAAAAATACCTGGTGTCCTCAAACAATCCAGAAACACGTCTATAGCTTCCCTCACTTCACTATAGTGAATTTATTGGTTTTATTCTTCTGTTGAGCTATTGCTGTCAAGCTGTTCTTTTCTCTTCCAGACCCTATATAATTGTAAAGAAACAGAAACCTGCAGTCACAAATAAACATATGGAAGAGCTGGCTCAGGGGTATAGGTACGTAGCCAAAAGCAAAACTTCTCAGTCTCCTTAAGACTCATTTATATGACCTAAACGGAAGTAACAGTGTTTGAGCTGAGCTTTTACGAAAAGCATATTTTCAGTTTTAGTCTCTTAATTCCTCTCTACCGAATATAACAACCTGTTAAAAACCTCTTCTCTATGTGAGCTTGCTTGGACATAGTAAAAATGTTTATCAGTTCAGATAATGCAGGTTATAGATTGTTGGTGTAAATCAGCACAGATGAAGTAGTAGGAGAAAGTTATGTTAATGTAGATATTGGGTATCTCACCATATAGGACTTTTTAAATCAGAGAAGGTATTTTTAAAAGCAGGACCAGATTAACAAGAATCACAGATTTTTCTAATATTTTGGTGATTTGTGATAACTGTGGTCTAAGAATAACATGTTTCAAGTATCCCAATGTATTGGTACTTTTTGGGAGAGAAGAATGCTTTGAGGCTAAATGAAAGCACATATCTTCCATTATTGCATATAAAATATGGCAGTAAAATGCTTTTTAAGTGTCCATTTCACCAATATTTTCTCAGGAATTTTGAAGATTTTTTACATGAGAGTCTGGTTGAATACTTAGATGTGAATGAAGAAAATGACTGTAACATCGCACTCTATGAACATACAATTAATAAGTAAGTAGGATCCATAACAGCCATAATTAAAACCTGTTCTGATGCTAGACACAGCCTCCTTTTTTCATTTCATCTTCAGTTCTGTTACACAACAGAACTTCTTAGTAGGAACTGTTAGGAGTATTCTGTTTTATAATGAAGCATAATCCATTGGTTATCCAAAGAGTATCACAGAACTGCTAACAAGTAATCTTGAGATTTAGTTATCCTTCCTTTTCATTTTACACATCGTGTGTATTTCTTAAAAGAAATTGCTTCTCTGACTTCGATTACTGACAAAACTTGAACTAATGAATCAGGCTATGTAATGGTGTGTTTATCTCTCAGGGTTGATTTTGTCAGTGGATATCTGAATTCCTGTTGTCAGTGCAGAAATTCCCTATGTTGTTTTGCTGTAAAGATATCTCTAAACTTACGTGCAGTATTGACATGAAATGTTAATGTGTCCACAGTGTTTCTTCTAGAACAATGATATTTTTAGAAATATCTGTGTTCCATTTGAAATACATTAAAAGACATTTATATCACTTGCTGTCAGATGCTTGTGGCTAAGGTACCACTTTGGGCTTGCCTGATAGCTTAGTCGGTAAAGAATCTGCCTTCAATACAGAAGACCAGGATTTGATCCCTTGGTCGGAAAGATCCCCTGGAGAAGGAAATGGCAATCCACTCCAGTATTCTTGCCTGAGAAAATCCCATGGACAGAGGAGCCTGGCAAGCTACAGTTCATGGGATTGCAAGAGTCAGACGTGACTTAGAAACTAAACCACCAAGATACTAGTTACCTAAAATGAGAATTTTTGCAGTTATATTGTTAAATGGTTAATACTGCCACCTGATAACTATTTATGTCTTCAATCAGGAAAGTGCTTTTCTGCTTTCTGCTGCCAGATGAAATGTACCATTTTAGTTTTGTCTTACTATAATTTAGTAAATAATGCTTTTCAGTCAGCTTTTCATTCTTAAATGTATGCTCTCTCAAAGTACAATTTTTATACCCCTCATTTCAAGATTGACTGAGTGTAAAGGAGAAGTGTTATATGGTGGAGGTGGTTTAGTCACTAAGCCATGTCTGACTCTTGCGATCCCACAGACTGTATCCCACCAGGCTCCTCTGTCCATGAGATATTCCAGGCAAGAATATTGGAGTGGGTTGCCATTTCCTTTTCCAGGGGAATCTTCCTAAACCAGGGATCAAACCCATGTCTCCTACAGGGGCAGGCAGGTTTTTTACCCCTGAGCTGCCAAGGAAGCCTCCATCATGGTTACTCAAGCCCAAACCTCAGTTTCAGCTTTGCCTTCTCTTCTGCCCTGCACCTAACATCTAATCACTTAACACACCATGTGGGCTTTCCAGGTATACTCAGAATTTGAGCTCTCATTCACATACTACCCTGTTGGAGGCCACTGCCATTGCTTGTCTGGACCGTTGCAAAAGGCATCTGACTAGGTTTGCACCTGTTCTTACATAGTCTATTCTTCAAGGATCAGAATGCTCTCGTCACTGCTTTTCTCAATCCCCTCCCCCACCACCACCTCCCAGTGGCTTCCCCTCCTCCCTCTGCAGTCGTTGCGGAGGCCTTCACGTTCCTACACGGAATCTGTGCCGCTGTGCCATCTCCTCCCTCACTCTGCTCTGACCACGCTAGCCTCGTCTTCACGTTCCTGCCCCAAGCCCTCTGCCTGAAATGCTCTCACCTACTTGCATGGCTCACTCCTTCACATTCTCCAGGTCTTCACTCAGGCACCACCTTCTCAGCGAGTTTTCCTGACCACCCTATTTAATGTAGAAACCCTTCCTTGGTCCACCCCCTTCACAACTTTATTTTTCTAGTGCTTAAATCTTAAAATCTGTAAAATGCACATTTTATTGATGCATCTGTGTGTTGTCTATCTCCCTCCAGTAGAAGCTTCATGAAGGCAGGGATTTTGTCTGTTTTGTTTACTGCTACAAGTTCAGTTCAGTTGCTCAGTCGTGTCCGACTCTTTGTGACCCCATGGACTGCAGCGTGCCAGGCCTCCCTGTCCATCACCAACTCCTGGAGTTTACTCAAACTCATGTCCATTGAGTTGGTGATGCCATCTAACTATTTCATCCTCTGTTGTCCCCTTTCTCCTCCCGCCTTTAATATTTCCCAGCATCAGGGTCTTTTCCAATGAGTCAGTTCTTCACATCAGGTGGCCAAAGTATTAAGAGTTTCAGCTTCAGCATCAGTTGGAATATTCATTTGGAATATTCATTCCAATGAATATTCAGGACTGATTTCCTTTAGGATGGACTGATTGGATCTCCTTGAAGTCCAAAGGACTCTCAAGAGTCTTCTCCAACACCACAGTTCAAAAGCATCAATTCTTCGGCACTCAGCTTTCTTTATAGTCCAACTCTCACATCCATACCTGACTACTAGAAAAACCATAGCTTTGACCAGACAGACTTTGTCGGCAAAGTAATGTCTCTGCTTTTTAATAAGCTGTCTAGTTTGGTCATAACTTTCCTTCCAAGGAGCGAGTGTCTTTTCATTTCATGGCTGCATCACCATCTGCAGTGATTTTGGAGCCCCAAAAAGTAAAGTCTGTCACTGTTTCCGCTGTTTCCCCATCTGTTTGCCATGAAGTGATGGGACCTAATGCCATGATCTTAGTTTTCTGAATGTTGAGTTTTAGACCAACGTTTTCACTCTCCTTTCACTTTCATCAAGAGACTGTTTAGTTCTTCTTTGCTTTCTGCCAGAAGTGTGATATCGTCTACATATGTGAGGTTATTGATATTTCTCCTGGCAATCTTGATTCCAGCTTGTGTTTCATCCAGCCCAGCATTTCTCATGATATATTCTGCATATAAGTTAAATAAGCAGGGTGACAATATACAGCCTTGACATACTCCTTTCCCGATTTAGAACCAGTCTGTTGTTCCATGTCCAGTTCTAACTGTTGCTTCTTGACTTGCATACAGATTTCTTAGGAGGCAGGTAGGTCAGGTGGTCTGGTATTCCTGTCTCTTGAAGAATTTTCCAACAGTTGGTTTTGATCCCCACAGTCAAAGGCTTTGATGTAGTTAATAAAGCAGAAATAGATGTTTCTCTGAAACTCTCTCGCTTTTTCGATAATCCGATGGATATTGACAATTTGATTGCTGGTTCCTCTGCCTTTTCTAAATCCAGCTTGAACATCTGGAAGTTCATGGTTCACATACTGTTGAATCCTGGCTTGGAGAATTTTGAGCATTACTTTGCTAGCTTGTGAGATGAGTGCAGTTGTGCAGTAGTTTGAGCATTCTTTGGCATTGTCTTCCTTTGGGATTGGAATGAAAACTGACCTTTTCCAGTCCTGTGGCCACTGCTGAGTTTTCCAAATTTGCTGGCATATTGAATGCAGCACTTTCACAGTATCATCTTTTAGGATTTGAAATAGCTCAACTGGAATTCCATCACCTCCACTAGCTTTGTTCATAGTGATGCTTCCTAAGGCCCACTTAACTTTGCATTCCAGGATGTCTGGCTCTAGGTGAGTGATCACACCATCAAGATTACCTGGGTCGTGAAGCTCTTTTTTGTACAGTTCTTCTGTGTATTCTTGCCACCTCTGCTTAATATCTTCTGCTTCTTTTCTGTCCATACCATTTCTGTCCTTTATTGTGCCCATCTTTGCATGAAAAGTTCGCTTGGTATCTCTAATTTTCTTGAGGAGATCTCTAGTCTTTCCCATTCTGTTATTTTCCTTTATTTCTTTTCATTGATCCCAGAGGAAGGCTTTCTTATCTCTCCTTGCTATTCTTTGATACTCTGCATTCAAATCTTGTCTTTCCTCCTTTGCCTTTGGCTTCCTCTTCATTTCATAGCTGTAAGGCCTCCTCAGACAACCATTTTGCCTTTTGCATTTCTTTTTCTTGGGGATGGTCTTGATCACTGCCTCCTATACAGTGTCACAAATCTCCCTCTGCAAAGGAAAATGATTATCAGTATTACCCAACACCAAGTTATCCCATATATCAAATGAATTTTACTTTAAAAATAAGAAAAAAAGTGGTAGTAATTCATACTTAGGATATTTATTAAAATGTAGAAATGCATAAAGTAATTCCCCATTCCACCAAACTCCACCCTCCAGAAGTAGCCAGTGCTAAAGGTTTAATATGTACTCTTCTAGATTTTTTTTTAGATAAATGCAAACATACCTGCATGGTTACAATTATTTTCAGCATCTTGATATTTTTGTGTGTGTGTGTGAAAACAGGTACAAAGTTTTTTTTTTTTCTTTTTTTTAAATTTAAATTTATTTATTTTAATTGGAGGCTAATTACTTTACACTATTGTATTGCTTTTGCCATACATCAACATGAATCTGCCATGAGTGTCCACGTGTTCCCAATCCTGAACCCTCCCTCCCACCTCCCTCCCCATACCATCCCTCTGGGTCATCCCAGTGCACCAGCCCCAAGCATCCTGTATCCTGCATCGAACCTGGACTGGCGATTCATTTCTTATATGATATTATACATGTTTCAATGCCATTCTCCCAAATCATCCCACTCTCTTCCTCTCCCACAGAGTCCAAAAGACTGTTCTATACATCTGTGTTTCTTTTGCTGTCTTGGATACAGGGTTATTGTTACCATCTTTCTAAATTCCATATATATGCGTTAGTATACTGTATTGGTGTTTTTCTTTCTGGCTTACTTCACTCTGTATAATAGGCTCCAGTTTCATCCACCTCATTAGAACTGATTCAAATGTATTCTTTTTAATGGCTGAGTAATACTCCATCTTGATTTTTTAACTCAACACTATTAACATTATCATCCTGGATTTTTTTCCACATGAATGTATGTGTATATATTTATACATATAAATATTTTAATTGCTTTTGATTATGTTGTCTGTACATAAATAACCTTATTTAATTTGTTCCACTATTGATGACAATTTAGGCTATTTCTAATTTTTTCGCTATTGCAAGCAACAGGTCAGTTATTCTTAATTTGAGCTAAATTTAATGCCCTTATGCACGGTGAACAGGAAGTCTCCTATTTCCTGTTTAGGATAGAAGCTTAGAGTGGTTTTAGTTTTGAATAATATTAAATGATAAGGTGTTACACAAAAACCCAAGTAAATTTTTGGCCAATCCTATAAAATTCCTTTCTGTTTTGTAAAATTCAAATCCAGACTGAAAGTTTGGACTTTCATATAATCTTATATATGTTCTTGTCATGAAAAAAGAGGAAACTCAGATCTTTACCTTCTTCATTTTCAGCTTATCCCAATTTTTACATAAGAAAAAATAAAGTTTTTTGGATTGGTCAAATTGGCCATCATATTAAATATAAACAGAACAGTACCTTTTAACAAACTGTTTCATTCTTGGTTATAAAATTTTTCTATAAGCTGTTTTTCTATCCAAAGAAAACAGAAAGAAAACAAAGCCTAGAGCCATTTTCCTTTCTGCTGACAAAGACCTAAAGTGTCTTAGAGGATTGGGCTTCTGCGAGGTCGTGAGGTCAGAATTGTATTCTTCAAAACCAAAGACTGCATAGAAAGCATGCTCTCTAACCAAATGAGGGACAAAATTCAGTACACATTTTTTGAAAAATAAATAGATGGATAACTGGATAAGTGGGAGATCTTTGCCATGTACATTGCAACTAATTCTCCATGATGTGTTGGGTTATCTTGGAAATCACTTCTCTTCAGAAGTACTGTAAACTATTGAAATTACAGTTAAGGTTGTGCTTCAGAAACACTCAGGGGAGGGATAGAGGGTCATTGGAGACCACAGGTCCTGGATGTGAGATGTTTCATCAAGACCTAAAAACAGTCTGGCTGCCCTTTCCCATTGAAGTATCTCAGTTGCCTTATCATTTAACATGTAATCATTATAAAAATATTGAGATAATTTACATTTTTTTCCCTACTAAGTCTCATCTGGTGTGTAGTTATATCTCAATTTGGATGCTAAATTTTCATTGGAAATACTTGATCTGATTTCATAACATTTACAATTGAAAAGGTAGATTAATACATTTAAGTGATTACAAGCATAACTAAAAGATTTAAAATAACTGATTAAAAATTCAGCTTCTCAGCTACTACACTATTCTAACTTTTCAAGTGCTCAACAGCCATGTTTAGCTAGTGGTTACAGTATTGATACCGTGGTGGCTTAGACGGTAAAGAATCTGCCAGCAGTGCAGGAGACCCAGGTTCAATCCTGAGTCAGGAAGATCCCCTGGAGAAGGGCATGGCAGCCCACTGCAGTATTCTTGCCTGGAGAATTCCATGGTCAGAGGAGCCTGCTGGGGGTACAGTCCATGGGGCCGCAGAGACTCGTAGATGACTGAGTGACTAACACTTTAACTTTTCACTTCAGGTCTTAGTAATTGTTCTTAAAGGGGACATATTCCTCTCTCTAAGATGATAATACAACTTTTTCATTGATATAAGTTAGAAAAGTGGGAGAAAGCAGGCTACTCATCCACAGAGATCTATTTTTTAAATTTTTTTAAAAACTTGTTGAAGTATGTTTGTCAGTTGCTCAGTTGTGTCTGACTCTTTGTGACACCATGGACTGTCGCCCACCAGGCTCCTCTGTCCATGGAATTCTCCAGGCAAGAATACCAGAATGGGTTGCCATTTCCTTCTGCAACTGAAGTATAGTTGATGTACAATGTTGTGCCATGTAGATATTTTTGATACTGCGTTTCTATGTGCTTAATATAGTAATTTCTTAAAAAGTGTTAGTTATTGTTATTATTAGTTAGTATGTAATAATGTTTTATTTTTTTATATAGGCATTCTATATTGTCTCCCTGTATTGCTTCATATAATAAAGTTGCACATTTTAGTTTCACTGAAAAAAATAATTTGCTTTATTATATTTTATTTATGTATGGATTTTTTCCTATCAGCTTTACTAGCATCAAATTTTATTATGAGGTTTTATTATTATATAAATTTATTATATATGTTTTATATATAGATTTTTATATGTATTTATGTAAACTTAAATTTTATTGTCTAGATCCCTCTGGGGCCTGGATAGTAATATTTTTTATATCCTTAAAGAGATATTTATTTTGTACTTGGTGCCTGAGACGTCTGATTCTTAATTAACTTGATAGAGATACCACCCACTTGGAGATTGAACCTTTCACTCTCCTTGGAGTCTGTGCTGGCCTGATCCCGTACCCTCATCACAACCAGTCCCCGAGAAACACATATCAGTGTGCCATGGGGAAACAAGCCATGGGTAAGAATTCCTTCTTGAACTTGGTTCTAAACACTTGGATGAATACTTATATCTTTATTCGTGTTTCACCAATATTGCATGTTTGGCCGAGTCAGAGTTGCTAACACACCTGCGTGTTACCAAACCCAGGAGGTTGTGGAATTCTGCAGTGCTTGCAAGTTCTCCTGTCATGTCTCAAGCCTAAACAAAAATGGAGAAAACCTCTCTGAACTTGTTCCCTTGGCCAAACAAAAGGATACATAATAACTGTCACAGAATTACAAGGTAGTAAATGTAAAGAGAACAGCCCTATATGAATGTAAGTTATTAACCAGGAGAGCTGGAAGAAAGAGCAGTGAAAACTGGAGGTAGAAGGAGGAGAGTGGAAGGCAATAGGGATAAGAGCTACAGTATTGATTAGGATGTACTTAGTTATTGTCTGGATGACAATCACTGGGCCCGTTATATCCATCTAGTTGCTCCTGTAGCTCCTGAAACATTCGGTATATGTCACACAGTTTCCTGAATTTGTGTTTCTTTCTTTCTACTTTTCTTTCCTTTCATTCGTTCATTGATTTTTTTTGTCATCCATAACATTTATTGAGCATCAAATATAAGCTAGACAGGAGTACTGGAACCTGAAAATACAGAGATGACAGAGTCCTGCCCTCAGTGAGTTCACAGTCTAGTAGGAGAGAACAATAAATATACCAGGAATTGGATATAGTCCGATAAATGCTGTGGTAGACTGATAGCTAGCGTCTAAGGGAGTAGGAGCAGAAGGAACACCTAAGGTTAGAGAGTGGGTTGTTTCTGGAGACTAGAACTGAACTGAGCCTTGAACACTCATGAGTATTTCTCACAGGTATGAGAATGTAAGCAAGCAGTGTGTGGGGAAGTCTTGGTATATACTTTGATACAGCTGTTCTGTATCGTGTTTGCTATATAGCATGGGCAGAAAGGCATGCTGGAGAGATGCCATATGTGTAGGAGTTTGGATTTTTGTCTTGAAGAGGATATAGAGGATACTAGCCAAAAAAAAAAAAAAGTTTTGCTTATAAGCTTTTTTTTTTAATATTTTTAAAAACTCATTTAAATCCTAATAAGTTTAATACATTTTCTTTTCATCCGTGTCTATGACATCAATATGACTTGTCATCTCTGATTTAAAGTATGCTAACAAGGAGGTTCATAAAGAAACCGTAAAAGGTTTTTGCATTGCCTTTGGGTAACAACTGGAATGCAGTTAGCCTTTCAGTTACTGATAATTAGCTTGACAATTAAGGAATTCTGTTTCTCCTATGGATAAAGAGTATGCATGTCTTTTCGAGTTTTTATATTGCCCTTTGGTTGTCCACAAAGAAATAAGAAGCATGTTGTCCTGCTACCATTTACCTGAATGATGTAATGCCTGGACAGTTGAGAATAATTCCCAGTGGGAAAATCTAAACAGCGGCTCATCAATTTAGAGTTTCCCATTCATCCTCCACAGCAGTGTAGGCTGAGTTCTCGCTTGTGCTTCTGACTTGCTAACAAGTTGAAATATACAGTACTGAATCCTGTGTGTCCTGAAAGGGCTATCACTTCTATTGGGTTTACCAAACCATTTTGTTTCATGATGTGAATCCCAGCTGAAACAATACACCTTTTGTGTAGAACCTTCAGCAGAATTAACGGAAGACTAATCACTTCATCGCGAATGCCACTCTTTAGTGTGTTTGAAGATTGAAACAGAAAGGGCTGTATCTCTCACCACTTGGCAAATCTTTTTGTTTTTGTAAATAAGTGACTCGAATGAAAGAAATAATATTTTTATTTTTGTAACTTCTCTTCCTACCAAAAAAGAAAAAAAAAAAGCCTTTATTTTGTAGCCCTGAGTACCTAAAACGTTTGGCCAGTTACCACACACAGTTAAGCAGGATCAGTGTGTACAGAAAGCCAATTCAGTGTCTGTAGAGTTCTTTTGTAGTTTTCTGTGTGAAGGTTTTTTTTCTCGTTTTGTTTTGAGTGTCATTTGCAATTCATTGTCTGTGTTTTCTGAGGTTGGTGTATTCAGCTGCTCTGACCCTGGGTCCTGCACATTTAGCTCCTTGGATACAATCCTCTGACGTGACTGCTGACGCTAGGAAGACAAAAGCTGCTGAATATCTTAAGTAATAATAATAAAAAAAAAAAGCCTTTGTCACTGTTTGTTATTATAAAACACCTGACTGGAAAGAAAAGCCATGAGATAAAAGTAATATTTAAAGTTGGCACATGAGAAGGCCACCTTGCTCTGTGGGCACTGAAATAGCTGCAGAAGTATTGAGCGAGGTCTATAGGAAAACTGGCAAAAGGAGAGAGGGGAGCAGAGGGAGACCAGAGCAGAGACCCAGGTCTGAAGCAAACCCAGCTCTTGGAGTGGGACTTCTCGGAGTCATTTTAATTCCATGCTGTCTTGACCACTAGTAACTAAAATCACACTATCCCATTTTAGGTATCAGCCATTGCTTAAGACTATATACAGCTCAGAGATTCTGTGTGGATTTTCTTTTCTTTTTTTTTCTTCGGATGAAAAATTATACAGTCACTTTTTGTGATTCCCTATATATCCTCCCAGTTTCTATGTGGATTTTATAACACAATATTTTAGTTGCTCTTCATCTATTAGTCCATGTGGAAAGTGAAAGACAGTATCCCAGAATTAATTCACTAAATAACTAACCTGGAAGTTGACTATATGGAATTTACCACCAACCCCTCCCATTCAACAGTGAGAAAATAAGTCATTTTCTGTCACTATGAAGGAGACCAAGACAGCACAGACCAGAGACACTTGAGAGCCTTACCTTGTGTATAAGACAGGGCTGACTTGAATGCAGCCTGAAACACCAGCAGAGGGTGTTTCTTAAATCTAAGGCTTTATTTGTGAAGTTCAGGGCTCCACACAGCGTGTTACTGAGCTACTGGGAGGCCTCCCTGCCATGCCTGTGGCTCTGTTGTGACGTGGTTCAGAGCGCGAAGTCAGGTCGGCGTGTGTGGAGGTGGCAGGGTCTTCAGGTCACCCAGTGCTGCAAGTGAAGGCTGTCTGAGGGGGCCGCGTTGTCTGCTCCCCCCGGCACCCGACGCCAAGTTCACATGAGTCACGCTTTCATATCCTGCCCATTTTATTAGTTGGCACGCCTCTAGTGGAACCCTTTCTCCCGTTTAAAAGGACCTTTTGGTCACTGTCAGCTTAATTAATGAATATGCATCACATCCCTCCTGCAGCCCCCGCTGCTTCTCACCGCCCCTTCCTCCTTCAGCTCCAAACTGCTTGGACTTTTTTAAAGTTCGGTGTTAACGCAGCTTCTGTTTTGGTTTTTGTCTGAGTCTGCTCCTAAGTGGGTAGTTCCTTCTTTTGTATCCCCCACTTTACAGTAGGATGGGATGTACTAGAAATACGCTGGAGGATTTCAAAATACTAGAAACACATCATATACACATGGAAACTCATAAAATGCGGTTTCATTCTACATCTCTTCTCTCATTTTCTGTTTGAATTTTTTTTTAAGACAATTTTTTAAAATCCATTTGGGGATACAAAGTGAAAAGATGTCTTGACCCAATTATCCATGGTAATTCTCTTTTAGAATTCTGTTGGTTAAAAAAGCGATACTCATTTTACCTGTTGTAAGTGTAAGCTTGTGTGACAGTTCCTGAGACTAGAATGTTTATAATGAGGAACAGTTCCAAACGTAGGGTTAGGGTTGGAGGGAGAATGGGCAGTCTTGCAGGATGCTGAGTGTGTATATTCACTGCTAATATTGTTAATATTAGTCATAATGAATATTGCCACTCATTGAATATCAACTGATTTCCATACATTTCTTCATTTAACATATTAATAATAATAGTCCTGTCAGATATAATACATACCTGTTTGTTTCTGACAAGGAAACTGAATTCCAGTTTGGTTGAGTAACTCTTAAGAGATTATTTTATGTCTTCTATACAGTGATCTTTGTAAAACTTACTAAAATTTTTCTCAGCTAAAACTAACTTCTTTCCTCACTTTTCTGGTTCACCATGGATCATGATGAAGGTAGACTGTAAATTATAAGCTCCCTTGAGGACAGGCGCTACGTCTGCTATTTATCACTGTATCTCTGGGGCCTAGCCAGGTGCCAGCTTAGTAGGTACTTTATGTCTCAACAGCAAAAGAATCTCTGAGGACATTAAAATTGTTAAGAAATCAGATGCAGATTTTTAAAACAATCTTTGAAACGAAGACCTACGTTGGAGGACTTTACAAGCCAGTACTTAGACTTAACATAAAGCCATAGTAAGGAAGACAGTGTGATGTTGACATAAGGGTAGGCATGTAGATCAGTGGAACAGAATCCAGAAACAGAGCCACACTTTTATGAGCAATTGATTTTTGATGACTATATCAGGGCAATTCAGAGGAAAGAAAAATCTTTTCAACAAAATAAAATATCTGAGTATCTATATAGAAAAAAATGAATGTCAGCTCCTACCTCATACTATACAAAAAGTTAATACAAAATGAATCACACCTCTAAATGTAAGAGCTGAAACTAAAACTTATAGAAGGAAACTTAAGCAAAAATCTTTGTGATCTTAAATGATGTAAGAGTTCTTAGAATACAAAAAGGACAAACTATAAAAAATGAAAATTTTAGCATATTGGATTTTTTCAAGTTATATTTCTTCTCTTTGAAGGATGCTGTTAAGAATATGAAAGACAGGGCTTCCCTGGTGGTCCCGTGGTTAAGACTTAGCACTTCCATTGCAGGGGGCATGAGTTCAGTCCCTGGTGGGAATGAAGATCCTGCATGCTGCTAGGTGTGACCAAAAAAATATATATATATGTATGAAAGACAGCATTAAGCCACAGAATGGACGGAAGTATTTTCAGTATATCTGATAGAGGATTTGTGTCCAGAATACATACAAAGAACTCTTGGGTAATAAGACAACTCAATTAGAAGATGGGGGCCAGGGGAAAACTCAGACGTTTCTCAAAGAGTAATAGGAATAACCAATACGCTCATGAAAATATGTTCAACGCTATTAGTCATCAGGTAAATGTAAATTTCTGTAAGATGTGACTGCACACTCATTAGAACGACACAGATGAAAAAGATTTGACATTTGTGGAGCAGCCAAAATGCTCACACATTGCTGGTGAAAATGTAAAACAGTAAAATCACTTTGGAAAACGCTAAAATTATTCTATAAAGTTAATTGTACTCTCAGCAAACAACACAGAAACTCCATTCCTGTGTATTTATCCAAGAGAAATGAGTAACAAAGACGTGTGCATCAATGTTCATAACAACTGTATTCACAGTAGCCCCAAACTGGAAACATCTCAAATATCCATCAGCAGGTGAATGGATAGACAAAATGTATATTCTTATGATGGAATAGTACTCAGCAATAAAAAGAATGAATTCTGTTACACATAGACATGTGGATGCGTCTCAGAATTGTGCTAAATGAAAGAAGCAACTCAAAGAGTACACTTACTATATGATTTCATTTATATATGAAATTCTAGAAAATGCAAATTGAAACTGTACTGATAAACAGATCCTTGGTTGCCTGAGGCCAGGGACAGGATCATCTGGAAGTACTGGAAATGTTCTGGATCTTAATTGTGGTAGTGGTTTCACAGATTCATGTATCTGTCAGAACTCATCAACTTGTACACTTTAAATGGGTGAAATTTATTGTAATTCCATAATATATACAATTAAATAAAAAGAGCTTGGGTGAAGGAAGATGGAAAAATTAGTTAAATATATACTTTATTTTTCTCAATATACCTTTTCTAAGTTGTGTTCATCCTTACTTTTTTTCCTTTTATCTTAAAAAACATTTTCACTGTTTTAACCTACATATACACACCATGTTATGCCAATTTGTGACTCCTTACGAAAGTTTTGATCAAGAAAATAAGACTTTGTAAGAAAGATTATGTCCCGGGTAGTGAGCAGATAAATTCATTGGAGACTGTTTTTACAGCAGAATGGGCCAGTAGAAGGAGAATTCAGCTTATAATTATTCTAGTAGTTATTATATACATGCAGTGCCCTTCTTAAGGAAGCTGACAATACTAAATAGCCGTCCTAGTTTGAGCATATGCCTCACCCTGGGTTTATGTTAAAATTTCTACATGACATTTTCTCCAAAAAGCTTACTTATTGATAAAAATAGCTAGTCAGTCATTCATAATTTGTATAAAAATTATGGGGTGTGGTGGCATTTGAGAATTTTATAACATAGAAGTCATAGTTTATAAATCATATTTTAACCTATGCACCCATCGCCAGTGCTGCTAGAGATGTGTATACATGTATTGGCCTACAAGTTTCTTTCAAAAGTCTTTAAGGAACATTTTCCGATGAGGTCATAAGCCCCAAACTTTTGCTAAACCATTTAGCTGCTCCTCCATTTCATAGTGGGTTGTGATGCTCAGGAATTATGCTCTGGGCCGAGTAGCACAATTTTATAGCAGGACGCCATCTCTGTCACCCTTGTTTAGAAGCGCAGCTGGCTCTGCGTCTCTGCTGCATGGTAACACTCGGCTCAGGTCTCAGAGGGCACGTTTGGCAGCCTGGTGGGACTTTGCCTGAACCCTGGTCTCCAGCGGGTGAAGTATACAGTTGAAGCTGAAATCTCAACGTAAATTTGAATTGATTTCGTGTAAAAGGATGAACTTACCGTCATGAACTTTACTGTAGTCTGAGCAGCAGCAATTTTATTTCTAAGGCCATAAGTGATCTATTATCAGGTATCCTGCCCAGTGTATTAGTTGGCACTAAAATAACAGTAATTGGGGATTTTTAGTGTGAACTTGAGAAAAAGTTCATGCAGTTCAGTTTAGCTATTGGTTTTCAGCTGAATCTTGATAAATTTTCTAGAGATTTAAGCACAAATATGTACCTTCATAAAATGTATATTGAAATTCTTCCATTTCATTTACTTGACATTCACTGAGCATTGGTAATAAGCCTAGCAATGTACTAGGCACTTGTTTCTTTAGTGTCCTACAGATTTCATTAAAGCCCAACCATCAAGGAGTACTATATCATTTTTGCTGCCTGAATAGGTTGTTTTCATCTCTAAATTGAAATCACCATTGATTTAATGACATGAGTAAGAGAAAAAGGGAAAGGAAACAAATAATTGAGTTTTATATCTGCTCACATTAAAGCTTAACTCCATTAAATGACGTGTCAGCACCTTGGACGTGTGTGGGTATTGCAGATGTGCCACTACAGGACAAAGAAGAGATACTTGGGAAGAGTTAAAGAGGTCCAGAAACCTGCACTCAAGCTCAACAGTAGGGCAAACGTGGGTTTCCCGGTTTTAAGGTCTCTGAGTAGGAGCAATTGTGTGTTCATGAGCCCCGGAGACTGAAAGCCTTTTTGTGGAATCAATCTTTGAACTTTAATGCACCCAATGGGGAAAAAGAAGGGTAGGTAACATTCTAGCTTCACTTTCGGTTGACAGTGATACTCTTCCAAGGTCCAATCAGGTGGAAAGGCTGATTGCTAAGGAGAGAAAAGCCCATCCCTGACTGGACAGGGCCCTGGATTCCCTAGGGGAAAGGACCCTGCCTTTCTCCATTTTATCTCCAGTGCTGGGCCCCAAGTAGGTGTTTATTAACTGCTTAATAAGTGAATAGTTAGTTTTTCCTCCCTTTTTAAAATTTTATCATGTTGAACATTTGGAATTGTTGGTTTCTTTATTTGTCCTATTGTCCAAGCTTTCTGCCATCAGCACTGTGGGGTATTTTCTAATTGCAGCTGTAAATATGCCTGGAACATAGTAGAACCAAATGCAGAATTGTTGACATGTATGATTAACCAGCAGAGACAAAAGCTCTCCAAATAGGATCAATTTTATAAATCCAAAAGTTGAAATTATTCAGATTAGTATACCTTGAGTGTGATTTTTCTTCTTTGTAGGATTTTTGACATAACTGAGAAAAATTGTTTTTAAAAGTCATTAATCACTATGAGATATTGCTCTTTAAATATTTGAAGATTTTCTTCATTTTAACTATTAAAGTGAATGTTTCTCTCTATATTCATTGCTGCTTAATTATTTGATCTAATAGAATGCTGCATTTTGTTTTCTCCAATGCCAATGAAGGTACCATTGGATACAACCAGAGGAACAGAATTGATACTCTCATGTATCTCCTAGCATATCCACAAAAACCCATGGTTAAAACAAAGACAATTGAGTTGATAGAATTTGAGAAACTGCCAGCCGGACAGAACGCGACAGTTGCCGTGATGAGTTATAGTGGCTATGATATCGAAGATGCTCTTGTTTTAAATAAGGCTTCCTTGGACAGAGGTAAGTGAATTTTCAAAGCACGAGCACCAAAGGTACCTTTGTGCAGATTCAGATACAAGTGTGATCAATGTGAAAGTCACTTGACGTCAGAATGTTAAGGTCAGTTTCAAGTGATTTGATTTTTATAATACACAGCCAGGAAGTGGTTATGTATGGTGTTGACATTTTTAAAATGAATATTATATAGAGGTATTAATAATTGTTACTAAGGAACCTTTTCTTTTCTTTGTTATTTAATTTATTGGTGACTTGAGACAGTTCAACAGAAAACAAAAATTGAAATGTAAGAATTTAATTATTTCCTAGCAGGAATTACAATAAATGAAATACCATTTAAAAAAAAAAAAAACCCATCAAGTTGTATATTTAATTACAAACTTGTTGAAAGGACAATAGCAATAGTTGTATATAAAAGACTATTTTTATTATATATCTCAACTTCATAATGCTATACCTTTTTGTTAGCAAAATGATAAAAGTATACATGCACAAACCCTGATTCATCATTTTACCTTTTTCTTTCCCAGTTTTTTGATGGCTTAACTTTTGCAGGTCCCCACCTGGGGGCTTGTTAGCCATCACCTGATCTGCGGTGTGACTTCTGTCTTCATCATCCATTTCTCTCCTCTCTCCCTGGCAGACCCGCCCTGCCTTCCCCTTCACTCTTTGCAGTTGCTAGGCAGCCATAATAGTACTCCTAGACATGTGTCTTTGGCGTTAATGTTGGCTGCACTTAATTTATGCCGCTTTCTTTCCTCCAAATGACAACAGCTATGCTTTAAAGCTAGATGTTTTCCTTTCTGATTAACTGGTAACGTTTATGTGGAAATCTGAAGACTTTGTGATATCTGTCAGAAACTCCGCAACACAATTTAATGATCTGAGTTTACTGTCCTCTTGCTTTTAAGCTTCCACCTGTAAATAAAATGTCTATTTATACTCAGAAGAAAACGCTTCTGATTCCATGCAGTTCAGATTCACACTGCACTCCAGCATGTTGCACTTAATGGCCATTGTATGAAATTTCAAGATCATGTAAGGTTTTCAAAGCAGCTTGCTCTCTGAGGCGAGTTTATTATGGCTATACACAATTTACCAGCAGCCATAACAACGAAGACTGTTAATCAAAGACACACAGATGTCTTCATCTACTGTCCAGATGTAGAACTGTGTTGTTTCATCCCATGGTCACCTTCATATTTAAAAAATGACATTAGAGCACTGAGATTTTATTTAGAAATCCTCTCTTCCCCGATTAATTTCCTGAACTCAAATTCTTAGATTTCTTGAAAGAGTTCTGCTTTGGGTGGAGAATCATAAGCAAAGGATTGTACAGCCGTGCATTTATTTCTTCAGTAATAGCTGGCATTTAATCTGGAGACATTTTCCTATTTAAGCGAACTCTGACATGGCTCAGTATATCCTGGGGAGATCAGAGGGAGAATCCCATTTAAAATAACAGCTTGGCCAAAGAGGGAAGAAGAAAGAAATCTAGCCATAGCATCTTAGGAAATGTTACTTAGTGTGAAAGGACAGGCAGCTCTTTTGAGCAACTGACAAATCCTTCTGTGGATTTCAGTGGTTGAGTTTGTTCCATCTAAAGGCTATTTCTATTCATTTTGCTTACTTTTCTTAATGTTTAAGTTGTTAATTGGTCCCAGGACTTTTCCCTCCTCCACTAGATAAATGTAATATAAAAATGTAATCAAAGTAATCTCTAATCTTCAAGGCAAAGGTGAACTCTCTCTCCCATCAATATCATTTGATTGCTTCTTTTTATTCTCTCTTTTCTCTGGAGAAAGATTAATGTTCTTGTTTGCTTATTTGAGACTTCCTCTAAATGCTAAAATCAGCATAAAGAAAACTTTCCAGAGAAGAGTAGCAAACGTTTTGCAACAAAATGATACGTGAGAAGAATGAGGGCTAATCAGTGAATTTGCTCTGTCTCAGCTCAGGCACCATGTTGCTGAGTGACCTTGGCCACTTAATTTTTCTGCCCCTCACTCGTGGCACCTGTAAGATAGAGGGATTAAGCCAGGTGATCTTTAAGGCCCTTTCCAATTTTCACATGCTATGGCTCTGCACTCTTAAAGAATCACAGTGATATTCTTAGGTTTTTCTCACCTTCCTCCAACCTGACAAGGTATATTCTGTGCTGGAAAATGATTGTAGAGATTCCAGTGTTTATATGTTTATATGGTGGAGATCTTGAGCCAGTTCTTCAAGTCATCAGATTGCTATTTGGCTTGGCTACTCGTGATCTAAATGTAGAGCACATTTGGGGTGTGTTTCTATGGGCTTCCCAGGTGGCTCAGATGGTAAAGAATCTGCCTGCAACACAGGAGACCTGGGTTTGATCCCTGGGTCAGGAAGATCCCCTGGAGAAGGGAATGGCAACCCACTCCAGTATTCTTGCCTGGTGAGTTCCATGGACAGAGGAGCCTGGTGGGCTACAGTCGATGGGATCACTGAGTTGGACACGACTGAGTGACAAACACTTCGGAGGGGAAGGGAGGTAGAGTGGGGTGGCTTGTTGAGTAACACAAATCTGTGACTTCATAGTTCCATATTGCTGGTGGTTCTGAACCCACTTTGGTTTCATTTTAGGTTTTGGGCGTTGCCTTGTATATAAAAATGCTAAATGCACCTTGAAACGATATACCAATCAGACTTTTGATAAAGTGATGGGGCCCATGTTGGATGCTGCTACAAGGAAACCCATCTGGCGACATGAGATTTTAGATGCAGATGGTATTTGTTCTCCAGGTAAAAGCCTTAAAATCATTTTTTTTAATGTATATGCTTTTAAATTATGGAAAGTATTCAGCAGTATGTCTGAATGTTTGGTATACAGGGCAGAAAAAAAATAACAACCTATAAAACCGTATCAACCGGGTGCTATGGCAGGGAAAACAAGTGCAGTGACAGCAGTGTAGTAGCTGGTGTCTGTGCTTACTGCAGATGCAGAGCAAAGGTGAGGACGGCAGGAAAATCGAAGAAATACTTATAGTTTCTCATTGTCCACGTTTAAGTTGGCAGGGACTCATTACTAGCTGAAATCACTGTGACATGGCCCAAACCTATTCTGACACCCTAGGAGACATTTTAAAGTGGATGGATTTTCTGTCATTCATGCGGTCCCCTAAAGCAGCTTCTTAATTTTATACATGCTGTGATCTTAATCTATGTGGTGTTTTCAGATGGGCTTGCAGAATTTCACACAAGCCCCGTTGAACTCTTGATTCCGCCCATGTGGACTCTTTTTGTGACCTCTACGTCTGAATTTCATGCACCAGGGGTTTCATGGGGTTTTATGCTCCAATAACCTTTGCCCTCCACACGGATGATAGTGACATGTCTGATGCTGTTCTCTCTCTCTCAGGTGAGAAAGTAGAAAACAAGCAAGTGCTTGTAAACAAGTCCATGCCCACAGTGACTCAGATTCCCCTGGAAGGAAGTAACGTGCCCCAGCAGCCGCAGTACAAAGATGTGCCCATCACGTATGTCCTGGTCATGCCTTGGAAATATTACATTGAAAGATTTTTAAAAAGAAGGGGTGGAGGAAATTAGAAGTTAGCTCCTTTGGCTGGTGACTGCCAGAAAGACGTCTGCCCAGTGTCAGCTCCGTACCCGCTCTTGGACAAAGGGGTCCCCAAACCCAGACCCAAACAGTCATCCTCCCCTCACCTACCCCAGCCTCAGACGTGCTTCCTCTGGGTCTGTTTCTCGGTGAGTAGTGCCGCCATCCAGCCAGTCACCTACACATACATCTGACTCCTTTGCGTGGCCTGCTGCACGCCTTAGTTGGGTCGGGGCTGACAGTTCTGTCCCCTCAGAAGTCCTCTCACTCCCCAGTGGCAGGTGTGGCTCTCTGAGTTTGGCCCCCTTCTGCTGGACTCGCCGTTCCTGGAAGCTGCTCGTCTGCCGCCAGTCGTGCACCTCCCCGCTCTTCTCAGGCTCCCTCTGTTACTGCCGGAGTGACTTATTTCTTCTCCTCAGTTACTCATCTGCTGCTCTTGCGTAAATAGCATAAAACTTGAGTCGATTGAGTAAAACTCCTAACGACAATGTCGCCTGCATGATAAAGGCTGAACGAAATGATAATGTGATAAATACACGGCCATCCATGACTCTTGGCACATGTCTCTAGCCTCACCCTTTGGCGCACCGGCCTCCATATTTCTAGTAAATTGTCTCTTATTCTCCAGACATTCCGTGTGACTTCTGTGCATTTACTCACGCTGCTCCCTCTGCCTGGAATTTCCTTCTCTCTGGCCAGGTCTCCACTCTAGGGTCTCCTCCTCCAGGAAGCAGTCCTTGATAGCTGGCCCCTCCCTGCCACCACTGTCACCACCACCGACCACTGGCGGGACCTACTGTCACCTCCTCAGGCCTTTCCCATTACACCTCTCGCCGTCCCAGAAAACTTTCTTGTGTCTCCCTTTCTCTCTCCCTTCACTGGTTGTGAGTTTCTTTGGGGCAGCAGCTACGTCTTCTTAATCGTTGTATGTCCAGAGCCTGTAAGGATCTGACACAGGCAGACTCTGAATAATGTTTGTTGAGTGAAAGACAGACGACGTGAAGTGTGTGAAAAGTTCCCAGTGGAAACGCTGAGTAGATTAAAGTAATATTTAAAAATTTCCAGTTGAGTAACGGGCTTCAGCATTTTAAATCCCAGGTCTGCTTTGTATGAGTCATGTGTCCTGGGCAAGTTCTTAACCTTCCTAAGTTTTCCTCAGTTCTTATTTCCTATAAAGGAATAACAGTATGTGAATACCATGTATGGTAATGATTAAATTGTATTGTGCCTGCCTCGTAATAAATGTTTAACCACTTTAAACTAGGACTGTCCAGGGGAAATTGTCACATTTTAAGTTATTCTTGAAAGAGAAAAGTCATTTTTCAGAACCTGAAATGGGAACATCAGAATATTCTGTGGTAGGTATTACATGAAATATGCCTGGAAGAGTAGGTTCACCCAGGGCAGCTTGAAAACTCTGCTATAGTGACTTTCTCTTAATATTAGCTACAAAGGGGCAACAGACTCGTATATTGAAAAAGTGATGATATCTTCAAATGCCGAAGATGCTTTTCTGATCAAAATGCTGCTGAGACAGACAAGGCGTCCAGAGATTGGAGACAAATTCAGCAGTCGTCATGGGCAAAAAGGTAAGTTGTATCATTTCTCAGCTTTTTTATAAAGCTATAGTATTTATTAACCACATTATATAAGAACTACTTTATAATTCTCCCTGTTAGAAAAATTCAGTATGTTAGAAAAAGTATTACCATGTATTCTTGTTTTATTTCCCAGATTAACCTGTTTATATTTTAATGGCATCTAACAGTATACCATGGAGAAGGCGATGGCACCCCACTCCAGTACTCTTGCCTGGAAAATCCCATGGATGAGGAGCCCGGTAGGCTGCAGTCCATGGGGTCACGAAGAGTCGGACATGACTGAGCGACTTCACTTTGACTTTTCACTTTCCTGCATTGGAGAAGGAAATGGCAACCCACTCCAGTGTTCTTGCCTGGAGAATCCCAGGGATGGGGGAGTCTGGTGGGCTGCCGTCTGTGGGGTCGCACAGAGTCGGACACGACTGAAGCGACTTAGCAGCAGCAGCAGCAGCAGCAACAGCAGTAGTGTACCATAGTGTTGCTTCTCTATACTATGTATTTCATTCTGCAACTGCTCAGCCCAAAATTATAAATACATTCTAGATGACGTACCTGCTAAAGTACAAGTGGCTGTTCAGAAGTAAATAGTAATACCTATTTTTTACGAAAGGTGTGTATTTAAAATGCTGTATGTTCTATTGGGTCATAGTATCAGGATGTCAGCACCTCAGAGTCACCTGCCCCTTTGTTTAACACAAGAGAAAGTTCAGACCCTGCTCGGTAAGCAGCCGGTCACAGGCACCCAGCTCACTGCTGAGCTGGTGTTAGAACCGTGGTCTTCCCCGCCTCCAGTGCAGTCCCTCATAGTGACCCTTCTCCTAGATGCTCCTTCTCCATCAGATGCCGTTGGCGAGCCTATTTCTGTTGATGGTCAGTGCTGGGTTTTCATTCATTGTTGGTTTTGCTTTGTTTTTATCTTCAAGGAACATGTGGTCCTGTGTCACTACTGATCAACTTATCAGTAGAGTCTCTTTTAGTCATTATATACCTAGAGTTTAAGTTTGTCCTGGTGTTTGAATTTTAGCTCTGTCTGCCATGCACTAGTATGCAAAACAACAGCAGCTAACACTTGGGTAGCACTCAGTGTGCCTGGCACATTGCTCATTTGTTTCTTCCACAGTCCCAGGAGGTAGGTCAGTCTGCACTTTATAGGTGAGGAAGTCAAGGCACAGAGAACTTAGTAGGTTGCCCACGTCCCCAGTTGGTGGCAGAGCTGGTTTTTAAGCCCTAGCAGCCTAGCTCCAGAGTCCATGCTCTGTAACTAACCTATTTGCTATCCTGACCGTTAAGCAGTTAGGATTGTGCTTGACACGTAGTAAGTGCTCAAGAAGTGAAAGCTGTGATTATTAATACTGGCTATTATTCATTCACTCTTCAACTTTGAATCTCATTTGTGCTTATAAATTGCTGGTGTGGAATCTTCCTGTTTTTGTTTGTTTTTTTCCCTCTCTCCTGAACCCCCCTCCTATCTCCTACCCCATCCCATCTTCTTGTTTTTAATTTACTGGTTTGAAGATAATTATACATTAAATTCTTGATGATTCTGACTATTGCTTTGCCAGGCAAGTATATCAAATATTATAGTGTGTTTGGTCAAATGAATCTAGCTTTAGTTGTCATTCCATCAGTGGAACTGTTTCAGACTAAGGTACTATTTTATTGGAAGCATTTTTTAGTTCAATTAACAGACACAAGATTATTTCAGCCTATCAATATTTTATGAAACAGAGTTGGTTCCATCTGTAACTGTGAATTTGATACCTCTACTTCATACAGTTCCCTAAGATGCTGTCTTAACTTTTAAGTTTAAAACCTAGCTTGAGGTTCTCTTATTTCCTACTGCTTACCAGTGAAAGTCAGATTCTCTGTATTGAGATTGTTTCTCCTTCTCTGTTGGTCTTGACACTTTCTGAGATACACTCCTAAGTCTTTCTGTGGGGTAACCATAGCCTCGTTAACAGCGTCTGTTTTACTTGACCTAGTTCCTGGACAAGAGCAAAGCTTGATACTCCTCTTATAAAATGTTGGCACTAAAAGTTTTACAAGCGGGCACACCGTAAGAGGATATCTCTATTCTGAATCAGTTTGCACACTTGAAGCCCAAATCCTGTGCTGTGTTCCATCAGAGTTACTGTGTAAAGAGTTGAAGGCTAGTGTACATTTCAGTAATTATCCACTGTGTTCACATTCCACTAAGCTTGAGGACAAGGACCATGTCCTTAGATTCTCATAAGAGCTTTTCTCAGAGTAGATATTTAGTAGGTAATTGATAACAGTTGAATATATGAATGAATTGAAGGTATGGGGAATATGAAAAGGAACAGATGCCCCACTCTTGATGGATTGATTTTCGCCCAGATTTTAATCTGTACATTGTATGTGAGTGTGTGTATGTTACAGTAGAAACAAAGCAGTACTTTTGAATGAATACCATGCTTGATTAGTAAGGTCCTGTGAATACAGACCTCGAGGTAAAATGTCATCAAGTCTGTGCTCTTGCATTTTTTCAGACTATTAATAAAATACAGATAGTGTTCATTGACGGAAGTGGTTTCCAACTTGCAGTGATCTGAAATGTAGCAGAGTTTGGAGATCTCTTCAGTCTTAGGGAGCTTTGACTAGAATATCTCTATATGAAACTGAAAGAAGTCCTCCTGGGTCTAAATGACCTTTCACTTGTAGTGAGGAGTTTATCTTGCTAGTTTTCTTTTTCCAGATGGCTTTTAATCCAAGGGTAAAACCTTCTGATTAGCCTAGATTCCCTTGATAGTCTCTTCTGTTACAACTTCATTAGATTTATTGAAAAGATTGGGGGGGAACAGCAAACAAACAAAAAATAGATAATGTAAGCTTTATCAGAGTATAAGGACCATTAACATAATTTTAAGTATAATTTTATTAAATAATAAATGCACATGGCTTAAAAAGGTCAAATAGTACCAAAAAAGAGTGCTGCTGCTACTGCTGCTAAGCCACTGCAGTCGTGTCCGACTCTGTGCGACCCCATAGACGGCAGCCCACCAGGCTCCCCCGTCCCTGGGATTCTCCAGGCAAGAACACTGTGAGTGGGTTGCCAGAGTGCCTTGTACTAAAAAGCATAGTTTTCCTTTCCTTTCCTTTCTTCTTCTTCTGCTTCCTGAAGCAGTTTCACCTCATTTCCATCTCAGTATTTCTAAATAATATTCTTAAACAGCTCAGTGTTCATTCATCCGTTTGCAGACGGATTCACCAGCAGATGTTGCCCGCTGATCTCGCCTTGTGATAGGTAGGAGGACCTACACTTGGCTACCTCTGTTTCCTATTCCCAACTTCCATTCCCTGCGTAGATTTATCATAATTTTAAGTTACTTAATTATTTATGTTGCATTATCTGGGCCATAAATATTATTCGCTCCAAACCAAGTGATTGTTGAGTACATTTCCTTGGTTATATAACTTTATTTTTTCAGAAGTTAATCGGTATCTCATTTAAGAATTTTGCTTAATTTTCCTTATTTTTATTACCATTCTATACCATCAACAGCCTCTCAGCATGGGCTCAGTTTTCCACATGATCAGTAGTCTGTTAGAACCATTTTTTCCCCAGATGGTTTCTTTTATAGTGTCCCCACTCCTCCTTCTCCAAGCCATAGTGGTCCTTCTCTGAGCCGGACCTTCCCAGTAAAGTGTTAAGAATTGTAATAGGTAAACTGAGAGGTTAATCCTTGGAACTCTCAGGAGTGCCGGGCAGAGCCTGGGGAAGCCAAGGCCATTATAGCTCATCTTACGTGCCTTAGACTTGTTTTTTAGAAAGGTTGGGAAGCACTCTGTATTAGTTCACTTAGACTGCTAAAATAAAATGCCACAGACTTAGGTGACCTAAACAAGAGAAGTTATTGTCTCTCAGTTCTAGAGACCAGAAATTCAACATCAGTAATATGAATTTTAGGGGGGACCCAGCCCATGCACTGCACTCTAAGCCTGCTGAATGGTAATCACTTATGATAGCCTCCTTTGAGCCCTTGTTTCTTGGCTCTCCTCTGTCACTTCTCTCTCTACCCCACCTCCTACCCCTGTAGTGGGATAGTCCATCTATTAAATTGCTGAGAAAGTACACATGTAAAGTACATTTTTTGAGCTCGTGTATGTCTGAACATATTCTGTCCTCATGCTTGAAATATACTTTGGTTGAGTAACGAATTCTAGATTTTAAAATTGTTCTCCCTAAGGATTTTGATTCCATCGCTACATTATTGTCCAGATTCCGTCTTACTTACATGAATTGCAGCGTCATTCTTCAGATCTTTGTCTGTGCGCTGTTTCTCTCTGTTTTCCTCCTTCCATCCTTCCCTATTTCCTCCCCACCCCTGGAAGCTTTTACTGTTTCCTTTTCTTGAATTCTGAAATTCCATAGACACTTTTTTCATTTCTTGTCCTTGAACATCAGACACCCTCTTATTCTGGAAGTTTGAGTTCCTTCAATTCTTGGACATTTTCATGTACTTGTTGTTGGTAATTTCCTTTTCCTCATTTTCCCCATGCCCTTTCTAGTTTTCCTGTTAGTTAGATTTCTTCCAGACTGATGCTCTAGCTTTGTTATCTTTTCTCTCCCTGCTCTCCATTCTTTGCTCTTATTTTTCTTTCTAGGAGATTGGATCAGTTTTATTTTCAAGATCCTTTTTAACCTATTTATATTTTTGATTTCCAATTATAATTTTAAATTTAATTTGTACTCTTCCATTTTATAACAACAGGTATGTATTTATATATTTTAAATTTTCTTTTAGTTTTTAGCTTTACTTTCTTGGTTTTGTTTTCTTTTTTTGTTTGTTTTTTTTTTTTGTTTCTAGTATAGTCTCTGTTTCTTGAGAGCATTCTTTTCCTCATGTGTGTTTTAGAGTCTGGTTGTTGTTGTTGGAGGCTTTCCTTTAATGTGCAGTGAAAGAATGGTTAGCAGGTCTGTGTCCCAGGGATAGACCTGTTGACTGGTGGAAGTCATTGTAGGTGATCAAGCAGTGAATCATATTTCTTGCAAGTGCCATTCGGTTCAATTTCAGGTTGCAGTTGGAAATGAGGGTGGGAGCAGTGCTTAAGATTTATCTGTCAGCTGACCTTCTGGAAGCCAGACGGGGGCAGGAGGCTGTGAGCCCAGTGCACAGACTTTCACTTCATTCCTCTGTATCCTCACCCCACCCTCTGCTGTGTCATCACCCCACACTGGGTCATGGGTCATTCTGGTTCATTTTCTTGGGTAAGTCTTTGGGGATAGAAGGTAGTTTCTTGGCTGTATAGGGTAGAGAATAAAAACTGAGGTTCTGATGATTTCTTATACAGACATATATTTCTACAAAGACTTGGTTATGTATCTCCTGAGTGTTCAGTACTATTCTAGGTCCTGCTGATATGCAGTGAACAGAACAGACAAGATCCCAGCCTGTGTGGAGCTTACATTCCTGTGGGCAAGAGAGATAATGCTAAGTGCTGAGATGAAAAAAACTAAGAGATAGGGGAGCAAAACAGGAAGCAGGTCAAGGGGGAGTGATTATTCGTGACATTGTAAGTAAAGTGGTTGAGGAGCAGTACCTTGCTGAGAAGATGACTGAGTAAAGTCCTGAGAGAAGGAAGGGAGCTCAAGTGATGGAGGGAAATGGGAGGTCTGAGGCTGCGCTCAGCCTGGTGTGCTGGAGGCCCAGCCAGGAGCCAGTGTGGCTGGAGCAGAGGCAGTCAGAGGTGAGGCCTCACTGGTCACTCCATGAACTTCAGCTTTACCCTGAGGGAGAGAGATGCCACTGGAGGGGTCTGAGCAAACGAGAAATATGATGGGACTTACTTTGGACCCCATGAAAACAAGACTGTATGGGGCAAGTGAGGGAGCCCTGATTCCAGTTCAAAGGCAGTTGTAACAGCCCCGGTGAGAGTTGGTGGTGAGTGGGGGAAGTGGTGGGCTTCGCTGGTGGCTCAGACAGTAAAGAATCTGCCTGCGATATGGGAGACCCAGGTTCAATCCCTGGGTCAGGAAGATCCCCCGGAGGAGGAGATGGCAACCCATTCCAGTATTCTTGTCTGGAGAATTCCGTGGACAGAGGAGCCTGGCAGGTACAATCCATGGAGTTGCAAAGAGTGAGACACATTTTAAATACAGAGCCCTCTGGGACTGCTGGTGGACAGGTAACCTATGAGTCAGTACTACTGCCCTCACCCCCACCATTCACCCTGTTTTCACAGCACTTTGAGCCTTCCCGGGAGCGGTGGAGAGATCTGCGTTAGTTCCCTCCCCTGTGCCTCCGTGCAGGTTTAGTTCAGGTCAGTCACTCAGTTGTGTCCAACTCTTTGCAACCCCATGGACTACAGCATGCCAGGCCTGTCCATCACCAACTCCCAGAATTTGCTCAAACTCATGTCCATCAAGTCAGTGATGCTATCCAACCATCTAGTCATTTATCATCCCCTTCTCCTCCCGCCTTCAATCTTTCCCAGCATCAGGCTCTTTTCCAGTGAGTCAACTCTTCGCGTCAGGTGGCCAAAGTATTGGAGTTTCAGCTTCAGCACCAGTTCTTCCAATGAATATTCAGGACTGATTTCCTTTAGGATGGACTGGTGGGATCTCCGTGCAGTCAAAGGGACTCTCAAGAGTACCAACACCACAGTTCAAAAGCATCAGTTCTTCAGTGTTCAGCTTTCTTTAAGGTCTAACTCTCACATCTATACATGACTACTGGAAAAAAAACATAGCTTTGACTAGACAGACTTTTGTCGGCAAAGTAATGTCTTTGCTTTTTAATATGCTACCTAGGTTGGTCTTAACTTTTCTTCTAATGAGTAAGCGTCTTTTAATTATCATGGCTACAGTCACCATCAGCAGTGATTTTGGAGCCCCCAAAAATAAAGTCTCTCATTGTTTCCCTATCTATTTGCTATGAAGTGATGGGACCATATGCCATGATCTTAGTTTTCTGAATGTTGAATTTTAAGCTAGCTTTTTCAGTCTCCTCTTTCACTTTCATCAAGAGGCTCTTCAGTTCCTCTTTGCTTTCTGCTGTAAGGGTGGTGTCATCTGCATATCCGAGGTTATTGATATTTCTCCTGGCAGTCTTAATTCCAGCTTGTGCTTCATCCAGCCTGGCATTTTGCATGATGTACTTTGCATAGAAGTTAAATAAGCAGTGTGACAATATACAGCCTTGATGGACTCCATTCCCAATTTGGAACCAGTCCCTTGTTGCATGTCTGGTTCTAATTGTTGTTTCTTGACTTGTATATAGATTTCTCAGGAGGCAGGTCAGGTGGTCTGGTATTCCCATCTCTTTCAGAATTTTCCACAGTTTGTTGTGATCCACACAGTCAAAGGCTTTGGCATAGTCAATAAAACAGAAGTAAATGTGTTTCTGGAACCCTCTTGCTTTTTCTATGATCCAACGGATGTTGGCAATTTGATCTCTGGTTCCTCTGCCTTTTCTGAACCCAGCTTGGACATCTGGAAGTTCACAATTCACATACTGTTGAAGCCTGGCTTGGAGAATTTTGAGCATTACTTTGCTAGCATGTGAGATGAGTGCAATTGTGCAGTAGTTTGAGCATTCTTTGGCATTGCCTTTCTTTGGGATTGGAATGAAAACCTTTTCCAGGTGTAATTTTCTCCTTCTCTTAAGCCACTTACTGTTCTTTCCTCTGTTCATCAGCTTTCAAAATTGTATAGTTCTCTCTTGCCCATTCTTTTTCTTTATAGGCTTATACCTTAATTTTGTCAACTCTCTTGTTAGTGAGGTTCAGAGAAGGAGTAGAGATAGACATGTTTCTTCTTCCCTGTTTCCTGGAAATCCATGTATGTATTATTCGAGAATGTTCAACACAAGAATGCTAAGTGTGTGAGTTTTTTTCACTGCAGCATACAGAACTGAAATTAAAGTTATTTTAGTAAAAGGTGAGAAGAGTTTTTAGAACACCTTTTATCTGCTAATCAGAGCCTTGCTTCCAAGGTGCCTTGTTTTTGTTGGCTGTTGTAAGCATTTCTGAGATTGAAAACTAACTTAAAAAAGGTTTAAAGTTCATACAATCAGAATTATGACATAAATGCTAATGATTATCAGAAAGGTATTCATCACAGTTTGGCAACTCTTATCTGAGAATAGCATATCTTTTTCCTGAATCATTATTATAGCCAAAGTCTGCCATTTTTACCCTTTCTTTGAATGTCACCCTTCTGAAACCAGAGACATGACAATGGCAGAAACCTATTTTTTCAGGTTTTTTTCATTTATAGTAAAATCATAAAGATTCAAAAATAATCATGGTTTTGTTAAACCACTTGTATATATTGTTAAAATCAGAACACTTTGTTGGGCTAACTTAAGTATATTTTAGATTTATTGAGGATGGAAAACATACCCTACTAATTTATTTAACTACCCCCACCCAGCATCCCGCACAGCACTTTACATATTATACAGTGTCTGTTCAATGTGTCTGTGGAATAGTTTATTAAATAAAGTATCACAAACATACAGATATAATAAGCCAAAATCTTCCCTCCTCAAATTAATGTAACTTATTTGTCCCAGTAAATATCAGAAATGAAATGTCTCATTTATATCCAGATTGGTACCAGGGTTTTCATCACCCTGGACTCATAGCTCCCCAGCCCTAACTTTCACAGAAGCCCGCTAAAGCTTTTCAACCAAGATAGCTAAATGCACACACCCACCCGGAGATGCATTGTGAGCTTCAGTAAAAATCTGCCTTGACAGCCCACAGAGATCTATTTGGTCATATTTAAATCCCTGCTGTGGGCTCAAAATCATGTTGGCTCTTTGGGAGGTAGCAGGGAAACTCAGCCCTTGGCTAGTGTCCCTGAGTAGTTGGCAAAAAGATGAATACAATGGATTGCATACAGTTCATACTAAACTAAATGGTGAAGACCATTCGTGATAGAGAAGTTGTGAGTTTGTTGTAGATAGGGATAAAACTCAGCATTTGAAAACACTTTTAAGAAGTCTGGTCCAAATCCGTCTTCCCTAGTATAAGAATTTCTTAGATTATTTTTCACAGATGCTGTTCCTCTTTGCCTGTGACCTGTGAAGGGAGCCCCTTGCAGCTTTCTGAGGCTACGGTTCTCTTATATGGAACCTGAGTGCACTTTCCTGTAATGCACACCCAGTACCCCTGCCCTGCCCTGTGGGCTTACTGAATGCACAGTTTCCCCTTTTCTTCGAGGTTACCTCTGTTCAGCATTTAAAGAAAGCCTTCAGGTTGAGAAAAAGTATAGCAAAGAGATGAAGGTCCTGAGCGCCGAGTGACCAGGTTTATCCCTTTGAAATGGAGACGGTTTCCTAGGAGTTGTTACCGGGATTAAACAGAATGATGTGTGTGAAGCAGGCAGTGCCTGGTCCATGGCCACAGTCAGTAGAGGTGACCGCTGGAAGGTCTGCTGTCGCAGGCTGGGCAGGAAAGGGAGACAGGCTAGGTGGGGTTTGGACTTGGAGGGCTGTGATGAAGGTTTTGTTTTTCCTGTGAAAGAAAAAATGGGGAGCAGCAGTAAAGAGTGAAAACCTGTTGACCTACAGGAATAGAGCCAAGAAGAGGCAGGAGGCCATAGTGACTGGTTTTAAGCCTGGTAAAGGATGGCACGGATCACAAAGCAACTTTGTGTCTCATTGAACTTGGTATAATGGAGGATTATCTCAAGTGCTTATATTATTAATTGATCCATTTCTCAAGCTCTCACTATGTACCAGCTGTTCTCAATATTAGAAATAACAGTGGTAAATACTGACAGAGTCTCTGCTTTCCTGGGATGTATGTTTTCTTGGGGAAGAAAACAGAAAAAAAGGAAACAAAAATACAAAGAGAATAATTTAAGGTAGTGATCAGTGTGACACAGGAAGACTAATGCAAAAGTGACTGGTTTTCAGGAAGAGGGGGCTGCCCTGTGGATCATGATCAGGGTCGGCCTCTTGGAGGAAGTGGACTTGAACTGAGACCTGGAGGATGAAAAGAATTAAGTTCACCAGCCCTGAGGCATGCGTGAGCTTGGTACAATCAGAGAAGACACACAAGGCCAGTCTGGCCAGACATGTGCCTGAGCAGGAACACGGTTTGAGATAGTGAGAGAAAACGGATGGGGCACAGCGTACAGGGTCATGTGGCCAAAAGAAAGGGATTTAGACTTCATTCTAAATATACTGGGAACCAGCAGGCCTGTTGGGTAGTGACTGTAAGCAAAGGAGTGACAAGATGGAATTACCGTTTTAAGAAATCACCCTGGGTTCCCCATGGAGAGTAGACTGGAGGGGAGCAGGCAGAGAAGCCCAGAGGTGGTGGCAGTGGTCCAGGCAGGAGGGGACAGTGGCTTGGACAAGGGCAGTAGTGGAGAACAGGAGAGAAGTGGTACATTCTGGGTGTGCTCTGGAATTAGAGCCAGCAGGACTTGCTGATGGCTGAGATGCTGGAGAAGGAAAAGACCAGAACTGAGGGTGAGGTCTGTGGCCTGAGCCACTGGAAAGGTGGTCTATCAAGAAGGGGAGGACTGGGAAGGAACAGTTTTTTGGAGTTAGGCTGGAGCAGGAGTTGAATTCAGAGAAGGCAATGGCACCCCACTCCAGTACTCTTGCCTGGAAAACCCCATGGACGGAGGAGCCTGGTGGGCTGCCGTCCATGGGGTCGCACAGAGTCAGACATGACTGATGCGGCTTAGCAGCAGCAGCACACAGATCAGGAAATTGAGGGTCAGAGTCGTGATTGGCTTGCCTCCTACAGCTTAGTGCTGGCAGAGTCAGCTCGGACCCAGATTTCCGATTCCGAGTGCATTGCCCATTCTGTGCCAAGTAAGGTGTCCTCTCTTGATATCCCATTACCACTCTGTCCCCAAGGCTGCCCAGTCTTTTACCTACTGAGCTCCGAGGGAAGCCTTGGCTTCCCAGGTGGCACAGTGGTAAAGAATCCGCCTGCAGTGCAGGAGCTGTGAGTTCAATCCCTGGGACAGGAAGATCCCCTGGAGAAGGAAATGGCAACCCACTCCATTATTCTTGCCTGGGAAATCCCACAGAGAGAAGAGCCTGGTCAGCTACAGTCTGTGAGGTCACAGAGTCTGACACAGCTGAGCGACTACACCGCCACCACTACCATCACCACACCTGGGAAGCCAAGGTTGCTACATTCCCTGGAATTTTCCCTTGAAGAAGATGCAGCCTTTTCCTGAGACAGAATTCTAATTTTTCTTAATATTATATTTAATATTACCTATTTAAATATTAATTCTAGTATTTCCTTGAGGAGATGGAAAATTCCCTTTCTTCCTGGATAAGCAGCTTTACATAGCACTCCTGTGCCACCAATCCAAAGGAAATGCTATTCTCACATACCTCATTCCCGAAATGCCTGACAGTCCTCCACTTTAAGATATACTTCTGACACAGAGCTATGGTACCAGGTATTCCTGTCTTTTTAAAGTCAACGCATTGTAAAACTCACTGGCCCAGTAGCCTGGCCAGAAGACAGTGTTTGGTTAAAATTTCCAAATCTGTCAAGAGTTAGTATGTAGAAGAAAGACAAAGAAGATTTTTAATTTGCTTTGTCCACTCTCTTTGTCCCTCCGCTTTGTCCACTCTCCTGGTTTGTCTGGCTCGATGTGGTGGTTAGAGCCAGGAGGGCCCTTGAGGGTAGTGACCTGGACAGGGCTGGAGGGAGCTGACTTGAATATTCGTGTGCAGTGGGCACAGCTGGTGGCACCTGTGTGGAGCCTTGCAAGCCACGCAGCCCTCAGCGTGGGGCCCAGAGAGGAGCTGGACAAGGCCTGAGAGAATAGCCTGTGAATGGAATGCAGACTAGTCCACAGCGTCCACTATGCTGTTGCGGCTGTCGTGAGATGAGCCGACTGAACTTTCACAGTGTTGGGAGCTTTCGGGGCGTTGCTTACGTGTGCCATGCGGTGTCTCCTTCAATGATTTCCTTCTGTGTTGGTCTAGATGCACACCAGCGTAAGAGAACTATTAGTTGAACTAAGCTTTTATTCTTGAAATGTAGAATTTTTTTGGAAGTATTTTTATTTTTATTTTTGGTAGCGTCTCCTGCAAGCTGACACAAGTGTGTTCTCTATGAGAAAGTGTAAAGATTGTTTTGACGTAGATCATCTTTATGCCTACCTCTCTCACCCCCTCCATTTAGAGCATTCAATTTGTTAGTCTTGGCGTTTAAAAAGTAATGTGGCCCAGCAGATGGCCTGATTTTTGTCTTTTGGTGAAAGTTTACCTTCACAAAGTTGTTATTAGGAATTAGGAAGTCTTTTTTGTATACACATACTGTGTAGATGGCATTTCTGTACCTAATGCCTCTGAAAATATCCTCTCTAACAATTAAAGGAGACTGGAAAGTTTAGTTTCACAGAACATGAGTGTCTATCCTGCTCCAGCCTGATCACTTCAAAGGTGGTGGGATAATTAGTAGCTAAACAAAACACAGCTAAAGAGGTAGCTAAACAGTGGTAGTTACAAGCTCTGCGTTATAAAAGCTCAAGAAGAAGGTTGAAGAGGCCACAGTACATGGGTGAACTGGGACAGAAAAATCAGTTCTGACTAGCTGGGTTCAACATCAGTGCTCTGTGATAAGCAAAGCTTGAATGCAATTGATTGGACAGAGAAGGCCCGCTGGAGAAGTGAAAGTATTTGATCAGTAGCTGTTTAAAATGTGGCAGACCCAGTCAGCAGCATCACTTCCTGTGACCTGGACCACAGAGGAGGACCAGGCAGAGAGAGCCAAGCGTGGAGGAGAGAGAAAGGATTGCGTAGGAGGAGGGAATTAACGTGAAGCAGCCAGGATTCACTCACAGCACTCTCTTTATTTTTTTAAACTTTTTACTTTATATTGGAGTATAGCTGACTAACAATGCTGTAATAGTGTCAGGTGGATAGCAAAGGGACTCGGCCATACATATACATGTATCTATTCTCCCCCTAAAATACACAACACACTTTTTAGATAAGGGAATTCCAATAGAGAAATTCAAAGACTTTTAATGAAGTACATCATCCTCTGGGTCTTTGTGAGATTCATTGTGCATCTCATCAGTAAATGCATAGTGAATGAGCTCTCCCTCAAAGGAACTGGCCCTTGGTCAGAGATCTCTCGAACAGTTCATCCTTTTAGTAATATGCAAACTATTGGTATAGCAAAGTTATGAATTTGTTGTATGTTTGTTTATGAAGGAAGGAAAGCTTACTTTAACTTTAAATTCTGGTGGTGGTGGGAAAATATTAGAACCCCGAAGTCTTGATCTACTTTCCCAAGTGTTCTCAACATCCGGGTACTTCATAGTGAAGCTATGACCTGTATAATAGATGCATAATGATGCTCCACAGGGGAAAGTAGAGCAGACATGGGTCTGGAATGTTCTTCGTGTTTTCTCTTCACCTTCTTCCTTGATCAAATTTATAGATAAGTGTTAAAGACAGGAAGGGGCTTCCTGGTAGCTCAGATGGTAAAGGATCTGCCTGCAATGCGGGAGACCTAGGTTTGATCCCTGGGTTGGGAAGATGCCGTGGAGGAGGGCATGGCAACCCACTACGATATTCTTGTCTGGAGAATCCCCGTGGACAGAGGAGCCTGGCGGGCTTCAGTCCATAGGGTCGCAGTGAGCCGGACATGACTGAGCGACTAAGCACAGCACACAAAGATAGGAAGGGGCATTCACATAGAGTGCTGATTGGAGTCATGTTTGGAACTAGAGTTTTTATTAAAGTCAAAATAATGTGTATAAGCCTCTTGAACTTTGGTGTAAGTTCTGTATGAACAAGATTCATCAAGGGCAAACAGTTGTATCTTGAGCCTTGCTTTCTATGATGCTCAGTGCATTTATTAGAAGGGTGAGCAGATTTCCTGCTCAGTTGGGTTTTTGTTTGCTTGTTTTATTGTTTAATCCTTTAACAAAAATTACCTGTCAGCCTAAGGAATTCCCAAGTTAAATTTCATTTCACTCCTCAGGAAACCAAATTATTATATTTCCAGATTTCCTCTGACTTTTGCTGCCATTCACAATGAGGGAGGAAAAAGTGGACTCCTTTGATGTGGGGGAAAAAGCAATATATCACTTCTCTGAGAGGACATTTCTCAGTCTCTCATGTGAAAAAGGATTAGCACCTCCAACAAAGGTCCCGGAGATCACAGAATCGGCAGCAGCACCAAACAGTATTCCAAAGCAGAGGAAAAACTGTATTTGAGCAAGAGTGTTTGTCCTGGCAAACAGAAGCTTTTTAATAACTGCAAATCTGAGATAATGGCATACCCTCCTCAGCATCGCCCCCTAAATCCTCAAACAGCCAGTTTAAGTGGAGTGAAGTCAACCTTTGTTTTAAAATAGAAATACAGTCTTATCAAAATGCAGTTTTTTTCCACAGGCTGATTCAGCTTATCTGTCTTTGGTTCATAGGGATTACACATTTACGGATAACATTGTTTGGAAGATTCATCTTTGACCCTCTCTTGTTCAACAAAAGTTCCATCATAAGGTCACTTGCCTCCATTTTGCATTAATAACAATTATTCAGCAACCTGCTAAATTAATTTATTAGATTTTAACTGAATGTCTATTAGAAGAAAAGAAAGTCTCCTCTGATTTCCCAACACATTAAAGAATCCGTATACAGTAAGCATGAAGAGGCAGTGGAAAGTAAGAAAATGTTAAATTTGCGTGTGGCAAAAAATCCAAGAGAAAAAGTTTGTTAAGCAAGGCTGGGCAAAAAGCTTTGCTTTTTCCAGACCTTCACTTGTTATTTCAGTTTTCTATCTTCATGTTTTCTAAAATTGAGAGAATGAAAAGGCTTTGACTTAGAGTAATAAAAATAATACCTTGTACTCATGTAACACTTGAAACCGTCTAAAATCCTCTCTTCTAGTCTGAAGCTTCAAAGTCGGGATGTCTTTGGCTCCCTACTTTGCTTGATCCTTTTGAATGAAAGACTCCAGTGGGAGGGGAGAAGGGGGCTGATGGAGTTAACAGCGTGAGCCCCAAGATAAGGTATACGACACCAGACAGTCCTTCAGAGTTTCCTTCCAAAAAGAAATCCTGGCAACTCTTTAACCTTTGAAATCAAGGTGATTTTTGTCCACATAAACGCCTCAGGAAGATTTTATTTAATTTGCTTTTTGAAGAACAAATTTTGGTCTTCGGTAGCTAGCCGTAACCCTCTGACCTTTTAGTAAATATCCAAGTAAAGCTCTGAAATTAGGGTTTTTAGTGTTTTATGGCCCAGAATAAAAATCTCCAATTCTGTTTCCAAATAGTGTAGCCTCAACACATTTTATTAAGCTCTCGACACATTCAGCCATGTGTATTTTGTAAAGTTCCTATGGTTATTGTTTTACAATAGCTGCTTCCAGAAGCATTGTAAGGGTTTCAATTAATCAGCCCTTTGTGTGCTTCAGACTATGCAAATTTATCACATCAAACCATTCAACTGCTCATGGGAAAGCCGTGTAAAAACTGCATTGTCTTCTAGCGCCTCCTCTCATTGAGAGTGATGTTTTAATAAGAAAGCTAATCAAGTTTTCTTATGCATTATTTATCTGTTAACATGTAAGGAAGAGCCGAATTAAAATTATGTCAACCGGGATATGGCAAGCGATGTGATAGATCTGGAAGCGATTCAACATCAGAACAAAGCTAATATGATTCAACAGTTTTTTTTCCTCCTCCCCTCCCCCTCGGGATTATTTAAGGTGGTGGTGTGGAGAATAAAAGAAGGTTAATTCAATAACTGGAAAGAGGGAAAGGAAGAAAGGAGTAACCACCTGTGTTAGCCTTCCCATTTCGACTTAGAGATTTACATTTCTGAATATGTAAAGGCTTATCGAGATGAGTTTGTTCAAAGTAGAAACATTTCTTATTGAACACGAACAGTTCGAACTTGAAAGCATTCCTGCTGCTTCTTCAGCCCCATTTAGCACCATATTCATCAGCAGTAAGCTACTCTGCCCTGGAAATCCGCAGCCCAGGTCCTGTGAAGTCCTAAGTTATTACGAGAGACACTGTCCTGATCGCGTGAAATGATCTGCACGGCCCAGTGGAGGGAGCTGCCTTTCAGCCTATTAAGCCACAGTTAGTACCACTGCATCTGCCCCTTCCATCCATTCATTAAGTTGGTCTCCTTTGCCTTGCTAGTTTGCTTCCTGCTGAGAGTAATTAGGTTTCTTATATAATAATAATTCCTTGTGTTTAGCTGCCACCTTTCTCTGAGGACCTGAAAGTACCTCTCAGACATTAGCTCATCTGTTTTTGTAATACGATTTCCTCATGAGATAGATGCTAATTATTCCCATTCCAAAGACCAAACAACTAAGGCTCCCTGGAACGTGGTGCTTTATTTACCCCCCAGGTAACAATATCGGTTGAATAGCACAGAGACAAAGTAAGATCTCCTGCTTCCTTGATGCCCTGCCCTACGCAGGTCTCAGCATCCAAGGGGTGATGAGCCTTTTATGGATGGCACTCCTCCTGCCCCTGTGTCTGAACCTCATTAATACTGGGCTTTGCAGTGATCACACCTTCCCCGAACACCAAGCTTCTTCCTGCACTGTGACCAATAGAGAAGCATGGCAGCATCATTTCACCTTCACTTAGTGCTCAGAGTATGAAACTGTGCAGAATAAATAGCCTTGTCTAACCAGTACCCACAGAGAGTACAAGTTGGCAGTGTACGCTCTGATCGGTGTTATTTCAGCAGGATCGGCTCTGCATCACTTAGAGCATCAGAATGTGGTAAGCTGAACCGGTCCAGGTGTTTTTGTGGTCAGCATTCAGCTGAGCTGCTCTGCTCGGGGCAGCTCTGAAGTGGACCCAAGTTCTTGAACCTCTTCATATTCCCACCTCTGTCACAACACTTGTCACACAGCCTGTTAATTGAGGAAAATGATTCTCTCTTTTTTACTCAGAAAAGAAAGAGTAAAAATATGTAGCAACCTGAAAGTGGTAAATTTAATCCAAAAGTGTTTATACTTAGAAGGTAGACTTGCTGCATAAAATTTTTAAAAATTAAGAAGTGAAGCAGAATGTGATCTTAAGGGGAGACCAGGCTGTCAACAAAAGAGAAAAACCCTTTGCTAGTTGGTTCTCGGCACGTTAAAGTCACACCAAAAATAGCTGTCAGGTTAAAGATGTTATTTCAGTTTTTGTCTTTAGCCAGCTGTTATTTGCTTTTCTGTCTCTGTGTGGTAATGTAATGCTTTAGGTTTTTTTTCCATATCTTTTTTCTCACTTTCTTACCTTTTCTTCCCCCCCCAACCCCCATTTGGATTGAAATGGATCCATTACATTAAGACTAGTTTGTGTTTTTTTTTTTTTAATCCACAAATGACTTTTGAACAACTGAGTTGCTGTTTATAATTAGAAATACTTTCTAAGAGTGATTTGTCAGATTAACTGGAATTTTGCTGGGTAAACCTATTCTTAAAATGATTTATGTGTTGTTCTGCAAGGCACAGAAATAGAAATACAAATTGGTGTAAGAGCCTCCACTATCTGGACCGTGACACAGAGAGCTGTGACAGCGGGTCCCCAGACTTGCCTTTGCCGTGTGGCTTGGCAGTCAGACTTGTAGTTTCTTGAGACTCCGTAAGTTCTTCACCTTTACAACTTGATATTAAGATGGATGGTGACGGAATAATATGTTATTGACTGGGTATCTGTGGACTCTTTCTGCTCTAACTTTCTGTGTTCCAGTTTCTCCTTCTTGTCTGTTTCCATCTGTTAGAAGTTCTATAGTGTCATCTGTGGTCTAATTCTCACTTGGCCCCTGTGAGTGTGTTAAGTGTTCCAAGCCTGTTAAACTAGTGTATTTGTATTTCACTGCCAGGCAGTTGTGCTATAAACAATGGGGTTGAGACACCAGCATGAGCCAGGGGATGAAATTTTATTTTAAAATCTGAAATGCTGCGTAAGCATTTAAGGTATGAATCAGTAATTGTTTCACAACAGCTTCCATTAGATATGGTTTATTTGTAGTCCGTCCTCTTTTCAAGGATCCAGGAGAGTGTTAACACACTGAAGCGTATGGCATATCATTTACATTTTTAAACTAGCATTAAAGGAGAGTAACTTTAAAGAGTTCTAAATATCGGAGGAGATTTTTATGCCAATGTTCCTGGAGAAGCCAAAGTTTTAATTTTTCATTTGCAAAATAAGAGGAAAAAAAAAACCTTCCTGCTTTAATTAAAGATTTGAATAATTCTGCAACAGAAATACCTTAAAAAAAAAACAGAAAGAAAAGTCTGGTTCTAAGATCGAGAACTCTCTCCCCCACCCCCTAATGAATTCAGTAAAATACAAAGTTTAAAAAAATCATCTGTCTCATTTGAGATTCGAGATCATCAAATTCTGTCTAAATATTTTGTTTTAACTCCTAAGCTCATTATGGTTTCTTTGTGTTAACTTGTATTAAAATCTGTCAGCTATGACTGGTCTCATAAGCACAGTCAGCGGACCAGAATAAGTTAATTATTTACTTGTGTCACTAGTGCTCTTCATCTAATGAAATGCACAGCTGTGTTGGATCTGCAGTTGGATGTGTAGCGCGCATTGTTCCGCAAGTCAGCAGAGGGTAGAAGCCGCAATGATGGAGAGCCCTCAGTTCTTTCTGCTGTTCTGGCTTTCTGTGTCGATTTCATGGATCTTTTATCATTCACTTTCACACAAAACAAACAACACAGGCCTGTCTGCTATGGGAACCATCTTGGCATATAAAAGGGTTTTCAGAGCCTAAAGTAATTTTAAGTTAGCGAAGATTTAATTTTTGGCTTACAGGTGCCCTTGATTCAGATGTGGCCCCAGCAGTTCCTATTATGGAATGAAAAAAAAAAATCTGTAAGTGACTTACATAACCAATACTTTTTAAAACTGCAGTGTCAGAAAAGAGCTGGTAAGAAAATAACTTCCCAAGAAAGAAAGCTCTCTACCAAATATTAATCAGATCTCAAGCAGAGTTGTTGGAAATTCAGATTTCAGGGGAGGGAGCACTGCTTTCGTTTTAATCACAAAATGAAGTTAAATTTGCTTGATAAAACGTGTCCACTAAGACTGGGAATACAGAATGCAAATCATGTCTTTCTTTACCCTCCACCAATCTGAGTGTGTCCAGCTTCCGCTGGGGGTTCCTGCACCTCCTGCTCCTCACTCCCACCTTCTCCTACCAGGCGAACAGGCAGCTTCCCCTAGAGCCGACGCCAGCATCCCCCTGTGAACTGCTGCGGAAGGGGGTGCTGAAGCTTTTCTTCAGTTTTGTTTTTAAGGGATGTAGCCAGCCCTTCACCTCCTTACCAGCCAAAGTGACATTCTCACCCAAGCACATCCTGGGACTGGCCTCTGCAGGAATTGCTGTTTTTAACATTTTGTTCACTGCTAAACAATGTTGTTGTCGGTTGCACCTAGATTTACAATTTGATCTCTTTCAGAGTAGATTTCCCAGTAGCCCCAGTGTTTTGTCGGATAATTTCAGTGTAGACAAGATGGATTTTTGGAGAGAAGAAAAGAGAGTCACAGACTCTGCTTGATTTAAATTCTAACACATTGTAGCTGAATTTGCAGTCAAGTGAACTGACTGTTTCTATGCTTGATGTAGGAAAGCATATGTTCTTTATGATAAACAATATAGTTTCAACCAGAAAGCCAAGTAAAGTACCTACATGCTCTAGAATTCAGCTTCATAAACCTAATTACCATTATTGTTGGCAGTGACTGGAAATCTGAGTATTGATAACTGATGTCAAATAGATAAATGGTGCTCTTTTTCTTTATACTTCAGGTCTTGGTGTTTATAACATGTCGCCAAAAAAAATCTCTTTTGAAATAGTTTGAGTAATTATGTAGAAACCAAACTGAGGAAAGAAACGTTTCTTTGAGGACAGTTTCTTTTTAATAGATGCAGATGGTTGATAGCTTCATGTACAAAGGAAAATAAATTTCATATTTTGAAATATTAAAGCACACCTGTGGCAGATTCATGTCAATGTATGGCAAAACCAATACAGTATTGTAAAGTAAAATAAAAAATAAAAATAAAAAAGCATTTTTTTCTTGCTCTAATGCCATTGTACACTAGCTTTCTAATTCTGAATTTTGTAGATTGTGGTTAGCAATCTAAATTGTACTCTTGTATTCCTCCTATCAACAAAGAAGTCAGAGGAATTTAAAATTATTTAAGTGGTAAGATTTTATAAGTTAGATTTTTAACTCTACAGGTTAGAATAATATTTAGGGAGTAATAAAGTACAACCAATTTAAGAGACTATCAGTAGAGTGCAGAGAGTGGGTGGGGTTTTGTTTTGTTTTCATGCTTAGAATTTCATGTCGAACTCTAGCCTTTTCTTCCAAGAATAATTTGACATTTAATTTTCTTGTTCAACTTCACACTTCAATTTGAGGTCCCTTTTCTGATGCGCTGTCAACTATAGGAATTACAATTCCTTAGGGCAGCTTAGGGAGAGCCAGGGGAACCGGGGCAGAAACTGGCCCCCGAAGCCAAGGGCTCAGCAGCCAGTGGGTAGACCCGTCAGCACATCGGCCACGCACAAGTACTCCTTGTCCCAGGTTTCAAAACCACAATTTAAACACACCCCTCGCTCAGTCAGCGCTCTGTGTTTGGTGGTCAGAGAACTCGCATTCCTGGGACCTGGGTACGGCACATCAGAAGCTGGGTGACGCAGAGCGAGGCCGCTGCTGACCTGCAGCTTCGGGGCTCCTGACGGGGCCAGGACTGCTCTCCCCTCTCCGTAGCTGGAGAGGCTGGGCCGGCAGCCGATGGCACGCTGCGTGTTGTGCCAGCAGGCCAGTCCGCAGGCTGCAGGGCCTTCCCGCCGGGACAGTTGTTTCGAACCGTTTGTCTAGCAGGGCGTTTGGAAATTGCTTTTGTTAACTCCTGATAGAGACCACGGAGAAGGTTTGAGAGCAGCAGAGATAGAAATGGCAATGAGGAGATCCCGGTTCAGTTTTGTGCTCTTCCTTCCTGCCAATTGGCTGTACGCGGCCCAAAATCTTCTCTCCCCCAGGTGTCTGCGGCTTGATCGTCCCTCAGGAAGATATGCCATTCTGTGACTCTGGCATTTGTCCGGACATCATCATGAACCCCCATGGCTTCCCATCTCGAATGACGGTCAGTCCGTTTTTCAGAGATGCTGCTTTTAAGGAAGAGGGCAAGGCAGTTGGAGGAGACAGGACCCTGAAACTGATTTTTAGAAAGGGCCCTTTGACCAAAAATAGGTTCCTGACCAGGTGGGCTGATCTAACAAGGGGAGGCGGAGAGGTAGTCTTCGGAGTGATGAAGTTACTCCCCAGCAAAAGACTCCGTCATGTCAAACTTAATGCATCTGCCTCTCTGTGGTTGTCACTGGTCAGCCTGGCTCCACTACTGACCAGCCTTGGGACTTCAAAGTCACTTAACCCCTGTTCTTCAGTTTCCTTGTGTGCAAACAGGGAGATAATAATATCTATACCATTGGGGTTTTGGAGGCATAAACTTAGGTCACAGTAAGAGAGGGTAAATATTTGCTGCTCTTAATTTGTCACTCTTATTAAGAGTAATAGTCTCATAATCTTTGGGGGGAAGTAAGGCCAGAGCTAAATAAACCAACAGAATTCCTGCACCACAGGAAGATGCTTACTTAAATCTTTTTGCATCACGCAGGTGGGAAAGCTAATCGAGCTGTTGGCAGGCAAGGCCGGCGTGTTAGATGGCAGATTCCACTACGGCACCGCGTTTGGAGGCAGTAAAGTGAAGGATGTGTGTGAGGACCTCGTCCGCCACGGTTATAACTACTTAGGGAAAGACTACGTTACATCTGGCATCACAGGGTGAGTGTGTGTTTAGACATCTTAAAGGAAAAGTATGATTTTATTAAAGTAAAAGTCTGATAAGACTTAAGAGCCCTTAAAATATACAGCTGGACTTTTTTAAGAAATCTGAAACAAGAAAATCCAGGTTGGTGGTGGATGTGGCAGCTCAGCAGCTCTGGTGGTCATGCATGACTTTGCAGCATGTGTGTCTCACATCAGCACTCTGTATACTGTTCCTGATGCTGTATGTGAATTATATCCCAGGTAAACTGGGGAAGCGGAGAGAAGAAAAGTCCGAATTTTGAAAACTAGGGCTTCCTGGGTGGCTCAGTGGTAAAGAATTTGCCTGCCAATGCAAGAGACACAGATTTGATCCCGGAGCAGGGAAGATCCCACATGCCTCGGAGCAACTAAGCCCACGTGCTGCAGCTATTGAGCCCGTGCTCGAGGTCCCGGAAGCCGCAGCTGCTGAGCCCACGCGCCACAGTCACTGAAGCCTGCTCACGTAGAGCCTGTGCTCTGCAACAAGAGAAGCCTGCCCGCTGCAGGAAAGAGTAGCCCTGCCTGCTTGCTGCATAGCCACACAGATCCAGCACAGCCAAAAATGTAAACAAATAAATAAATGGTTTTTCATTAGAAAACTGATAAATTCAGGAATGCTGAGGAGGTTCTCATTTAAAAAGTAGAAAAGATCTTATTTACTAGGATTACTACACAACTTTTAAAGAACACATCAATTGTGTATAATACAAAATCTCTTAACTGTTGGCCTTTCTCTGTACTTCTATGATGAATTTCAGGTATTTTTGTGCTCTGACAGATAGCCTGAGGCCTAACGTTTGCACATTCATTCACCAACAGCGTGTTAAACACCTAAGTATATAACAATGAACAGAATAGACATGGTCCCTGACCTGTGCATCTGACCATTGAGATTTGTTACTAGACATTAAAAGATATAGATTACTTTCTCAGATGATCTACCCAGACTGTAGTAGTGTGAATTTCTTTAGGTGTTTCATGGTTGAGATATTATAGAAAATCACATTACAGGAAAAGAGTGATGGTCCGTTTCAAAAATGATTCAGTGAAATAGCTAAGGTCCATTTCAAAAGAAAAGTTGTCGTTGCTCAACTGATCATTTTACTCTTTGCTCCTCATCCAGAAATAATGCAGTCGTTGACCAGAAGGTGTGCAGAACTGGTGACTCAATTTGGCAGACCTTCTGAGCATAATTTTACTGGAAGATTTGAATGGGTTGTGCTCTGCTTCCTGCGAACAAAACTGTAGACTGTGTCTACACCACCTTCTCCAGTGCCTCCAGCCAAGCCATTCATCTCAGTGGCAAAGTTTGTGAAACACTGTTTTAGCTTGTTAGGTTCCACACAGGACTTAGAAACATATTCACCCACCAGCTTTCATCTCTTGTCACATTTCTGAGCATAGTTAGGAGGAAAAATTGCATATGGCTTTATTCAGTTAATGATAGAATGGCATTAGGTGCCAGAGTTCCAGAAATTCTACCATGAAGAGCCATACAATGTAGAAATAGAATCATTCATTATTAAAATCTGGAAAGAAAGGGGGTCAGTGTGACCCTCTTGTACAACTAAGAAAACTGAGAGAGAGAGATCATGCAATTACTTTGTGACAGGCCTAGGATGAGAATAGTGTCTCCTGACACCCTGTCCATTGAGCCTTTCACTCTACTGTGTCTTCAAGAATCTGGCTGTACTTAAGCCAGCAGAATGGCTTGATAGATGCAAAAGTCTTTGCTAGTGATGCGGAAAGCATTGTAAGATGTGTACCACGCAAGCAAGGGCAGGTGCTTTTGTGTCCTCTCTGCTGTGTCTGTTGTTTTTTTTGTCTTTCCACTCTTGCATCAGGCTGTGGCCCAAAATTTACTTAGTAGGGAAAGCTCTGGATTTGAGTCACTGTACCACTCACCAGCTCTTATTTAGCCCTCTGTGCCCATTTCTTCATCTTAAACATAGGGAAGACAGTCTCTCCCTCCCTGGACTGAGTTATGGATGAAGTCATGAGTTAGATGGCGCATACTAGATGCTTCCTTTCTTTTGAGGAAGAAGTTCTGGGGCAGTTAAACATGTTTTTAAAGGCATCTTTATGGCTGCTCTTGCTCCAAACTGAAGAAAAAAGCTTTCTATTGCCAAAGCATTTAAATATTCACTCTCTTTTGAAACTCTTAGTACACCTTTTCTAAAGGCTCATGAGTCAGCTATGTGACAGCTGTTGACCAAGTACCAGTTGTGTGCCAGGCAGAGTCATTAGTGCAGGGACCACAGTGACAAGCAGATGAAGTGCTTATCCTGCAGAGTTTACTTCTCCTGGGGAAAAGAGGCGATAATCGAGAAATAACAAATGTGTATTTTAGTACCAAACAGTGACAAATACTCTGAACAAAATATAACCTAGGTGAGAGCTGGGACAGTGCACTGGCACTGTGACGCTGGGGTGCGAGGGGGACCCCATCAGGGTGCATCTCTCTGAAAAGGTGGTGTATTTGATAGAGCCACATGAATGCCTGCTGAAAGAGTGTTTCAGGCAGAGGAGACAGTGAGTGCCAAGGCCCTGAAGCAGACTGGCATGCTACATTTGAGGAGCAGTGAAGAAGCCAGTGTTGCTGAAGTAGAGCTGCATGGTGGGGAGAGAGAATAGAAAATGAGTCAGGTGGACAGGAACCAGCTTGTGTTAGACCTTGTGGCCATGATACACAGTTTGGGTGATACAGATTGTGAATGTAATGGGAAACCACTGGGAATTTAGAGCAGAAGGGGGACCTGCTGTGAGCTCTGTTTTAGGAGGAACCATTCTGACTTACTCTGGAAAGAATAGGTTCTTAAGAGACAAGAGTAGGAGCAGAGAGACAGATCAGAGGATTGTCTGCAGTGGTCCAGGCCAGAAAGGAGGGTGACTTGACAAGGGTGGCAACCGTGAAAGAGGGGTTGTCCTATATACACTCTTTCACAACCTGTTTACATTTTTTCACTATTATTTTCAATTGAATGGAAGGCTCTTTTAATTTTACAGTGCTTTATGATTTTCAAAAGTTTCACACATGGTTTCATCAGTCAGTTCAGTCGCTTAGTCGTGTCCAACTCATTGCGACCCCATGAATCACAGCACGCCAAGCCTCCCTGTCCATCACCATCTCTCGGAGTTCACTCAGACTCACGTCCATCGAGTCAGTGATGCCATCCAGCCATCTCATCCTCGGTCGTCCCCTTCTTCTCCTGCCCTCAATCCCTCCCAGCATCAGAGTCTTTTCCAGTGAATCAACTCTTCGCATGAGGTGGCCAAAGTTCTGGAGTTTCAGCTTCAACATCATTCCTTCCAAAGAACACCCAGGGCTGATCTCCTTCAGAATGGACTGGTTGGATCTCCTTGCAGTCCAAGGGACTCTCAAGAGTCTTCTCCAACACCACAGTTCAAAGCATCAATTCTTCAGTGCTCAGTTTTCTTCACAGTCCAACTCTCGCATCCATACATGACCACTGGAAAAACCATAGCCTTAACTAGATGGACCTTTGTTAGCAAAGCAATGTCTCTGCTTTTTAATATGCTATCTAGGTTGGTCATAACTTTTCTTCCAAGGAGTAAGCATCTTTTAATATCATGGCTGCAGTCACCATCTGCAGTGATTTTGGAGCCCAGAAAAATAAAGTCTGACACTGTTTCCACTGTTTCCCCATCTATTTCCCATGAAGTGATAGGACCAGATGCCATGATCTTCGTTTTCTGAATGTTGAGCTTTAAGCCAACTTTTTCACTCTCCTCTTTCACTTTTATCAAGAGGCTTTTTAGTTCCTCTTCACTTTCTGCCATAAGGGTGGTGTCATCTGCATATCTGAGGTTATTGATACTTCTCCCAGCAATCTTGATTCCAGCTTACGCTTGTTCCAGCCCAGCGTTTCTCATGATGTACTCTGCATAGAAATTAAATAAGCAGGGTGACAATATACAGCCTTGACATACTCCTTTTCCTATTTGGAACCAGTGTGTTGTTCCATGTCCAGTTCTAACTGTTGCTTCCTGACCTGCATACAGATTTCTCAAGAGGCAGATCAGGTGGTCGGTATTCCCGTCTCTTTCAGAATTTTCCACAGTTGATTGTGATCCACACAGTCAAAGGCTTTGGCATAGTCAATAAAGCAGAAATAGATGTTTTTCTGGAACTCTTTAGCTTTTTCGATGATCCAGCGGATGTTTGCAATTTGATCTCTGGTTCCTCTGCCTTTTCTAAAACCGACATGGTTTCGTATAATCCCATAATAACCCTTTTTCTCCTACCCCTATACTGCCCCTCTCTCTTCCCTCTCCCGACTGGTAACCAATAGTTTGTTCTTTATGAGTCTGGTTCTTTTTTGTTTTATTTACTAATTTATTATAATTTTTAGATTCCACATATAAGTGATATCATCTGGTATTAGACTTTCTCTGGGTTTTTCACTTAGCACAAGGCCCTGCAAGTACACCTGTGTTGCTGCAAATGGCAAAATGTCATTCTTCTTTATGCCTGAGTAGTTCCATCAGATAGGTATACCACGTCTTCTTTATCCACTCATCTGTTGATGGACACTTAGATTGCTTCCATACCTTGTGATTTTAAATGATTTTAAAATGTTGTATAGAAACACAAAAGACCCCAAAGACCCAAAACAATCTTGAGAAAGAAGAGTAGAGCTGGAGGAATCACTCTCCCTAACTTCAGACTGTACTACAAAGCTATAGTAATCAAAACAGTATGGTACTGGCATAAAAACAAACAGACCAATGGAACAGGATAGAAATCCCAGAAATAAGCCCACACACTATGGTTAATTAATCTGTGACAAAGGAGGCAAGAATATACAGTGGAGAAAAGACAGTCTTTTCAATAAGTGGTGCTGGGAAAACTGGACAGCTACATGTGAAAGAATGAAATTAGAACAAACTCTAACACCATACACAAAAACAAACTTAGAATGGATGAAAGACTTAAATGCAGGACTAGATACTATAAAACTTCAAGAGAAAAACGTAGGCAGAATACTCTTTGACATAAATTGCAGCAATGTTTTTTTTAATCCATCTCCTAAAGCAAAGGCTACCAAACCAAAAATAAGCAAATGGGACCTAATTAAACTGAAAAGCTTTTGCACAGCAAAAGAAACATCAATAAAACAAAAAGATAATCTAATGAATGGGAGAAGATATTTACAAATGATAAGGCTGATAAGTGGACGGGGTTAATATCCAATACATAAAAACAGCTCATACGGCTCAACATTAAAAAAACAAAAACCTAATTAAAAACTGGATAGAAGAACTGAATAGACTTTCTCCAAGGAGGACATGCAGATGGCCAATAGGCACATGAAAAGATACTCAGCATTGCTAGTTATCGGCAAATGCAGATCAAAACCACAATGAGATACCACCTCACACCTGTCAGAATGGCTGTCATCAAAAAGAACAAAAATAACAAATGTTGGAGAGGATGTGGAGAAAAGGGAGCCCTTGTACACCATTGGTGGGAATGTAAATTTGTACAGCCACTGTAAAAACAGTATGGAGATTTCTGAAAAAGCAAAAAATAAAAACTACCATATGACTCAGGAATTCCATTCCAGGTTGTATATCCAAAACAACCAAAAACACTAATTTGAAAAGATACATGCACACAGTACTCATAAATTTTTATTTCTAATTGAACAGTATATCTTTTATTGTATCTGTGGTACTTTCATATTTTCAGTTCTAGCATTTTGTTTACTGCAGTCTGAAAGTCACTCTCTTGCCCATTCATTCAGTCATAAACTCATTCAAAAAACAGATTGGGACCAGCCAGTGATGAGTCCTAAAAAAGGTTGTCTCTTGTTATCCCAAACTTAGTTCCTTAACCTGAAACTCTGACCTTTCTTGCAGTGAGCCCTTGGAAGCATACATCTATTTTGGCCCTGTGTACTATCAGAAACTGAAACACATGGTGCTTGATAAGATGCACGCCCGGGCTCGGGGGCCGCGAGCCGTCCTCACCAGGTAAGAGAAGAGCATTTATAATGTAGTCGAGTCTACATTGCATTTCTCGGATGTAGCAGTAGGCAGATGTCAAAATTTAGCGTGTTAGGTAGGCATCAACAAAAATCACATGTCTGATTAACATGAGAAAATAGCCACCAATTGAAAATCAATTCATAGGTAAGCAAACCCATGGAAGGTCTTGCCAATAGTCTCCTAACAAAGACATTTATCCTGCACCAGTTGGGGCTTGGGTCCCTAACCTTTTAAAGTATTCTCAAGCCCAGCAGATACGTAAACCACAGGGAGTCCATTTAGGGGGCCAATAGGGGGCCAGTTCTCATACAAGAAGGAACAGCCTGAGTGGGACACACAGAACCTTCCCAGTCTCTGGGGAACCTCCCATGTGGCTCAGGAACGCCATCCTTCCAGGGGATTACTGATCTATTCCAAATTTTGTAGAAAACGCTCTTTGCTTCTTCCCATGTTTAAATTATATCTTAACAGTAAAGCTCGTCTCTGGAGCCCTGGCAATAGCTATTGGGGACCCAGGTTAAGTTTGTCTATTTTTAAATAACAAAGAACTGAGACATCTTTGAAAATACTCAAAAGACTTTCTCCCCTGGTTTGAGGACTATACTGTGCTGATAATCATGATAGTGATGGTGATAGTAATGCTAGCACTGCTGTTTTATGTGATTATATGTTAACTTACTGTTATATCACAGAAGATTGTGTAATTATTTCCATCTAATAATAATATTAGCAGCCACTCAGGTTACATCTCTTCTCATTGAAGGCTCTTCGGGCTAGGTTGTCTCACATGCATTTTTACAAATGAGACTGAGAGGCTGAGCAGCGTGCTTTTGGTCACTGTCTACAAGCAGTTTGACAAATACCATACAATATCACTTACATGTGGAATCTAGGAAAGTGGTATAAATGGGCTTATTTACAAAGCAGAAGCAGAGTCATAGATGTAGAGAACAAATTTATGGATACCAAGGAAGGAGATGGAGAAGGCAACGGCACCCCACTCCAGTACTCTTGCCTGGAAAATCCCGTGGACGGAGGAGCCTGGTGGGCTGCAGTCCATGGGGTCTGCAAAGAGTCAGACAAGACTGAGCGACTTCACTTTCACTTTTCACTTTCATGCATTGGAGCAGGAAATGGCAACCCACCCCAGTGTTCTTGCCTGGCGAATCCCAGGGATGGCGGAGCCTGGTGGGCTGCCGTCTATGGGGTCACACAGAGTCGGACACAACTGAAGCGACTTAGCAGGAGTAGCAGGAAGGAGAGGGTGGGATTGGGAGATTGGGATTGACATATATACACTACTATGTATGAAATAGATAACTGATGAGAACCTACTGTATCACACAGGGATCTCTGTTCAGTGATCTGTGGTGACCTAACTGGGAAGGAAATCCGAAAAAAAGTGGATGTAGGTATATATATAGCTGATTCACTTTGCTGTACAGCAGAAACTAACACAACTATACACCAATAGGAAATTAATTTTAGGAAATAGAAGCAGTTTGAGTCCAGGTGAGCCCTGCTCTGTAGCCTTGTGCTTTTAGCCAGCATGTGACGCTGCCTCTTTGTTTAGTACAAACACATTTGTCTGACTTGTTCCAAAGGCAGCCCACTGAAGGTCGATCTCGCGATGGTGGTTTGCGTCTTGGAGAAATGGAACGTGACTGTTTAATCGGCTATGGAGCCAGTATGCTTTTACTAGAGAGACTAATGATTTCAAGTGACGCCTTTGAGGTTGATGTCTGTGGGCAGTGCGGACTTCTGGGATACTCCGGCTGGTAAGTGGATACCACATGTCTCTCGCACCACATCCCTCGCCTCTTAAATCACAGCTCAGTGTTTCACCCTGCATCGTCCCCACATAGTCTCCAGCCTTCCCTATCCAGGCATTCTGGAATTCAGGATTCTGTGTGTACATGCTTAGTGTGTCTGCCCAGTGTTCTGCTCTCTACGACCACTGCAGTTTAAACTCCCAAGGAGACTTTGTCTTCTTTTTAATGTTATCTCAAGTACCTTTTATAACACTATTGTTATAAATTGTTATAAATACCTTATATAAATACCTTATATAACACTATTGTTATAATATCTGTAAATACTAGCAGATTCAGAATTATAGCATATTTTAACTAGTATCCTTCAATAGAAGACCGTGTCAAATGGCCTCGTTTAACCTCAAACCTAAGGAACCAGGTATGTTGCCCCAGCTCTTACAGCAAGTTGGTGAGAGAGCCGGGACCTTGTCTGTACCCTCTCTGCTTTACATTTGGCCTGTGAATTCCCTGAAGTCAGAGACTATGTCTGTCTCAGTTTTTCACTCAACAGACATGGAGTAAGAATCAGCTACATGCCAGACACTGTTCTAGGCCCCAGAGGTATAGTGTGAATCAGATGAATGGCTGCTCACAGGGAGCTTGTCTTCTCGCTCATTCTAACTCCACTCTGTCTCGTCTACCTCTGCTTCTCCAGCCTGGGACCTTTCTGATGATAAATAAAATATAATTGCTTAGGATTATTCATAGATAAATTGCATAGTTCGTAAACTTTGTAATCTCTGTGTCGAGTTCAGTACACAGGCCAGTTAAAAGACGATACTCCGTATTTTCTGTTTGTGCTTGTTTTCCTCCTTGTACTGGTTCTACTCTACCACTGAAGAGCAGCTGCTCTCCTTAGGTTAGTCGTGATCCAGAGCCCTGAAATACCCCTGTAGGCAGGAGGGCCAGCAGTTTCCTGGTGTTTACTCACTCTTCTGCCGGAGATGAGGTCTAGCAAGGTATAAGGCCAATGCTGTGGGACAGGAAATAGCCTCAACTCCCTCACCCACCCTCCCAGAGTCCCTTTCCCCACTGAGTCCCCCTTCAGAGCCTCCTTCCAGAAAGAGCCCCAACTTTTTGCCATCTGTCACTGCCAGTTTCTTGGTGAATGAAAGCAAATCAAGAGTTGGAATGAGTGAACTTCTTTGAACACAGTGTATATACCTAGCTAGTTACACAACAAAACCCTTCAGCCAATTATTTTATGATTTTTTTTTTTTTTTGGTGTAAAATAGTTGAGGAGTCATCTGTTTCTTCTTATCTGTGAAGAAATTGCTTCATATTATAAACCCAACACAAGAGGTGGCTGTTTGCACTTTGTTCCTTTCACACGATGGCAGAGAGGAGGCGACAGTATTCTAAGCATAAGCCTGGCGTTGCTTTATCAGTGACATGGGAGGGGGTGTTTCAATTCTGGGATATCTACTTGTCTTTTGAAATGCATATTGAGTTTGCTTTTTATTGTTCTGGCTGTGTAACACACCACAAAATGTGTAATAGCGAGATGCCTGGAACTAGTTTCACTATGCTTAAGTCTTCTAATTTGGTGCGAGAATTTTTTTTTTAAAGCTTAAACTACAAGCATGTATTTCTCACATATATGGAGGCAGGGAAGTTCAAGATCAAGGTATCAGTAGATGTGCTGTCTGGAGAAGGCCTACCTCCTGGTTCGTAGACAGCTA